>NC_086330.1:104577500-105177500 GCF_032445375.1 Bacillus rossius redtenbacheri | reverse complement strand
TATGGTTACCGCTCAAATTTCCTAGTTGCTTATGGACGACGAGAAGACTGCGGGCCAGTTCAGAGGAGACCGCGTTAGAAGCACCAGCGAGCGCCTTTTTAACACAGATACACCCCTGTCTAGATGGGTCCCTTATAGGCCCTGTCAATCTGTCAAATATTTGTCTCCAACTATATTTGACAATAGAGTTGGAGGAGAAATACTGGACGGAAAATGGCTTCCAATTTTCTCCAACAAATAAATTTGGACAGATAATATCAAGAATGTTTCAAATAACGTTACAATAACAAAGTTTATTTTCGGTCTGAGCCATATAAAAACTTTCCAATTTTAATCTCATTTTGAAATCAAATAATGCATCACAGTTCTGGATGGGAATTTTTGAACTCGTTTTGCTATTTGTGCATTAATAATTTTTTCAAATACATCAATTTAACTCAGAATAATATTGCAAAGTTATATAAATTTAATTTCCTTTTTACACATAAAATTATTTCGCATAGACATTCATACTATCATTATTTTAGTTGTTTCACTTTTACAACCTCTTTTATCGGTCATGTGTTTTAAAGATTCGTTGTGACGGAAACGGATGTCATTTCAGTTTTCGATGGACACAATTTTGATTGTCTAATTGCATCCAACATCGAACATATTTTAGAACCTGCCCTGTATCTAAAACATTTGATGAAAACTCGAGTCATGCAACTTGGCTTCGCTAGTGACGTGATGACCCTCCAACGTACCGCAAGGTGCTGGAAGCGACAGTTCGCCAGTGTGCCAGGGCCCGAGCGAGCGCCCCTGGCAACTCGTTACCGCTAGAATAAACAGGGCACGCCCACGAGTGCCGCGTGGCTGCCAACATCCCCTCGCAGTCGCTGTGGCACATTACTGCAGGCCGCACGCTTGCGCGGGACGCGGTATTAACAACTAAACATAGTGCGCTGTGCTTTTTATACAAATCACACAAAAACTTGTTAACGGCCACACAACACCCAGCAGAGGCTTACCTCAGGATCACTTCTTCCCGTTTCGATTACTCAACAGCTTTACGGAACATAAAAAATAATTAATTATAGTTTTATTTCAGTCGGTTAAAAAGTTAAAGTATTAAATTACTTATTGCGATTTTCCTAATTTATTTTCGTTGAAGCATATTTGCCAATAGAAATACCAAAAATCAAGTTCATGGAATACACAGTTTGCATATTGTTGAAGTTACAAATCTCAAACCACATAATTTGTCTGAGATACAAAACAAACAAAAAAGTGTTTTATTTGGTAGGGTTCTAAAAGGAAACCTTAGATTCACACCAATCCATTCAGAGGCCGGGTTCGTGCATATTCTATAACGAATACATCTGTGTCATCTTGAGTTCAGGCGTTCTAACTAGGCATGGGTATAGTCTGTCTCATGACATTTTTCTCAAAATTTGACAGTTCTCAAAGGTAGTAATACCAACTGTCAACTGCAAAGAAATAACATGATAATAGATTCAAACATTGTTGACGAAACACCAGCTGCGCAAGGATACGTAGCCCAATGGTACATATTTTTAGAGCAGTAAGATGAGACAAATTACACGAGACACGAGTGAGGTAAAACTACCGTTACAAATGCGGGCCAATAATAGCAGGGCGCAGTCAACAGCTGATCCCAGTGACGTCACGTACACGGGGGGGGGGGGGGGGGATACGCAGAGCTGCCAACTTCAAGGATCACCAATCAGTGATCACATACAAGCAGTAAAAGAAACGTATTTAAGGTCGCGCCAAATATTTAGACTACAATTAACACACAGCATAATGAGATAATTCATTACGCAGGCACTAACAACTTACATTAAAAAAGTAAGTGTAAGGATTTATATTTGCCGCTATAGGATATCACTTAGATAATACTAGAGTTGTAGGGAAAACTATTTTAACCTGATAAAAAATGTTACCATTGGAACCATTTTAATGTTTGTTAATACGAGTGAGAGCGCTATCTACAGTTATACCGTATTCTTCCCCCTTTAAAAAAAAAAAAAAAAAGAAATTATTTTGAAATATAAATTTATACTCAAAAATAACACGCTAAAAAAAACCCAATTATTTAATCTAACACCAATTTTTATTTCAATGATTTATGCGAAAATATTTTTAAATCATTGGTGTTTGCTTAATTTCATTGCATATTTTAACTTTTTGATATACTTTGCAGTACCTATTGAAAATTAAAATTTTAATAAAATATTTTCGGGACAGGGTTTTACATTTTTAACACTATTTGGGGCGGAATCAGCCATCTTTCACGATATCTCAAGCAAAAGCCGCACTACAAATAGTACAACATGGCGATAATATAAAACGCGTAGGAGTTGTTTCTATAATGTTCAAATGGTGACAAACGTAAGCACTGACACACACACGCACGCACACACACACACACACACGCACACACACACACACAGTTGAAATTTAGTTTGTAAGCCGCCGCTCCCTAAGACTCCGGGAATATAGCGGGCTATGTTAGTATCTAAAATAAATATTCAACTGCGATATCCGAGGGCAAGCTTTCAGAAACCGCCACTAGATTACAGGAAGTTTAAAATGACAAGAAAAATAAATAAATTTGTTCTTAAATTCTTGCAAGTTAGAACTAACGTTGAAGGAAATTTCCACATACCTTGAGAGTGTAATTGCTGTGCGTAAATGATTTATACTTACTGTTTTTAACAGTGCGGGCTTCCAAGCATGCAGGCATGCAGACACACCCAAAACATTGATTGAATTGTAATGTTTTCATCGTGGAAACTTGTTTATGGAAGTGACCGCGTATGTCCGAAAATAAATATTAAAATATTTATTTTCGGACATACGCCATTGCTGGTAACACTGTATGTCATAGTTAAAACATTAATAACGGACAAAACTATGAACACACAGAAAACAAGCCAAAATCAGCCGATGTCAAAATTTATGTGCACAGAATGCACACGGAATTCTCAGTGCAGACTGTGCTTGTAAATTTTGACATAGGATTATTTTGGCTTTTTTTTCTCTCTTTCCGTGTCCTTTTTTTGTTCTTTATTAAGGTTTGTGTGTGATACACCGTATGACCAACAATGACGGGTGTAAAAAAAATTTAAATCAATCTTCACCGTCTCAATAATCAAAGGACAGGTATTCTAATTCCCACACATTAAACACCATCAGGCAATGTCTTGGGTGTAGCATAATGGCGATGGTGAGGTCACGCACTCACCTCCTGCAAAGCCTTCTTGTCAGCGACTCTGGAGCTCTGCAGCAGCCGTATAACGTTCTTGGCGCCTTCAACGACCGCAGCCTCTATCCTCAGCCGGTGCCTCAGTTCCTCCACCCTGTCCTCCAGGGGCGTCTCCAGCGTGGTTTCGAACTTGTCTGCAAATGCACGCCAGCACGCCACGCATTAAAAAAAAAAAATTAAGCCGCACTATTTTCACAGGTAGAAATTTGGACGTTTAGATACGCGCACAAATTGCTGTAAGATCACGTGAGAAATTTGGCACGCACACACTAAGATCGGTGTCAACACAACCTAACGGTTTCTGTCGCTGTGGGTAAAAACTTCCGCACCGTATTATTTTAGGCTGAATATTCTTTTTTAAAAAAAAAAAAAAAAACTTTTCTTATAGAAAATAATGCAGGTCTCCCAAGAATCCAATAAAAAAATACGTCGAAATCGAGTGTGTAAACAACTGACGTGGAAGAAATCGCCGAGTAGAAACTGGCACCCGCTCTGGTCCGGTATCCCCCGGCAGTGCAGGGGAACCCAAGAGGGTGCAGCCATGATGGCGAAGCCAGCAGTCATCCCAGCACGAGAGCACCGGCGCAGGACCGGGTGTGTCACTCTCTCCTTGGAACCCTCACAGCCAATACCACTCATGATCTCGCTGTGGTTCAACCACTTTTTCTGTCGCACCGTTGCGTTCCGAGTGCAAACCAAACTTTCGAGATGAGCCGACCGTCCTGGCGGTTCATGACCATGATCTCGGATCGACACTGCGCGAGCAGGCTTGTCCGGAATTGAGACGGACTTTGCACGTTCTCTTTATTATCCGGCATAAATATTAGGGAATGATTCAAAAATAACAAATTATATAAAATACTTATATGAAAAAAGCTTTTTTTTCCCCCAGTGTTACAACCACTTACCACATGAAACTTCATAATACTACAACCCACCAATATAAATGCACCAACACTGTTATGAAACTGCTGCCGCTGGTTGCCACAGATTTAAAATGAATGAAATTCAGTTCACGCGATCGAAAATTGTGTATCAATAGTATGTGTTGGCTTAAAGTTTAGAGGAAGGATCCAAATGGGCTAAGATCATTCGATCGCGGATCGAAGAGCAGAAATGTGCAACTGGCCATCAGACACCCAGAGAACCCGTCATCTGGTCGCCACATGGATTAACATCGGCCTAAGGCTGGGTTTATAAACTACGCAAGGAACGCAACGCACAAAAAATGCAAGAAAGACAGTCCTTTATAAAATCACGCAAATAAACATGTCACCAACCCTGTAACTTAAAAATGTAAAACAGTATGAAATATATTTTTACTTCGGGAAAAGGTTGATTTGATTTTAAAAAGGTATTTCCAATCACTGTGTGGGAGTTTAGCAAGTGTAAACATGATGTGCATATGCATAATAAATATAACTTCGAGGGCTTCTAAGCACATAGCGTCAGCGTCTTTAAAAGTTTCCGAAACATAGCTCTTCAAATATGGCCACTGGAAACGCAATAAAGTTTTAAGCCGAACAAAACTTTCGTTGCGCAATTGCGCCCTGCGTGGGTTTATAAACTGTGTAATTGCTGCGTAGTTTCTAGACCCGTCCTGAGGGTGGACATTGACGAGCCAGGCCAGCCGAGAATGTGGATGGCAGACGCGTCCATTTCGCTACGAGGACGCCCTGGTTCATTCCGCTACGAGGACACGTCTCGTCCCTGAATAATTCCGCTATGAGGGCGCGCCCCGCCGCCCCGGGTTCATTCCGCTACGAGGGCTCCCTGGTTCATTCCGCTACGAGGGCGCCCTGGTTCATTCCGCTACGAGGGTGCGCCCCCCCGCCCCGGGTTTATTTTGTCCGAGGGGACCGCCGCGCCAGCCAAGACCGCGCCGGACGACGCCAACACGCCTGGCGGGTCGCCCGCGGCCAGGGGACACACACACACACACACACACACACACCTATATCTCTCTTTCTCCGACACACACACACAAACATACACACACACTCTCTCTCTCTTCGTTTTACTGCGGACCATCGCACAAAATTTGCACGGCATAGCGAGCTGCGGATTATAACATCTCGTCTAAAAAAAAATGTGAGCTTGTCGTTCAGTGTAACATCTAATCTCGGTAACGAGCAAATTTATGTGTTATCATGTTTCAAATACAATTTATAATACGAAACTCTGGTACGAAATTCAACGCTAGAATTCACTTGCGGAGCAGCTACGTCGACTACCGGATAATTCAATTTGCAGACAAAATTTAAACTGTATAATGAAACAGCTCCGATAAAAGCGAAAAATATTTGAAAAAAAAAAAAAATATGTATATATATATATATATATATTAAACCCCAGCTCTCGGCCCGATTTACGACACGTAATTTTATTAAAATACTGCCCACCTTGTTAAAACTATAAAATTTCCCTTTGGCTTTGTGGAACTCATATTGCGGCATCCGCCACAGGTTACACATTTTCGTTCCAAGCGACTTTCGATCCGTCACGAAATTACTCCCATCAAATGCCGTATACCGAGAGCTGAGATGTTACACATTAAACATTATAATTGTAATTTATCTTTATAAAATAGTTTTTTTTTAAGCAAAACAGGAACTTAATTTTCGAGATGGTTTTGCTACTTTATGTTAGGAAATGTTGCTTAATACAGGTGCACCGGTAATAAATGAGACCTTAGCGTTTGTCCGGCTTGTCCTGCAATGGACCTGCCCCTGGATTCTAGCTCTGTGACGTATTAATTAACAGGCTCCAGCGTGTGACCGTTCAAGGAAATGGATAACTTCTCGCCAGAAATGGCAGATGACGTAATAGTTACATCAGACGAGTGTTGACTTAAACAAATGCCCAAAACCAAGTCAATCAAACACAAAATAAGTGGTAAATTTACACTGCAAGCCTTAACATAAATTGTAAAAATCAAAAATTGCAATGGAGAGAATTTATTCAACATATTTTGGACATTAACCTACTGTCCACGAATGTAACATTTTACATAAGCTAATAGACTTATTTTCTGCATGTTAAATTTATATGTTTGCCGACCATTCCTAAGGTTTTATTAATAACAAACATGAACAATAAATGGGGAATGTCCAACTTATTGCATTTAATGACGGACTATAAATAATCTTCCTTAAGGCTGGTCTCACACTAAGGCAATTTCATTTATATGGCATTATTTTGCTCTAAAAGGCTATTTCTGTGAAATTTAACAAGATCCCTCTTACACTTGTTTTGTCACAAATATTTTCAACAGATATTCACTAAGTGTAATATATTAGGTGTAAAAGTCGCAAAAGTCTTCGCTTGTGCGACATTTTACACACACTTAGTAAACAATCGTTGAAAATATTTGTGACAGAAGAACAAATTCATAGATGTAATGTGTTGAATTTGAAAGAAATAGCTCTAAACTGAAGGCAATAATGAGAAAATAAAAATAAAAAACATAATAATTTATATGGCACATGAAAAGGAGCATTAAAAGTTCCGCCTAGTCAGGAGTGTATTTGTTTAGTGAGGCGGGATGATAAATGCGACGCTCGCTGGTGCTTCTAGAGCGGTACCGCCTCTAAGCGCAAGACTGTGAACTGGCACGCTGCCTACTCGTCTTGCATAAGGCAACTGTGACATTTGAGTGGTAAATATACCATTATAAAGCGGAGAAATTAAGTTAAAGGCGCAATGCAAGTACCTTGAGTACTTTCCAGATTCAGTACCGGGTGTCTCATGCCTAAAAAATTATTCTGAAAGGGAAGGGGGGTGGGTGTGTGAACACTTTTTGGCTGTGTTCACTCTTCTAAAAATAGAGTTTAAAAACGAAAAACAGAACTACCCATTCGACCTCGGCATGTATGTGTGCCTTGAGCAGTTACCAATCGCGTGGTTTCATCTGAAGCTCTGCACACCGCCTGTGTGCCCGTGTAGGCGGGCGCTCCATGGCTCTGCATCACATACCAAGCTGGATACTTGGGTTTTCGCAGATTTTTACTTTATATTAAAATATTTCGAATAAAATGTTTTATTAAAAATACTTGCCTGATAACGTGTACCGGATAACGTATGGCACATATTTGACGACAAACCTTGCAACGAAACATAATATACAATGCAACTGTAGAGAAACATCCGCAATATTGGTTCACGTCTACAGAACAATGGTAGTAACACTGAGGTTCCGATTTTCAGGGAGCGAGTGTGCGCAATTTCTACAAGCTAACAGTTGAAGCCAACCCATCTGGCCAGCAAAACATTTTTTTTTTGTTATAATAAAGTTAAACGCTATTTCCTTGTTAATGAGTTCTTAAGATCATTGTTCTAAAACTCACTTCATGGTGTCATTTTTATGATTCTTCCTAGCGAGTTGATATCAAGATACTAAACAAAACTTCTAGGATTAGATTTTATACAACTTCGGTTTGTTTTCCTAACCAAATGGTACCCACTGTGTGTTCAACTTTATAACAGACATTCAATCCGAAACTATTACATCCACGGATACAAGTCTTGCTTGAGTTATAATTTTAGCATCCTTCTGCCACGTGTGTAAGTAATAATGGTAGGGGCATATATTTTTCGCGAGAAGATTTTGAGACTAGCTGAGAAATAAAACATTGTAGCATCGCGTGTGTTTTATGATAAGAGTTTCTTTCAGATACACGTTTACTGTTTGTACACGAAACACAGCCATACTGTGTGGAAGCAAACGCGTCCTAATAGGCCCGGTCAAAAAACGCAATGACTTATCTTGCAGACGGCCGCCAATTACAAGGAAGAAACAGCTGGCACGGACATACCTTACTGCAGTCTAAAGAGCGTTCAGATTTCTTCGCGAAAACATTAACCCAGCAGTCTGAATGCAGGCGTCGAGAGAAAGTCGAAAAGTTAATAGAAACAGATTTTGGTGGTCATAGATTAAAAGTAAATTAATTTTCATGAGACGTTCAAAGAATATTTTTTTCTCGATATGCAACCAATCTAACTGCGTAGGTAACGAGCGATGAAAGTTTAATTTATTTTCAGTTTATCGGCAGAGCTTCTTTTCAAACAGCTAGCTACCCAGAAGAGACAAACGTGCAAAACTTTTCCGTGAACACTTCGGCTTGAACGCGGACGAAATACGGAAACCAAGTGGAATTCAATTTATTTCCTTTTAATCGATTTGAGAACGCCCAATAACAATAATTTTCGTAAATGGGACAATAAATAACTGCTTGAGCACCTTGACCACTTCAAGGTCGCCTATTACGCATTACGTGACAAGACTCATACAAGTAGACTTTTTCGGGAGGGACTATCGTGCAAAGAAAGGATGCAGCTACAAACCATGACATTTAATTAGGTAGAGGTTGAACTTGGCATATTAACAAATGTATGGTCTATAACACTAAACTTTTTAATATTTCATAGAACTTTTAATGAAAGGAAAGTTTCACACATACATTAAGGTATTTAAGAAAACAAATTCATCCTCAAAAATAAGACAAATTTGGGCTCGGGAGGGGCTATAGCACATACCTCACCCTCTGGGGCCACGCTTGTACACGTGATAATTTCAAAGCTCTGTACGTGTTTCTGATAACACACTCAAATTAAGGGCCATGTCCTGGGTTGGAAATCATCAACTCTACCGCCTCACCACATTAATGTTTAAATATGACCATATAGATACAAGCCAAAAACTGAAAGCGTAAAATATATCTCAACCTCGTAACCTTAGTTGAGACAGGGTATTTTAAGCTCCGCTAAACAGCGTCATTGTTCACAGCCTACAGTAAATAGATAACTCCACAGTGTTGATTAGATAAAATCCTTATACCAAAATGACATATCGCCAATACTAAATTTCTTGTCATTATAAATTTAAATAAGCATGCATGCATTTTTCTTGTAAAATAGCGCCTCTTAACACATCTGTAATCCCCATAGAATTCAGTCGTAATTTTTTTTTTAGTAAAGTCAGTCAAAAACAGACTTATCATTAGTATTATTATTGGTGTGATTGTTAACCACTATCTTCCTTGTTGGTTCTATAAAGAGAATAACGCAATACGAATGGCAAAGAGAAACCTAAAACAAATTGAGGGCGAGGGGATTGTGGTAAGCTAATATTTCATACGAAGGAAAATAAAAAAATTACAAGAATTTATTTTAATGTATTATCTGAAGGCTAATGCCAAAAATAAACACGTCTCAAATACCTAAACGTTGACTTGTTCACGTTCACTAGGATTTAAGTCTTTGAATAAATCTTGGCGTCGTAAAGCAAAACCAACTTCAACATAGATTATGTACATAGCCGCCTGAAAATAGCTTGGAAGGACAAATAAATAACAGTTTTAAAAAACTCAAAAACACGCTTTTATAGAAAATCCAACTACAATAGAAAATAAATTTTATTTAAAAAAAGCGTGGGGTGCATGGTGTCAATAATTATAATTATTTTATTGACAGATATGAGTAGAAGGATTATCATTTTGATATCATCTTAAAAAGCTGCTGTGATTTTTAAGGACTAGAAACGGTAAATTTTCCCTGAAAAAGGAATTTTTCCCTCAAAAAGAGACATTTTTCATTTGTCAAAATTTTTGAGATTGTTTTGGCAGAATTTTTTTTTCCTTCAAAAAAAATGGAAAATTTGGCGAATTTTGAGGAATTTGGGCAACTTTTGAATAAATTTTGGCAAAATTTTGAACGTTAACGGTCAATGTCAAAGTTCAAGGTTATCCAGGCTGGCTGCCGTGACGTCAGAGCAATCGGTCATTGACCCCGGCACCGGCACAGGAGGAACCAAAACATACTACTGAAGTACATTAGAAAAATGTATTTCCACAACTCTCATTCTAATTTTACCTTACAGAATTCGATTTTTCCTATACGTTAAACAAATTTTCATTACATTACAAAGCAGTGTGTGTAACTTTTGTGTTCTATGGCGTGCTCAGTCAACAGAGCACACAGAAACAGGGGCAGCGCTAGTGGCGTTGTAAAGATGGAGGCGCTGTAGCGGTAGTCAGCTGGCCGAGCAGGCCCAGCAGGTGGAGTTGCGCAACTCCGTGTGAGCGGGTATTAACACCTCGAGCACAAAGCCGCCTCGCGTTCGACAGCGCTCCGGGGACTAGGCGATAAGATAGCCTGGAGAAACTCACTCGCGGGCGCTAAGAAAACAGACACGTCAAACCGATGATAACGGAGCTACATGCGTCAAACCCGCGGCTGCGAGGATGGCATTTTCGCAACCGAACTAAAAGGCGTGGTCATTGCCAAGCACCGGTGCCGCCGTCTGCGCGCCGACCAGACGGCGCTGTTGGGTCCCCGCCTATCTGGTCACACATACGGTGTGCAGACTATCAGAAGAGACCACGCGATCTGAATACTGCTCGAGGTATCAGAGTTGTTTCTCTTTGCGAAAAGCATAAAAAAAATATGTGGAGGGCGAATATAGTTATATTTTCCTATTAGTTTTTAAACTGTATTTTTGTAAGACTGAGAATGGCTGAAACGCGTGTTTTCAGAATAACATTTAGACATGTAACGCTTGGTATAGATTTTTGAAAGCACTTACGGGACTTGCATTACAACTTTAGGTTCATTTCTCCGCCATATAATGCCATGGTTATCGCTCAAATCTTTTTATAGCCCAATGCACGACGAAAAGTCTTGTTGCGCCAATTCAGAGCCTTTCGCTCAGAGGAGACACCGCGCTGGAAGCACCAGCGAGCGTCGCACTATCATCCCGCCTCACTGACACACATACACCCTGACGAGGCGGGCGCCTTAAAAATAAAAGCAGTGCAGTGTGTCGCGTCATTGCGACCCCAGCAAGGAACCTGCTACGCCAGCAAGGCAAGCATGGTTATCTTTTACGCCCGTCACAATAGGGACGACGCGTCATCGGTATGACGCTTCGCCATTAAAAGCGAGCATGGATTGAAAGTCGTCTTCCGTTGAGGCGTCGCACAGTGTGCAATATGACCAATCTAGAGGGACAAAACTATTTTTTTCGACTTTTTAATTATGGGTTGTGGTTATTGAAATGTTATAGTAGAGACTTCAGACCATTCAGTAATGTGCTTGGTTGACCGTTTTAAAAATGCTGTGTGCCTTCTGGAGAGCTGATAAGACAGCTGTATCGGAGGATCGCTCCCGGCCGGGGCAGTATTGGTGCGGAGTGCGCTCTTTCAAGAGCTGTTACATTTAATGCGAGAGGTATTTTCTTGTTTTATGATCATGGAAGACGTTCATAAAGGTATGTTCTTTAATTTGTATGAGTAACGCATACTTAATTGTGAATATCTATCCATACATTTATAATTTATTAACTGACGAAAAATAACAATAAAATGTAAACTTCATAAATTTCAATTAGAGTTATAAAAAAATGTCCGCAATATACCCTCACGAAACTTCTGCAGTGCAATGCTCCATATTTATATTAAATGTTTTCGTTTTAATATTCTGCGCATATTTGCGCGATTGATAGTTTTTAATTTTTTTTAGAGGTACTGCGCATGTCACGTGGCGATCTCTTTAACATTTGGTTGCGTAGTGAGAAAACAAAAAGGCACGAAGAAGTATGTAAATACATAGTGAGTTTCTTTGTCTTGGAAGAAGTGCCAGAAAACATTCAAACTATCTTAAAAAAAATTGAGTGAGGTTGATTTTAATTAAACTGAATAAACTTTGGGCGCAAAGCGTAAGGCATTATGATAGATTTGTTCAGCGAAACACACAGTGGCTTCGGGGGGAATTTAAACTAGGAAATGAACTGTTGGCAATGTTTTCGTCTGCTGTTACACAACCCTGCAATACACCTGGGCCAAGCACATCACCTGAAACTGATGCTGGACGCCCTAAGAAGCGTTTCAAAGATTGTAGCAGAAAGAGTAAAAGGAGGAAAGTTCAACATTTGCTGCAGTCCCAGACTCCTGAAGAGATCTCATTTGCCACTGTAGTAAGTTTACGAGCTGCTGGGAAAAGAGATGCAGCAGATATTGTTAAAGAATTATCTACAGCATCGCCACAAAGAGCGACAAAACTAAAGAAAGCAAGAATGTCCGATAAAGAACCTATATTTTATAAAAATGAAGAGGCATTGACTTTTTTTCTTGATGCACAACTTACAACCTACCAATACAAGCTTCTGCAGTCTCAAGCCAAAGAAAGAAACTGTAATGTATATCCACCATATTACATGTTACAGGAAGCCAAACAAATGTGTTACCCACTTAAAGAAGCTATTTTGATCACTAAACTGAGCGCAGAAATAAATCTACAAGCCCTTCTTAACCACACCATTGAACGCATTTTACTAGTGCAAAATGAAGTAGTAAACCTGATGCTGTCTGAATCTGATAACAATGACATGTCGTTAATATGCAAGTGGGGTTGCGATGGATGTTCAGGCCACAGTATATTTAAACAAAGGTCTGAGAAAAAAACAGGCGAGGTTCCCTATGACGAATATCTTTTCGTTATATCATTTGTTCCTCTGCAGCTCCACACAAATGAAGATCATAAACGAATTATTTGGCAGAATCCAAGACCTTCCTCTACTAGATATTGTCGACCAATAAAATTGCTATTTAAAAAGGAAACAGAAGCATTAATCCAAGATGAAAGTAAGAACATCAACCAACAAATAAATTAACTGTCACCAACCAGAGTGACAATTTGTGGCAATGAAAGAGATGTTCGTCAAACAATGTTGATGACTATGGTTGATGGAAAAATTTGCAACGGTTTGTCCAATAATCGGTCATCACAAAAATGTTATATATGTGGAGCATCTCCTAAACAAATGAACAAAAACGAAATATCACATAAAACAAATGTAGATCCAGCAACATATGCATTTGGTCTGTCTACACTCCATGCCTGGATTCGGAGCTTCGAATGCTTGCTGCATATATCTTACAGGTTGGATATAAAAAAGTGGCAGGTCCGAGGAGCAAGTGATAGATCAAAGTATGAAGCGAGAAAAAAATGAAATAAAGAAAATAATTAGAGATGAGTTGGGGTCTAGTGGTTGACACGCTAATACCCGGTAGTGGAAACACAAATGATGGAAATACTGCCAGGAGATTCTTCAAAATGCACGTGAAGTCTCATCTATAACTGGAAATAATGAAGCCCTTATTAATCACTTCCGTGTTATCCTGGAATCCATATCAAGTGGTTACAGTATTAATGTTGAGACGTTTGAAAAAACTGTTGTTTGGTGATATTTGCATACTTAAATATTTTATGTAAAAACCTTTTTAACTTCAAAGGATGGCAGAAAAACGCTTCTATAGTAATAAATTTAATTTTATAAAAACTTAAAAACTTTGTACATATATAAAAACATTAACTAAAGAATTTTCACTAACAAGTAAAGTCTGGTTTGAAAAAAAAACATTGTACATTGTTTTACAAAGTAAACCAATTTCAGTAATGTAACCCTGTATGGTCTTCTATAAATACTACACATTTTGCTGCCAAAGTTGTCATAAATCATTAAGTTAACTAAAAAATCATTAAAACAGCAAATAAAAACAAAAGGAAACATCATTGGCTTGAGTTTCGAATTTTGTCCCTCCAGAATGCTCATATTGCACACTGTGCGTCGTCGGTATGACGTCCGTCGTACGTATGCCGTTCATTCAACCCCGTCATACAGCTGACGACGTGTCTAATATCATTTATTACTCGAAATAAGTCTTTCAAACGAGTCCTATAATTGTATATTCTCGTCAAATTTAAGGTTTTGCCTCCATCCTATATACTCAGAAATAATGAAAACGCGATAAATGATGTATTAAAAAAAGGTTATGTTGGTCTCTAAATAAACTTCTAAACTATTCGTATACGATAATAGTTACGTGGCATAAATATATAGTGTTGTATGTTTCGTGTGAATGAAGCGCACCGATTCTTTTTTCTCGTTTTTTTTTTTTTTGTAACCATACAATACTCATTTGCCAAAATACGTTATATTAAAAAAATAATCACATGCAATCTATCTACGTTTGTCATGTTACATTAAAAAAAAATAACCATCAGGAGATAATCAGATAATATTTCAACTAGATAACGTATCAGAAGTTAATTATTCTTTACAAAAATTAAGTGTAAAATACAAACAAACGTATGGTTTATGTAACTTCTAAAACAGCTAATATTTCCTTTTAGTTTTTTCCAATGTGATAAAAAATTTCGCTTGTAAAAATTATATATTATAACTACAAACATCCACAGTTTTAGAAAACATTTATTGGGCCTATTACATAGTATTTAATAATAGATAATAACCGACTTTGGCATGTTAAATGAAATTCGTTTTATTCTCCGTCTGATAAGTGACGGGAGTACTGCGGTGCAAATAGCAGTCTATAAAACTTATATTGCACGGAAAACCAGAAGGTATACACTGCATAATAACATAAATATTTAATATAGTTCTGGATAATGCATAAAAGGTTAGAAACATCAAGCCCAAGTTTTATGAATGTCCCGTCATGTTTTTTTTTTGTTTCGGTCGTTTTATATTGGCTGTAAATTGCTAGCAAATACAAAACATTGCAGAAAAACGTCCTTGCAGATTCAATGTCAAACTATGCATATTACCGAATTCCGAGCCGTCATAGGTAAGGCGCCTTAGCGAAGACGGGAGAGCTATGGCGATGGAATCAGTGTTGGCATTTTCACGCGGCCGTCATACAGGTGACTCGTCGCTAAGACTGTGGCGAGTAAAGGAACCACGCCCGAACTGCATGGGTTCTCCGCGCGGGCTGCTGCGGCGGGGAAACTGTGTGCATTGTCTGTCACCAGAGATACCAGCGGTCAATGCTCTCGCTCTCCACACAGTGACTCCTAGCTTGAAAAAAAATATACATATATACACTTTATAAACATATTAAAAATTAAAACATGGGAAACCATTAGAATCACAATGTGCTTTCGTATAAACATTGCTCCAGTTAAAAATGGGTGCGTGTACTGTACGTGCGTGAGAAGTTATACTTCTTTGGCATCATTAAAAAATAGGTTTTATTTGCATGCAAATAATTAATTACAATAAAATAATAAAAGGGCTGGAAAAAGATAGTCAACACAGTCAATAAAGTTCAGTTTAAATTTGAAAAATTAAATAAATAAAATTTAGAGAATAAATATATGACATAATTTGTACTAAATATTATAAGATTCTTAATTTTAAATATTTATTATAGATTATTTAATATTTCAAAAGAAAATAAATAAATTTAATAATAAATTCAAAAATTTAATTTAAGTTTATTCATTTTTAAAATATTTTATTTTTTTTAAATTTAATATACACTTTTCATTTTCATCAAAAAGTTTTCATTAAATTTGTTAATTTATTTTTATATTTATTTATTATTTATTCAATTTAATAATAAATATTAAAAATTAATATTTTAATTTGATATTCGATTTTAATCACAATTTTTTATCAAATGTTTTATTAAATTGATTTTTTTACTTTGTAAATATTAAATAATAATATTTTAACTTATATCAATTAATAATATATAAGGATAGTTAACCTCAATTATATTGGAGCACTTGAAAAAAATATAAGCACATTTTTTTACTAATATTTACGAATAGTAAATAATATTAATCAAAATATTCAATTTAAATCACTATTGAATATAATTTATTAGCACATACATAATTCGCACTTGTATGAAACTAAAACCCGTGTTGTGAATGTAGAAAATAGAAACATGTGGATAAATATTATAAAATATGAAAACAGTGATCAGAGGCGACGAGCGTGCCAACATGCGCGACCAATAGAGGTTCTATTTCTATTATTTGGTAGCTTTTTTTCGAGACTTAATGAGCGGTTTAGCGGGCAGCTTCAACCTGTTAATTTTGTGTTACAGTGATGCGCGCGCATCTTAAAATTCACTCTCATCATTTTTTTCATATCGCGCCTAAAGAAGTATAACTTCAAAAATAAAAACAGGAAATTTTTTGATTAGTAAAGTAATCATTAACGTCATGTTTGAGAATAGTTGAACAGATGCATACAAATGGTATGTGTGGAGATCGTTTAAACTTTACTAACGTAAATTATTTTAAATTAGAGAGAGCAAAAAAACGGGAGAAGTTATTTCAGTACTCGCCTCAGATATGTGAAAATGTACCCTGAGTAACGAGCAAATTCGTGTGTTCTCATGTTGTTCATGTTGCAAAAAAAACTTATAAGACGAAACTCGAACACGAAATTTAACGTAGAATTTTTTATAAATAAGTCCGAGCGTGATAAATACACAAAATGTATTCATTTTAGGGGAAATTTGAAGAAAAAAAACTATTTTCCTTTTTAAAACCTAGCTAAATATGTTTAGTTGGTAATAACCTAATTGAACCGAACTAAGCCCAGGTTAGGTTAGGCTATTTTTATTTATTTTTTACACATTTTCTCAAAGTCGGTGCATTTTATGCGCTTCGTGTAGTTTCGGAACAGTTATGATGCATTTATGATCATTTTATTTCATAAAATTTACCCAAACAATTATCGAGGCCAATTTTGAATCACACTCTCATTTCCAGTAATTTACTTTTGATCATACATGATGAACAACTGCAACATATTAATAACTGAAAATAAAAATATTTGCAACCAAGTTGGCGTCTTTTGGTTTCTTTCTTAAAAACGGTGTTTTTGTAAATCACGCGTTTAGCAACATTGATCTTTGCTTCCTTTTATGAACTACGGTAATGATATTTACGTTCATCAAAACTAAAAACAAATTAATTTGAAATAGGTTTGATCATTATGAATTTTTTTTATTTAATCATAGAGTTTTATTTTTAACAGCGTTTAGGAACGAGTATTTAATTTACTTTTACAGATAAATATTATGTGTGTTTTTGTGATATCTTTGTGCTTTGCATGTCCAATACATGTGCAAAATTGCGGTTTTTTACGTGACGTAGATGGTGACGGAATATATTGTTTTCATAAGACGTAAATTATTTTGCCGAAAGATTTTACTATTAAAAAATTATTTTTTCCAAGGTACTATGCCAAGGAGAAAAATTATTTTCCCGAAACTCAGGAATGGTGTCTTTGCCGACTCTTAAACTGAGTTTTGGGATTCCGTCCACCCCCCCCCCCTTTTTCTCTCTCTCTCATATATATATACACACACTCATATACACACCGAGAATAATAGGGCCACATCTCAAAAAAACTAAATTTTACGGGAGAGTGAATAATTGAAAGTTTATTCTTAGCCTCAGCAATCAGGAAGTGCATAATGTCGGCACTGTTTCTATGGCACAAGTCAAAATATGGCCATGGTGTATTCCAACCCACCCTCAGCTGTACGAATAATAAGGCCGCATGTCAACATGTGGCTGTATTATTCTGATTTCTGTTTTACAAATTTAAAATGTAATAAGGACATATCTCATCTCAGGTGAATATTTATTGTACTACATATATGGCCTTGTTATACCGAATATATATAGCCATAGACATTACAAATATACAAAAATATAAAAAAAATTTTTTTTAAATGTGGCTCTATTATTCTCGGTGTATTTAATACACTTACATATACATATATACATACAATGCGTTACTACGCATTTCCGCTACATTCACGAAATTACTCTAACCAAATGCCGTGTAATGAGAGCTAAGATGTTTACACATCAAAAAGTATTTTATACTGATGCCTCCGCGTGGATTGCGAGTTACAACCCGGTAGACTTAATTATATTTAACATTCCTTCCATTTACTAAAGACCAACTAACCATGACTAACGAAGTCAGTAGCAATAGGTAAATACATGTTTGGGATCGAATATTTTACAGAGTTTTTTCTGAGGCTGCTTCACTGGAACACGACGTCCTGCTGAAAGGAGAAGGCCGATACTAATGGAAGATATTGTTTCCAAAAAAGTCACACTGTCTGCTGGAGACTTAGTGGTGAGGAGACTTAGTGGTGAGGAGACTTAGTGGTGAGGAGACTTAGTGGTGAGGAGACTTAGTGCCGAGGAGACGTAAGGTGCGGTCACAGCAGCGGAATGATTGCGCCGTGCACACGGAAAGAAAACACTAATTGGCAAAAAATAAACATTACTGAATAACACAGATACTAAGCGCCCAATTTCGTAATTCGAGCAGGTTGAAGGTACCCGCAAAATAATATTTCAACATACACGCAATCGATGAGTTCAAGACATTACACATGTTGCAAGAACAATGTCCACACCGTTCTATATGTACCTCGGAACCAAACGAGCCAGTTGCAACTCAGCAACTTTACAGGAGAGTAACAGAGCTAATCTCTCAACGGTTCTGTGTTTTCCATAAGCGTGTATCCAGCGAGAAGGAACTTATGCTTGATTTCTTCCAAATAGGAAAATTTTTCCAACAGCCAGAAGTACATAACTTTGTAACTGAACCGTTTGTCTGTATCAACTAAGGCGTTGGACTTATGCTCTCATAACCGAGTTACGATGTCATGGCTTACAGGCACAGATAAAATAACGTAAAGCCTAGTCACAAGTGACATTACGTCATTCAGAATCTTATGACTTCGGAACTAGACCACAAATGAATGTGTTCAAATAAAGCGAGCCAGGCTTTAATTTTGTTTAATTTTTTTAAAAATTATATAGTATAAAAATTGGATTTTTTACATATTTGTGTGAAACACGTTTTGAAAATGAAGTTGCATTCTATTATGAGTATTTTTAATAAAAAAATATGCACGATAATACAGATGTAATGTATGTCAACAATGGACGACTTGGCCGGGCGCCTTCGCGCACTGAATTATGGGAAGCAACCAGGGGCGCAACAACTAAATTTCCAAAGGGGGGGGGGGGGGGGCAATATACCTTTTTATAAAGAATCATCGATCCCCCCTATTGAAGAGGGCGGTCCGGGGGTCCTCCCCCGGGAAAATTTGTATTTCAAGGTGGAAAATGGTGCTATTTAAGCAGTTTTATTATCTAAAAATTGATTACACAGCACTTTCTTTGCCCCCGTTTGCCCCCACTTCAAGGTTTCAGAGGGGGGGCAAAATACCCTTGACCCCCCCCCCCCTGTTGTTGCGCCCCTGGAAGCAACGCATGATATTTTACAGTTTTACAAACAAGGCTAACAAGCGAATACGCCAGCACAGGAAAGACAATTTGTACATGTGCCCGTTTCGCCCGTCGCTGCTCCATCTTGGCGTACAGTCCGTCGTCCGTCCCTACAGGCATCAACGTCCTCGAGACACTGAAGCCTCTATTCATTCAGTCAACGCAAACACCGGCGAATTTACTAGACATATGCTACACACCTTCTGTTAATAAAAGGATTAGGCCTCGACATCTTGCGACTTCAAATATTTTGATACAGCTTGCAATAAAACTTCTGTGCTATTTTTTTTTAACATGGCATAGGACTTAGCTTTGGCAACTGGTTGAAATCAATACTTGTGTGATTATTATGATAGTTGTCTCCCGCATGAAATATTAAGTTATTTCCTCGCAGCGCTTAAGCCCACTCTACACGATGCCCAATGGCTGCTATACCTTCTGTTATACTAAATGGTATAAAAGTGAGCATAAATGTTTGCTGTGTAGCAGAAGAAAAGAAAGAATTTGTTTTTCCATACAGTTACACAGAGATGTCGTGAATTATTTGGCTGTTGGACAAAAACTTAAGTTTAAATTTTCTTAATATTTAGTTCATTCAACGATACAAATAGTTTTTTAGTTGTTTATAACTATTAGTTTATTTCATTAATAATTTATGGACATTAATTTCGTTATAAACGTAGGTGTTTTAATTAGAGAATTTTATTTTTGGTAAAAATTACTTAACATATAATTTTGCTTAAAACACAATTTGTAATATCCAGTAAACTGTTATTAAAAAAAACAGTAAAACATTTTGACAGAGTCGATGTTTGAACTACGAACCTCGCGTTTCTCAGCTACACACCCTAAAGCTGCCTTACCACGACCAATCTATGGTCTGAAGGAGATTATGTATTATCAAATAGTGTAGTGCCAGTTATGTTATGCATTTTAAAACCGGTCATTACTTTATTCTATGACTATTTTTATAGAGTATATTCCAGTGTAATTTCACCATCATAAAGTTTAATTTGGCATACTAATACTTTAGATATGTTCCCAATTTTCAGGAAATTGACTTCATAGGGGTTTATGTTGCTACACGCAAGGTATAGAATGTCTGGGAGGTATGATTTATACCTTGACATACTAAAAATTCAAATAAATATTTCAAAAATAGAATTATAGCAAAAATATGTAAAAATACAAAATGGCGAGGCCTAAGCCCCCTTAAATACTTATTGGCCTACTATTGACTTTCGACGTAAATGGTAGCTGCCGAATTTCAATGATAAAATTTGTCCAAGTTTACCAGAGTAATTTTAACATTTTGATCTCATTATTTTATTATTTTATTTGATGGTATCATAAAAACAGTAAAACCTCTCAATTATATATTCAAGGCGTGCAAAAAAAGTAACTCGCCTTGCCATAAAGGTTTAAGAGGTAATGGTAAACTTTTAAATCACGCAATAGACGAATGAAATCACAAATTGAGTTAGAAGATCAGTTGAAGCTTATTTTTGGCGACTGAATGGTCTTTGTTTTGTACTGTTGTTTTCCCAACCTGATAGACAAAGCTAATCCTCAAGTACAACACATTGCTGTGAGTAGTTCAAAATGTCGATCGAAGTGCAATATAAGGCGTCACTACCCCAGTTTTAGTTACAAGGACACCAACATGATGGTGTAACATTTGTCGATTTTTCAACATTTAAAAACATTCATAAAATGGTTTCCTCCACAACAAATTGTTGAACGAGTAAAAATAATCATATTTAGGAATTAAAATTACTGTTCGTTTACAATACACACTATAATTTTTTTTATTAATTTGCTTTGAATGTGAATTGACTTTCTGATGGCACAGACGGAATTGGTAGTGAGACCCGAACAGTTCCGAAGGAGTTGGTGAAGTTCGCCCGTGGCACCGGCTATTAGTTGTTCCCTCTGTGCGGACCTGATTGGCGGCCACGGCGCAGAGCCAGCGTATAGGGGGCCGAGGGTGGGCGCAGCCTGAAATAGGCCGCGGCCGTCAACCTCCGGGCCGACATGCTTCGTGACACGCCGGCCACCGGCCACCTGCTGCAGTGGTCGACTACGGCTCGTTAGTGTTGCGAGGAGCTGCCATTTACAGAGTGGATATATATATATATGTATATATATATGTGTATATATATATGTATGTATATATATATGTATATATATATATATGTATGCATATATATATATATATATATGTATATATATATATATATATATATATATATATATATATATATATATATATATAAACACGATTTTATCAGCTACACTAAAAAAATTCACTAATTACAGTTTTTAATACGGGTTTTTGTCAGTAACAGGCTAAATAGCAGTAGCCATTGAAGAGTTCCACTATCCAACTCCTGGCTCCATCATCAGATCAGTTCGATGGTACCAAATTAATTTATTGTTATCCGGATTACATGTATGTACTTGCAAAGTTTCAAATCGATACGACAATTAGAAGTAGGTGAAAATCGACTTCCAAAATTTCTTTACATAGTTCGTTAGTTACAAGTGTAACTAATAAAACTGTGTTAAAAATTGAAACAATAATAAAGAGAAGTAGCTAAAGAAAATTTGATATTAATTCCTAAAAAATATTTATTAATTTTTTATGTGTAACATCTTAGCTCTCGGTATACAACAAATTGTAGTAATAATTTCGTTAATAGAACGGACGTCGCATGGAACGGAAATGCATAACCACGGTGTTGCCATCTGTAGCGGATGGTGTGAAACAAGGTTCCCAAAGCCAAGGGAAACTCCATAGTATTAACTGTTTAATGAATTTTAACAAGCTGGGCAGTATTTTAATCAAATTCCTTGTCGAAAATCAGGTCCAACACCGTGATTTATTATTGTTTAAAGTCTTTAAACGGAACCGTTTGATTATATAATTCATAATTCCGGTCTGCAAATGTTGTTATTTCGATAGTCGACGTAGCTGCTTCGGCATGGAATTCTATCGGCGGGTGCGGAAACTTCACGTCGAGAAATGTAGACACCATTTTATATATATTATCTGCATTATTTTAAAGAATTCTACGTTAAATTTCGTGTCCTAGTTTCGTATCAAAAGTATATGCGGGACATTAGGAGACATAATTTTGATCGTTACCAAGGTTAGATGTTACACATCTCTGGCGAGTTCTAATTATGTACTTCCTTTTGTTATTGTTTATTAATGTTTTGCACCACGAACCTTAAATAGGTAGAATTCATAACATTTCCGCCACCCCCTTTTTTTATCTTTTTTTTTTTGAGCTGAATATGCCCTTGGTTAGCGGTGTCTTCTCCCACATGTAAAAGCCTCATCGTATCATTAGAGAAGGGATTCTACCTTTGAGGTCCAGGTGCCGGCGAGATAAGACCGATTTGCACACATCAGCGACGTGGCAGTGCCGTGGCCGGTACGAGATTCCGCCGACAGGGTCGACATCATCCTTCCCCCAACTCGACGGGTTCAATTCGCACTCGCCAGGCCCGTGACCGCGCCGTGCGCCGGATTGCTTGCGGACATTTATCTAAGAGTGTAGTTGCTTTCATTTTGCATAAGGAACATGAATGAAGAAAATCTTATTTAGCTGGTGTGCAACTATCCCGTGTTGTATGACCTGTCCAATTCAAAATACATGGACAGAGATTTTAAGAATACTATCTGGACTAAAATAGGAGAGGATAGTTTCATACAGTCTAATAATTCTTTACTTTATCTCTAGATATTTTAAAACCAAGGAAGGGACACAGCATCAGAATAGAAGTATTCAGCAAATAAATGTTTGCCTTGCACGAAATGCATCTGTCGTTGCGTTCCCTCCTAGTTAACGTTAATTTTGTAGTTCGTGGGAAACCCCCCCCCCCCCCCCACTCCTGAAATCAATTTGCTATTTAAGGTAGTTTTACGAATTGCTATAGAATTTTTTAAATGAAATTATGCAGTAAGCAAGTTGCAACAATTACGTAATCCACCGTTTCAGGACGGCCTGAATCCGCCAATTGTAAAGTCTAAATTTTTGGTCACAATACCAAATATGTTTTCTGATGTTCTCCAGGCACGTCTCAAACGATTGTTGAAGATAACGCTTGCGATGGTCTAAATGATCCCCTGGATAAGGTCGCATCAAGTATGTTTTGAGAGGAAATACCTCGTCAGCTACAATGACGTATGGAACTGTTGACAGGAATGACTACCAAAATGGCCAGGTTAGTTGGAATGCACTATGAGTGAACCCTGCTGCTCGGTCGGGCCATGGATCCTGATGAAGACTGACGATGAAGGGGCGAACACGCGAAAGCCCTCCCACGGTTCGCAGAGCTACGGGAGAGATAAGACTCGTCGGTTACAATCTTCAAAGTAAGAAAAAGTGCGTGCGATATAGATAACGACCGCGGATGAATTCATGGCGAGACACAACTATCTGCAACAGCCACAGACTCAAGATGATAGGTGAGACCACGCTATTAAAAAATGTTAGCTCTAAATTTACGAAGAACGCTGGTAACAAATTACCAAGGGATCTTCGGTAATCACGGATATCTCCGAAAATTTACAGGTGCTAAGTCAACCCACTTTAAATATGAATTCAAATTTAAATAACGTTTTAACTCAACATGAACACACTTTTTCTTCCTCGTGCATGTTCACCTGTCATCAACGAAACACGAAACTAGGAAGTCCTAATACGGCCTGGTTTCTACGAAGATCCAGTTAGGTATCTGGAACTGCGAAGAACTTTTCGTTTATTTGGGGTGCATTCATAGGCGTGCCCAGACATTTCCATTAGGGGGGGCCCTGCTAAATTTTTAAATCAGAAGCTGAATTTAGAATGTTAAATAGCCTAAATACATTCACTCAATGCCGTGTTTATATTTTTGTGCAGTATCAACGAGATATGTTTACTAGTTAATATTTATATCCATATAATTTTAACAATCTTGAAAATATGTTTTTTTTTTCCATAGACAAATGTATAAAGGGTACTTACACATTTTCCCGCCTCGAATTTTCCAATAGCTTGGTCCAGATCTACCTTGAAATGAACTTCTTTTTAGTGAATGCAAACACAGCAATTCAGACAACAGAACTTTAACAAACCTCTTAAAAAAATTTTTGTTTGGCCGTTTTAAGGGAACTCGTGTTTTAAATAAACTAAGGCGGCTGTATTTCCAGAACGATAAAATGTTTTAAAATATTGTTAATTAGCACGCTGCAACACTGAAAAACAGTTTGAGTGTCACAGTGCCAGGAATATACGAATATTAACGAACGCATTAGAGAAAATGCCGATCTGAGTGATTACATTAGGGGGGGCCATGGCCCACCTGGCCCCCCCCCCTGTAGGCACGCCTATGGGTGCATTCTTCATTGTTAGTCCGTAAATTCACTGTAATTCCTAACCTTGCAAGTTAGCGAGCAGAACATTTTCAGACCCGACAGCGCACGCGGTAGGCATTTTGTTTAAGTTACAAAATCTTGTAGCACTTTTTACGTCCGAGTATAAGTTGCCACTTCCAGGCAGACCCATCAGTAATCTCCTTTATGCACACAATTCAACACTCACCAAACAATCTCAATGAAGAGTTTACGCCAGATACGAAATAATTAACACCACTTCTATACGGTAACAGGATAGTCCATCAACCAAGTAATTTTAAAATTACGCAGGTTTTAAACATTTTAATAAATAAAAAGCTAAAATAAGTTTCAGGATTCATATTTATGTTAACTAGTTTACTGATATTTATGGTAAGAAACGATTATTTTAAGACTTCCGTTTCTCCGTTTTCGTACTAAATGCATTAACAATCCGTAGTTCCGTGACTGGATGTCTAAATCAGTAATGATTACTGAAAATCCGTAATACTTGGAAGTACTGTCAGAATAGTGTTTGATATTTCATAACGTGTACCGAGTAATATCGCAACTTTACCTTAAATAATTTCAACAAAAAGTGAGCACTCCCTTCGTTATCCTAAACAATGTAACATTAACATCCCCACCAACAAAGGATAGAGACTGAAATAAAACAGTAGGCAATAGGCAGAGCGGTTTATCAGCGCTGCTAATGAATGCTCACTGGCGTGCAACTATATAGTAATAGAAGTAACATTTTGAAAGCCTTTTCCCTCCTCGCCACAGATGAAATTCCACGTGCGCCCCCGCAAATAAACGCACGTCACGTATACACCAGATAATCTTCACGTTCCATTGGGAAATCATCAGCCCATGCCGGCTCCACGCGCAGACAGAAGCCATGATCATTTGTCAATAAAAGTAGACCCCGTGTATAGTGTAAATATTTTATCAGACCAATAGACGGCGACAATTTCTATGATGCGTTAATTGTAGTTTCACAGTTATGCAAGACAATTCGGTAAATTAAACTATGAAATAGCATTGTTTTAGGGTTATTTAAATTGATGCTACGAAGGATAGCTGAATGGTAAATGGAATCTACTCGCATAAATTAAAGTAAATGATATATTTTACTATATTTGGATGGGCGTCTGATAAAACTATAACAATGTAGATAACATATTAATGTGTGTATTTAATAAAAAGATGTATGGGATTGAAAAACAAAAATATTTCATTCAGCTCGGAAAACAAACACCTCCATAGGGAGAGCTGGGGGGAAAAGTCAAAATGGGAATGCCTAGAAGTAGGAAGGAAAATACTAGGAAGGTTTTCAAAGAGAGGAGGAGAACAGAAAGGGGAAAAAATGCGATGGTCGTGAGGACAGTAGGGGAATGGAATAGGCTGGAGGAGGAGTGTGTGTCGGCTGGGAGTGTGGACCAGTTCAGAAGGAGAGTGAGGGGAAAGTAAGGAGAATGCTTGCCACCGGGCACTTTTTACCCAATTGCAGCTATATATTAAATAAAATGAAAAAATAAAAAAATATATTTAAACTTTTATCAAGTAGTAGAATGTTAAAATAAAACATGAACAACAAACTAGAATGCAAAAATAAATTATTACGTGACCAAACACTATTCAGTGAAAAACAAAAAAAAAAAGATATATATTCTTTAAGAAATCAATACTCTATTTCTATAAAATAAATATCTTTACAAATATTTTTATACAAACTCAGCCGCCATGTTAAGAACGTTCTAGGCCTGTAAAGGGCAGGAAATGGATTATGTGGCAAAATGTTTTTTTAGTTTATTTAAAGAATACGAGGGAATTCAAATTTGTTAGCTAAATTTTGCTCCAGTCTTAGTCGTAGAGGTATGAAACACTCGACGCTACAAAACAGCTACGTGTATCTTATGAAAACCAGATGATTAGTTTTTGGAACAGTTAGGTAAAGGAAAATGACGACAGCGGAATGAAACGACAATCAGGAGGAAGCTGGAACACAGCTGCTGGACCACACTGCTCTTCTCACCGCACTTCTCGTCTGCCACTGCCCAGGCCTACCGCGCATACAACTCGCTTTCCACCCTTCTCCGCCCCCACAGCCCCATGCAAGCGAAGGACAGCGCCTCTTCAAGGCGTACATCGTATTTATTTTGTTGTATTCCTCTGTAATCTTCACCCATGTACCAGACATCTGTTTCCACCAACTAAAAACATGCGTTAACAAATTACTCAGATCAACACTCGGGAAATACAAATATGTAACCAATATATAGTTACATGCCCTCGCAGACACGCAATCACCCAGATCACTTGTAATACAATACGCAGACAACTTATTTCGCAGAGCGGCACAACACCCGTCCTCACTCGTACAAAACATCCGAATCCACGACATATCACGCCCATAACCACACAAATTAATAACAGACCATCACCCAGGCAGACCACCGTGACCGGGCTGAAACCCGCCAACAATGGACACCACCCACAGTGCCAGTGCGACGTAAAAAATGGACACCAACCATAGTGTCATTAATGTTCGAAGTGTATTTACATCTTATGTTGTAAATAGTTCAAGGTGGTTACCCTAATAGCTTAACACTGTAAATACTTGTCTGAGGTGAAAATAAATATTTTTGTATAGTGTAATTTAAAGTTAGTGAAAGTGTGACAAAAACTCAATGCTATGTTGTGAGTATGAATATATTAATATTAAATATATCGCTGGAAAAGACATTGAGCAAACAAGCTCCCAGGACACAACAAGAAGGTTATTTAAAATTTCCTTCTAATAAATCATATTATTATTGTTTTCTATCCGTGTTATAAAACTATAATCTAACAAATATAAATTTTGACAAAAGAGCACAGAGTGCTGGCGTGTCAATATGTATTGTACCGAAACCATGTAAAGTGTACTCTATATGCAAATAAAAAATCTTGTATTGACCACAAGGACGGAGGATGTCGACGGCGTCACCTCGGACGTGGACGGGACGAGCGACCGTCACGGAAGTTCCTCTCGAACAACGACGACATGCTCTAGATCCGCCGTCATAAAAGCAGATGCTCCTAACCACTCAATTAGCAGCACAACTTATATGTTGCCGATGCGCGGACGACCGGTGTCTTCCTGGAAGGCCTGGTAGTCCCTCCACACCCATGCAGAAGCTGCTTGTCGCCGTTGACGGCTTGAAGACTTAGCTTACCTTCGGTATTAACACCTGCCTATGCATGGAGTAACCTTCTACAAATCCAATACAGCTTGCTAAAACGGTAGCGGAAAATGACTTATGGAGGTTACAATAAATTCAGAAATATAATGAAAATATCCAACCAAAATACGGTGAAATGAAGATCATACTCAAATCAGACCAATATAATATTCAGATAAGGGGTTTGGCGGTGCTGGGTGGCATTTCACAAATATGTACAACCTCACAAATAATTAAAATAAATTAAGAATGCGGCGATAAAACGAATAACAATATTACAGTAAATGCAACAGTAACTGGGAGTATGTCCGTCACAATAGACTGTGTCAAGTCACTTGTCTCAAATTTCGATAGTTCTTGGAATACCAGTAGTTCCCAAAGCATTACAAGATATTAGTTTACTAAATGCTGACGACCAAATAAAGTTGTTTGCAAACACCAGTGCCAGTACTGTGGCCGATGGTTACGTAAATATTGGAACTACTTTCGAGAGGTGTCAAATCCGTGGCAAGTTACACGACACAGACTATACTCGGCCAGTAATCATCCCGCCAATGCAGACCGCGACGCGTCGAACGAAGCTTGCAGGTTGGCTTGGGCGAAGCTCGGACAGCGGAGGACGTGAAAACAAAAGTCTCCGGTTCCTGGCGAACATCCAACTGCGGGACCCCAATATCAAAACCCGAGGGGCGCGTTCACGGCGGCCGGGGAATTACACGACTTTATTTCCGGACGGCCTAGAAACATGGCGGCGGGCGGGAAGACGCGCGGGCCAGGCGGCCAGTGGACAGTTCCCCGACCTCGTCATAACCCCGACCGTTTCCCCTGCACTGCTTTGACCTCCCTCCACGAGACATCCTGCCAGCCCTTGGTCCGCCCCGCAGAAGGGGTGGGACCCCCCCCCCCCCCCGCACCACCATCCACGAGACATCCTGTCAGCCCTTTGTCTGCCCAGCTTATGGGGTGGGACCCCCCGCGCGGCGGCAAAGACTCGTAAAATGGCGGGTAGCGAAATGTTTAAGCCAATAGAAAAACTTAAGGAAACTTTTATGTTTTCTTAACTGTAAATAATAGAAATAATGCTCATTTTCTTAATAAACGTATCCGGGAACCACAAGGCAGATGGCGGTAGCAGGAACGTTTGCTTGCCTTGATCGTTCCCGCAAGACCTTTTTTTTTTCCAGCAGAGGAGCCGAACCAACAGAAATATCCGGCGCTTAGAAATTGCATGGACGTATACTGCTTGATCGTGCCTACGAGACTTCATTTTGTGAAACAATTTACGTTTGATATATTTTAAAATTAAAATATCAATCAACCACACTAGCAGTTTATATATATATATACACACACATACATACACACACACACACACACATTATATATATATAACGGTTGTGTATGTAAAAAAGGCTAAGGGCCAATTGAACCACAGTCGTTAAACAATGTTTTATTAACGACTGTTAAATGTTACCTCTCCGTTTTAAACAACGATTAATCTTTTTCATTTCACCACACTTTTCTTGTGTATAACTTTCCTCAGTAAGATAAAATGGTTTATCGTTATTAAGGTTCGTTAGAAACTCAATTACAAGGTACTGGCCATTCTTTTTTGTTTGTATTGAGTTCATAAAAATCTTTAATTTGCAAATAAAATGTTATAGTTGAGAACAAAACTAGATTATTTTAATTTTGTAAACTTACGTTTTATTATGTGCAATTATTTATGTTCATAATAACTTAAGTTTGACAATATCATTGGAGCTGAGATTAGTGACGACTTAGCTGACTATTGTTTGTTACAATAATATCCACTGGAAATGTTCGGCATGGACAGTAAATTTAAGCATAACTTATTTCGTCTAAAAATTACATGAACAAGACTTCAAAATGTTATAACAACTGGAAGTAAATAAATTTGTAACATTCGAGGTGTCAAGCGTGACCTAAATTTTCCTTACAATATCTGGATGACCAAGCTTCGCTCAGAAGAATCTTATTAAATGAATAGCTAATAACTTGCGTCTTCGCTCTAGCAATTATAAGAGGGTTGCTAAAATCTTACAATTTAAAATAGTGTATTATGATTAATTCCCAATATTTGGACTAAATAAACAGACACAATAAATTTTAAGGTGCATAAAAATATATTTTGTAAAATACCTAACCATTTTCGAAGTAGTTATGGGTATGCTATTTTTAATTTTTAGTAAAGATTAGGTATCGGATTTGAGAACATATTTTTTAGACTGATCGAGGATATAGTTTACCTTGATGAAATTACACTTCCTGCCATTTCATGAGGTAGTTAATTAAAAAATATATTTATTAAACTTACATCTATACTATTTCAATTACGATTACGAATCTTTTTCAATGTCACATTCATTTTCTATGGTTGGACCTAAGCTTAGAATAATCAAAGGATATGACATTTAGACAAATACATCCCGTTTTTAAGAATATTTGATGCAATCGCATCTTTCTTTTAAATGTATACATGTATAAAGTTTATTATCGAACTTATTAGTTGAATCTTAGTTTTTTTGTTATTAACTAAGCAGTAGGCCTATATCAAAATGTTTACCAATCTCTTCTTTCCCACTAGGATAGGTACTGATGTAAATATTAAGAATTAAGTAAATATAGCAATATTGGTTAACCAGAAAAAAACCAAACCCAGCTTATGTATTAGATTAAATAAATTTATTACTTTTTAAAAATAATATTAACCTCTGTTAAGACTGACAAGTGATAATTCGGAGAATGTTGAATAACTTAGGTAGCGTAGGTATGGTCATTTATCATTTCCTTAGGCACAAATTTGTGGGATTTGTTCATAGTATATTTTTTTAATATTAAAACGGTAATTGAAATATTTAACCTCTTAAAAAGTTAACTTCTGTAATTTGTAGAAAAGAGTTGATAGTTTTTGCATGCTTGTAAATCCTACCACATAACTTACATTCCGCTTCATTAGCTTTAGGGCTTTTATAAAAAAAACAAATTCAAATGGTTTTTCACCCCTTTTGTGGTAGAATGTGGAAAAATGATAAACGTTAAAACCGATATAAAATCATAATAACTCATTTGAAAGTTATTCTTTCTCAGTTTTTAACATCTTAATTTGCTTGAATATATGATTTAGTAGACTACTATTAAAACTAACGTGCCCCGTTTCACGCACTGCCTTTGAGGTCGAATATCTAAAAATGTTTAAAGTATTCCAGATAATAATTTAATAAAGTAATTCATGTGAAGTTGCTTACAGCCAGCTGTATTTGCTAAGGAGATATGAATTTTTCTATATAATAAACATAACTTACTCCCTATTCGCACCAGTAAAAATGAAGGCAAAAAAAACTAAAGAAAAAATCATATGCTTAGTGCTTACCTTTATGTGCTTTTTGTTGATTCTTAATTTCTAATTCTTTTATTTATTAATTTCGAAAGTATTAATTTTTGTCTTTACATGAAACGTCGCCCCTTCCACGTAAGGACGGAATCATACAAATAAGTAAAATAACAATTTTTAATTTATTATCTTACCATTTTATTTACATCTTACTTAGTTACCGAAATTTGATGTTTAAAAACATACTACCTCATTTTCCACGTCATTACAAGATGTATTTTAATAAACGACAAAAAGTAATACGTAAATTCAGATGCAAATTTTTTAGTATCTTACTTCTATTACTTATTCATTTGGAAGCTTTTGTTTTTTATTTAAAAACAACCCTATCCTTTTATCAAACCTAGGGTTTGAATTGCGCAAAATGGTAATGTTGAGTTTGGTGGTTTTTGTATGATTATTATTCGTTCCCAATTTTTTTATTGTGCTTGATTAAGTTTTAAGTTAAAATCATTTTATCCAGCAGATAGACATTCCACTTCTAATGCCAGAACAGACTGGTCAGCCAGTATGATTTCATGGCAGCCATCTTGAATCTACCAACTTGTTATCGTCTGCAAGAGGTTGCAGCCACCATATAAATTAAAATTTTACCCATATCATTGCTTGAATAAACTTTCATCACAAGTAAAACCATTTCAGCGATGGTACGAGTTCAGCTATGTTTGGGCGTGTGCGCTATCGGAATTATTTATAAATGACTCAAAATTCCAAACAATTTCCATATTTCGAGGGAAATATTTCCGTTTCAAGAGAAAATTTCATGTTTATTAATAAATAAAAAAAATAAAAATTCTAAAATCTAAAAAGAAAAAAGGTTTTTCTATTTGAAAGAACCTTATGTCCTAAAAATGGCTTAAAACTCCTGAAAGCAAGCCACTCTGAGCTGCCTCGACATGGACTGTAAGATTGAAATTCTTTAATTTTGACCAAAAATTTGGGGGAAAGACCAAAAATCATCAAAAAATTCGCTTGTTATTTTACTGATTAATTCGAGTGATTCCTGCACGTATTCGATCCTTGCCTTATTCGCAAATGGTAATATCAGGGGAAAAAAGATGTAATAAATTACAAAAAAAAAAAAAAATCCTAAGATATATATTCATCATACACCAACCACCAGTAATGCGCAGATAATTTTAGGTTAAAATATATTTCTCTATTTAAACTTAATATTGAATTACAATGTTAAAGGAAAAATGCAACAAAATTACAAATAAGAAAATTTATTATATTATTTCCACCAGTACAAACAAGGATTACTAGCATTTCTCGAACTCTTCAGTCTTCTTGGAAGGTGGATCGAGTTCTTTGCATGGACTGACATGTATTTTCAAGGCAGTTATATATGACAGTCGATTAAGAAGCAACGTACAATCAGTGGCCAGCAACATACATTTGGTTGTTTATGAACGTCAGATAGGTTTGCCAGACACGTGCATTTAGTCGGGGTTTGGGGTTGGAGGAGCTTTGCATTCTCAGTAATGTTGGAACAACCAGGTATCTTTCCCATTCCCAACAAAGCTGGTCAAAATATGTAAGGAATGGGGATGGGGTGAAAGGCATCGTCTTGTCCCGGCAGGGTACTTAGCAGCGATAACGGATTGAAGGCGCACCTGCATCTGGCTGAGGTTTTTGTCTTCTGCGACAAGCTGCTTCCGGCTCAACTTCTTACACACAAGACATAGTGGCAGCAAATAATCCTGTCTGACTGGAAGCTACAACAATGCTGTCTGGAGTATAGAAGTTATCAGAGATTTCACTCCCAGGCTAAATATAATTTCTTCTCTTTTCCTGAAATAGGGCACCAATGAGCACAAAGAAATGTAGTTTTGTCTGGAACGATATCAGGATCTAAAGTATTTAGAATTATTCGGGTCCAGTTTTTATGTTTCGTTAGTAAATTTCATACTTTTCAATAAAATATCATCTACTTTGTATTTCCGTATCTTGATAAACATGAAATAAATATGAAGTATTTTTTAAAGATTATTTTAGAGACGGGAGGTGGCGTTCGTTGGTGGTATAAAACTATATTAGCTCGTAAAATCGCGATATCAATTTACACAGATGGCCACATTACAGTGCCTTCTTTCACTGGCGTATGTAAATAATACTTTCTAGTATGAACGATTGAATAAAGTCACGTAGAACTGTTAGAACTATAAATATGATCAATTTATTCTTACTTCTCTCCTAATAAGACATGGAACTGGCTGAAAATATAATTACCTACTTTTAATAATGACCAATTATAACTGAATATCTGCAAAGATCACTATGAGTACAAAAAATTTTTTTCATAAAATAAATGAATTTCTTGTAAATTTGAAAAGTGTTCATATAACAGCAGACGAACAATATAACAATAATTCAACATGAATTTGGGCTTGGTTTGATGTTTTTCTAGTTTGTATGTAGCCAATATTTTGATAGCGCATATACATATCGATGCAAAACGCCCACAAAAAATAGTACTGTATGCTAAAAGTTGAAGTGAACGGTTCCTTCTCATAGTTGTAATTTTATAGTTAAGTATAACCTTATAGCCTAGTCGCTTTTATAACGTCGCCCAAAATCTTCCAAGAGGATTGAAGGCGATTACAAAGCACATTAAATGACTTATAACTATAATATTTTGTAAGAGAAAAACGGGACTTTATATGTTTTAAGTTGTGATATGGTATGGTATTCGCTGTTCGTGGTAAAATCGCAATATAAAGTGGTTTTACTTAAACCTATATTATTTATTATTATTTTAATTGTATACAGAAATGAACACTAATTACAAACACGGTTATAGGGTAGCTCACGCAGCTCTCTACCAAAATATTTAAAAACACAAAAATTTAAGTGTGGCTGAGCACCAGAGAAACATCGAAATAATATTTATTTTAATAGAAAAACATTTTTAATATAACATGCAGCTTCTATTCCAACAAGTTGCGTTTAATATTATGTAGAGAAAATGTTATTTTGAAAAGCTAATTCACCATCTTTTTTGTGTGTTGTATGACCTAAATATACAATTAATCGTAATCTTCTAAATAAAAACTGTTCACTAATTTGTTACTTAAATTTACAATTTTAGGTGAAAATAATAAATAAACTAGTATGTATTTTGGATAGTGAAAATGTAGAGAAGGCATTTTTACAAAAATTATCTAATTTTTTTAAATATCCTACGGTTATCAAGAATATTGTTTTTTTATAACGACAGTAATCTACAGTAATTTAGAGGTATTTTTTATAAGTGTAAACATTGTAGTCATGCCGTATTAATTCGATGTATGACATGCTTTGTACGTTTCCATGGTACACAATCTTAATACAAAACAGTTCTTTGTGGATCTCATCAATAATTTTGCACTGAATCTAAGCCAAGCTACACATTTCATTCGAACATGCTAGTATACATACACCGGCTGGTGTTGCCAGTGAAGCTGCACTGCATTTTGCTACGCTGGCTAAGAGTCTAATGTTTGAAAGAAACATAGCTGAAATTAACGTATTTGTACAAAATAAAATCTGTTGCGATCGTGCGTTTTTTAAACTAAGTTTCAGTTTAATGTTCAGCAATAACCATAAAGTATTATCCTAAGAAAGAACAGCAGCGGAAGACTTGCACAACACTGAAAATAAAGTGTCGGTGGGGCGTTGCGGAGTGAAACTGTGGTTTTAGGTACCAAGTAATAGTTCTACTAGAAACCAAATTACTATAACTATATAATAAGTAAAAAAACAAAAAACAAATTTCCATCATGAATATTTTTTCATTTGGAAAGAGTTCAAAACAAAAACTATAGCTGAATACATAGAGGAATTAGTTATAATTTTTTTTTTCTTGTTTTGTATTATGAATATTTAAAATATTTAACATCCTATGAATACTATGATTTTTTATCCACAGTATTCAATATAATATAATGATTGCAAAAAAATATTTATCATTGACATAATCTATTTAAAAAGCACTTGCACATGTTGCACTTTGCCCGACATGCGGGGCATATTGCACCATTGGAAGGGCCACATTGAAACATTATCTAATTCGGAATTTCCAGATTCTAAATCTTCTGTGTCATTATCTGCACAGTCAATACACACAAAAAAAGGATTGTTTTTAGCACAGGACCAATGTGACCACATTTTTCACCTTACATTGTACTCATTCTTCATTATTCTTATATATTTCTCCACAGTTCAGACAGTGAGTGTGTTGTGATGATTCTCCGAAGAATCATCACTGAATTCAAGTTTCCTTTTGATTCTTGTTTTCTTCTTAGATATTTTGATGGGCAGGTTTTACTTTTTTGTTTGTTTTTCTTCTTACTCTCTCTTGCGGCTTTTTTCATTTCCAGCAATGTTTTCTCTGGTGTAGATATCTGTGAGAATTCCACATTTCATTTTTTTCCTATTTCGACTGCATACTTGCCGTGGCCCTGCTTCAGGATACGGGCAAACAGCTTGAGGTGAAAATGTTTGCGTTAAATCTCCATAGTCTGATATTTGGACACCGCTGGGCCCAGGGACGATATCTAGTTGGTGATCACTGCCCGAAAACACTTCATTCACTTCCCTTATTTGACTTATATTTTTTGTATGCCTTCCTCGGGCAGAGTACGATCTGTTACAAAAGAAGCTGCAAAATCACTGTCTTGAAACTTATCAACATTCAGTGGGAAAATGCCTGCAGCTGAAAATCCTGAAGTAATATTACAAGGTGTGAATGATGTCATGAATTCTTCTTTAATCATACTTGGCAAGTCGTAGATATTAAGAGTTTTTCCTGGATTTATTTTTATCCAGGAATCGACTCCCCTGCTATAGAGTTTCTCGAATGGTCTGTAAACACGAATGTCAAGGGGCTGGAGCCGGTGTGAACAGTGTGGTGGAAATGACAAGAGTACTACACCATTGTCTTTACACAAATCCAAAACTGTAACACTAAGGTGAGAGGAATGGTTGTCTAGTAACAACAATAGAAGTGGATCGTCTTTGTTCGGTTTGGTTTAGGCAATAAAATGTTTCATAAATTGCACAAAACTGTCCTCTGTCATCCATCCAGATCCTGTAGCAGCACCAATGCAACCAGCTGGTCCATCTTGTATGAAGTGGTCTTTGAATTTATTTCTTGGCAAGATAATCATAGGAGGAATAAAGGTTCCCTGTGCAATCACCGCTGCAGCAACAGTTACGAGTTCACCACGTTCTGCTGATGTGACTGTTCCCACTTGTTTGACTCCTTTTCCTGCGACAATTTTATTTGGTTTCAGCACAGTAGTTGCTCCAGATTCATAACAGTTCCAAATTTTTGAAGGAAGTAGCCCTGATGGGTGACGTGAGTAAACATCAGAGAGTTTCTTGTAAAATTCATTCATATTATGCTTTTTAAAACTTGTCATCCTGGCTTAGCTAGTTTCTTCCGGTTGTCTTATTGATAGCTCTGGATGTCTTTTCAAAAATCCACACAACCAGTTCACTCCTGCTGTTTCTTTTTCTGCCCAAGATGGGGGCATTTTTAGTCCATATTTTTTATCACAAAGGTACGCAAGTTGTCTCACTTCCTTAGGGGTCAATCCAAACATGATGTCACTGCATCCGACTCGGAAGTGTTGTTCGTTAATACCGCCAAAAAACTGTGTTTTAAGAGATAACAAACTCGGGAAATGTACTAAAGTAGTAAGAAATGGTATTCTATGTGAAAACTGTGACAAATGGTATCACTTCAATAAGTGTCGCAATATAGAGGAAAGAAATATTTCAGAAAATGAGTGGGCCTGTGCCATGTGTGCCACTTGTGTAATACAAATTAATGGATGATGAAGAAAACTACACGGCATCACTGTAGAGGGAGTACAACACAACGCATAACATTTGTGCAACTGTCTCAGACGATAGTGCTACGAAAACGCAGGTGGTCCTTGTCATCCAACTTCTGGAAGAGGTGAGTTCACTACGAGAAGTCATAAATGTACTGCAAATTGAGCTTAAATCTGTCTGACAAAGGTAAAGAAACTGCAGTGAGTCTTCCTTCTCCGTGATTGTGGTCGCAAGTGGTGCGTAAGCGGAAGTTCAGCAAGACAACTTTACCGTGTGATTTTTCCATTCGTGTATCAAATAAGTTTGATGCTCTGAAAAACAGGGCAGAAGAGGCTACCAAACAAGACCACACAATCAAACGCGATTCAGTGAAACACAAAAAGTCAGGTAACATAGTTATCCTTGCTGCCAGTCATGGCAGAGGCATAGCTGGCATGTTGAGTAATGTAATGCCTGAAAAATGTGTATTTGGTATGATTAAACCAGGTGCAAGTATACAAACCGTCCTGGTAAAAAGTGAAAAACTTGGTCATAACGATTCAGCTGTAATCATTGGTGGATCCAATGATGTTTCAAAAATGAAGGTGATAAAGTGATTAATGTGCTGAAACAAAAACAGAAACTTTTTAGTGAAACAAATGTGATATTGTTACAGAACGACCCCCCCCCCCCCTCCCGTCCCGTCCCGATCAACCAACTTGGTCGTGTGTTAATGTAGTAGTAAAGGACATAAATAGGAGTATCAACAATGTTTGTAATTTGTTTAAAAATGTTCAAGTTATAGAAACTAGTACATAAGCTAGGAAATTATTTACCAGGCATGGATTGCACTTGAGCCGCGAAGGTAAACAGAAACTGACTACTCTAATCCATAGCTCTACCAAAACAATGTCAGGTGGGGAGTGCATATCCGAGATTATTCCTTTAAGCTTTACTGTACAGGGGAACTAGAGAATGGAACTGAACTAATAAATAATAAATACAGTAAAGCTCGGTTCTCAAACTCAAACACAAGTACTTTTAAAGTTGATTTTGGTGAGAATGTATTCACACTACCTATAAGTACTGACAATGGTAATAAGTTTTTTTCCGAATAACAGAAGTATTATATTTGAAAGATTTGTGCAATTGGAGTGCATGACTTTATGTAGGCTTGATGTAGCCTACATCAAGTCAACAGAAGTATTAATGTAAAGTCCCGGAATTTAATATCTAGGAATAGCAATACATATGGTACACAAACTAAAGATAATATTCTCAATAAACAAGACAAACACAATGCTTCTAACAAACCTATGCGTCTCATATTGCACCAGAATATGCAGTCACTGAGAAACAAACTCACTGATCTCGATTTGTTATTTAACACTACACTGTTAAAAAGTGAAGCAACTACTCCAAATATTACATGCTTTATTAAACATTGGTTAAATAATGAAGAAATTGCGTTTTACTCAATACCAAATTACACTATGATTTCCAATTATTGTCGAACTGAACCTATAAATGGAGGTAGTTGTATCTATATTCAAATCAAACTTGTATTTGACAGATGAATTATATTATGTATTTATAGGCCACCTGACAGAGACATTGATTCATTTTTTAAACAACTCGATAAAATAATAAACAAAGCATGGAAAACACATTAATACTCTGTGGTGACCTAAACATTGACTTCTTAAAAGAGACTAATGCAAAAAGAAAATAGTGCACATCCTTAATTCATATAACTTAAATAACATAATTAATAAGCACACCAGAATCACTAAACAATCCAGTTCTGCAATAGACTATTTCATTACCAACCTTGACCCAAAATACCTTACAAATAATGTAATGGACTATGGACTCTCAGATCATATGGCTCAGATAGTTAAAGTGCATCAATGACATGTACCTGATAGGAAAAATAAAATAAAATATAGGCGCATTTATAGGCACAATAAAACAATTTTCTTAAATATTTTGGATAAGGAAACTCGATGGATATCGATGAAATGATAACCATTGAACAAAAATTTAAATGCATAACAGAAAAATTAACAATCATCATAAATGCCACATTTCCGTTAAAACACGTTACAACTGACCAAAAACCCAAACCATGGCTAACCAAGGGAATAATTTCATCCAGTAAAAAGCTAAAGAAGACCACACATTTTCAGCAGTATTACAAGGACTACAAAAAAAAATTATAGGAGTGTAATACGACAGGGTAAGAGGATGTATTTACAGAACAGGATAAATCTAAGTGAAAATAAAATGACCACAACATGGAAAATAATCAATTCTGAACTAGGTAGGGACACTAAACTGGCAAAATAAATCAATAAACTAGAAATAAATGGCAAAGTAATACAGGACAGTGAGCAGATTGCTTCAGAATTCAATATGTTTTTCACTAATATTGCTGTACACTAAATTCAACACAAAACAGACAAATAACAGAATCTATTCAAAGTCTGATTCATCATTGTCCCTTTAACAATAAGACCATTTACTTATACCCAACATCAGAAAAAGAAATAATAAAATTTATAAAACAATTAAAAAACTCAAATTCTTCAGATATCTATGGCATATCAAACAAAATGATAAAAGTTTCTGGACATCACATTGCTAAGCAAATATCAAAACTAATGAATGAAGTTTTTCTGGAAGGTATTATACCATACTGTTAGAAAAAAACAAAAAATACTCCCTGTCTATAAAAAAGGAATTACAACAGATGCAGCAAACTATAGGCCTATTAGTTTACTACCAATTTTTGCCAAAATCTTTTAAAAAGTACTTTACAATAGACTATCACTTTTCTTCAGAGACTGCAATATTTTGAACAATAATCAATATGGTTTTCAATAACATAAATCAACATTAAATGCTATACATAATTTCACTAGTAAAGTTATTAACATTTTGGTCTATATTAATGACCTGCCTCTAAACATTCCACAGGCCAACACAGCCGTAACTTATACTGAGAGCTAACATGTTACACATCAGAACATCCAACATCAATTAATGCAAATGAGTCATTGAAGAGAGAAAAAAATTTGCGCTGCGAGGTGAGGTAGAAATCGACAGTGGCAGCCCCAAGTAGCCGAACAATGAAGGCAAGGATGGGATTAGCCTAACTCTCGGCAAGGGAACGAATATCTGAACAAAAATACACGGACAGGTCATGGTCACTAATGTCATGTTTAGATTTACAGGGAATCCAAGAAATAAACCATCCAGCGCTGCGCCTATTTCCTGCCGCTCAAAACAGCTATTAGCCCAGGAAACAAAGAAATAAAAAGGACATATCTGTGAAAAATTTGTGCAAATACGAAATTTTATACATTGGTACAGTTGACTATGCTTAATAACATACCGTTAGTTACTGTTATAGACCTTGTGCGTATCACCGAAAACATGCAATTAAGTTCTATATAACAGCGACTTAAAGCAGTCCCTTAAAATGCTTCCCAATTATGCAGTTTTAAAAGAATTTTTCCAATAACCAATCGGAATAATGTATAAACGCTATTTAACATATTTATGTTAAAAATATTTCGTGTGTTTAGATTAAGGATAGGATTTAATTCAAATTATTTATAAAGTAAGTTTTATATTTAATCTCTACCACCCGAACAGCTAAAAATAAGATTTGCAACGAACTGAAGAGCCCAATGTGAAAAATTTCGGTATAAATATTTTTGCGTATTCTTTAAGCTCTAAGACAGTGTATTGATTGAGAGTCTATCTAAACAGGTTGGTTCACTAGAGTGGACCGAGTTTCGCAGGGGGTTTACACTGCAACGGTTCTAAGCTCTCACGGCCAGCGCGACATTGCGAGACTCATTATTATTCATGGTATTATTCAGGGTCTAGCTAATAACCCGCGTCTTCGCTAGCACATTTTCTGAGTATTAATAAAATCATACTATTAAAAAGCTTACATCCAGCATTATTTTTATAGAGATACTAGCTGACCCGGCGAACTTCGTACCGCCTTAGCGTAGCAATGATGCACTACTTTATTTTGTATAGCTGACCTATCTTAGGTATGAGTACCTATTCAATTTGAACTGGAATCTATAATATCCTCCATATAAAAATGAATCCATAATTCCCTGGTATCACTATAACTGAAAAGGACCTTACTAATTTAATTAAATAAAAAACAAAATATATATTGTCAAAATAGTGTTTATTCCATAGGATTCAATAATTCCACTAATGTTTTTACAAATTGCTATTGAACAACTTGGCATTTTTAAGTAAACAATGAGCTCAATACCACGCGCGCTCTATAAATCAACTAATAGTCTCTGTACCCCTCACTGCTTCTCTCTACTCTAATGCTTTTTGATAAACTATATTTTTAGTTTTATGTTCTGGCGCGTAAATAAATAATGTTGATGGTTTTCCGACACGGGAACAGGCGACATATAATTGGCCATGTGAAAAACATGGATTTTCTAGGTTGATGCCACATACACTTAGCGACTGCCCTTGCGATTTATTTATTGACATTGCAAATGCAAGCCGCACTGGAAACTGTAAACGCTTAAAGCTGAATGGCATGTCGTTCGGTATCATAGCGATGCGTGGGATTAAAACATCTTCGCCTTTGTACTTCCCTTTCAAAATTGTGGCTTCGATGACATTGTTCAATAATTTCTTCACCGCAAGCCGGGTGCCATTACACAGACGTGGCTGGTTTATGTTCCGTAACATAATAATTACTGATCCGATTTTTAATTGCAGATTATGAGGTGGTAAGCCGGGTAATTCAAGCGAATTTAAAAATTCTGTTGGATAATTGACAACTTCATCTTCATTAGTAACGGAATCAACTGATTTGTAATTCTTCAATTCGCCAGCTATTTTCTCTTGAATCAGAAAATTCATTTCGTTCACATCAACATTTTTTGCAGCCAATATAACACGTTCGCTTAACCAAACGTGATTTACGTAATTTTGAGCAATGTTTGGGAAAACCATCTCCATGAGTTCGGTCTTTGATTCACAAAAGTTACAAAAATTGGTAGGGAATGTAATGTATCCAGATGATGTATCAACAGCAATATTACCATTACCAATATCGAGCAGCTGTTTGGAAAAAAGTTCTCCAGACTGGTCTCCTTGCAATTCGACTCTTATGTTTATACTCAATTTAAGTGTTTTAATGTATTTCCATAAAATGGACGACTTCAAACATGCATTTAGTTCATCAGCTGGCGTTGAGCGTGGAACAACTGGCAATATTTGTCGAAAATCACCTGCCAATAGTATCATTGCACCACCAAACCGGTTTTTGTTATTTCGTAAATCTTGCATTGAGCGATCTAATGCCTCCAAAGATTTTTTGTGTGCCATCGTGCATTCATCCCAAATGATCAATCTGGTTTGCTGCAGCACTTTGGCCATGGCAGAATTCCTCGAAAGGTTGCAAGTTGGAGTTTCATTTATTTGAAGGTTTAACGGCAACTTGAGAGCTGAATGAACTGTTCGACCGCCTTCCAACAACGTAGCTGCAATACCTGATGAAGCTAGGGCTAGTGCAATTCCATTTTGCGATCGAATCGTGGCCAAAATCAATGATAACAAAAACGTTTTTCCAGTTCCACCAGGAGCATCTAAAAAATAAAATCCACCAGTTCCATCGTTCACTACTTTCATGAGCGTATCGTAGGCATATTTTTGTTGTTGATTTAAAAGGGGAACTGTTATATCAACCATTTCTCGTAATGTTTCAGAATCGTAATGAGCTTCGCGTCTCAATTCTTGATCAAATGAGTCGTGCATTGGGCGATTGGGTGCTATCATTCCTATTTGTGTTAATACTTTGTTGGTAAGCATCAAGCACATGTCCTCAATTAAAATTTATGCTTCATTGTGAATTTCTTCGTTCATTTGTAAATCTGCATTCGATGTTCTAAGACGCATCTGATGCAATATATCTTCCGCCATATGATCTTTGTATTTATGCCATAAATCAGTCGGTGTTGATGGGAAGCATGTAGACAAAATTATAGAAAATAATGTTCGTATTTGTTTAGCATTTGACAAAATCACAGCATCTTCGAGAGTGTGGTCCCAATGAGTGTCATTTTCTAACAATCCCAAATGTTGACAGGCTTCTCTGTATGTGCCACACAATAGACCATTAACAGTTCGCAGATGTTGGAATGATGTTGGACCATGAACATTTACTAACAGTAAACGCAAATAAAAACACTCGTCTTGACTGGGATGGACTGCATAAAGACGGCCTAGTGCATCGGTGGAAAATACTTGTGGATAACCTGGAACTGGCTGTCCTCGTTTACGTCGTTGGAATTTTTTTGATGATTGATTCCAGGTATAATATCTTGGCATTTCGGAGTAAAGTAGCGTTCTGGCAAAATCATCATTCTGGCACATTTCAATGAAGCTGGTTAATGTTGTCGATGGTGGCCTGTCAACTCGTTGTAATACGTTTGCATCTGTAAAATACACCCGTTGACCATTTTCCAAATTTACGGCCAAGTGAACAACAGTAGGGTGTCGTTCATGTATAGGAAACGAAAATATACGCCACATGCCTTCGTTACTACTAACATAGCGACCCATTTGATATTGAGTGACTTCATCATTTGAATTTTCGGCAGCAACTCCGAAGACAGCCATATCACTACCTTTGTTCACACACTTGCAAATGTATTTAATAGATTTTACGGAATGGCAAAATTCGACGTTTATGTGTGCTTTATATGCCTTGCAGAGTAATAGCGAAAACGGAACAACCCAACGATTATCAACTTCAATGTCCTGTCGATTTAATTTGACTATTGTTGACTTTCCATTGTCATCAATGGATCGGCGGCGATAAAGTGGATATCCATCATTTCCAGTAATAGTTTCTGCTACTAATTGTCTTGGGTAGCGTTTTGAACATTTACCTTCAACCATACATGGAGAGTTGGGATTTAATATTCCACATGGACCATGTATCATATTTTTTGTAATAACCTCATGTAACAGTGGGTCTTCATTATAATCGGGAATTTCTGCTGATATCACATGATCAATTTCATTCGGTCTTATCCTCTCAACCAACCAAATGAGGATATGTGCATGTGGTAATCCGCGTTTTTGCCACTCAACTGAGTACATCCAACAGCGCGTCTCGCCGAACACGCAATGCTTAACAATAAAATCCATGAGTGATTTTAATTTCATTTTTAACACCCTTGCAGTGATATCGTGGCGATCAATGGGTGATTGGCTAGTAAATAATTCTTGTTGAATTTCTGTCCACTTTGGATTGCATGTGAATGTGATAAACAAATCTGGTGTGCCATAATGTCGTACATAGCACATAGCATCTTGAGCATATTCATGCATATGACGCGGACTTCCGACGTATGTTGCTGGGAGAATAGTTGTTCTGCCAACATTCTGTGCATTTCCATCAGCATTAATGGCATCCCGAAGATGAATGTATTCCTCGGAACGGAGTTTTGCCTGGTTCAACCTGATAAATGTCAATCGTTCAGTTTCAACTTTCACATACATATCCATAGCGTATTGGTGAAATAGACGCCGACATTTTAAGATGTGATTGTCCTCATTTTCCCGAACCATCATTCTGTATGAATAATAATTCATTGAACTAACTTTTTTGTTCGTGTCAGCACCTGTAAACAATTTTTTGTGTTAATAATATAAATTTTAAGTTAGTAAACATATATTTTAATGTAGTAAACATATTGTTAACAATTTACCTGTAACTGGATTTATCATCTTCATTGAAAAATGATAGCCGTCTTCACCTTGCCAAAATAAGATAGGATATTGTAAGGCATCATATGATCGATGTGTTTCAGACACACGCTGAAGCTGATTGTTCCGCCGATGTAAAACAATGTCTCGGTTTTCTAAATTTTCACCCACGACAACAATAGCCACTTCGTCAATTGTTGGCGCATTAAAACGTCCAGCATGTTGTCCTGCAGGCGCCTTATCGGCTCTGATGACAATTTTGTGATTATCTGATGGCATGCGGTCTAATGCAGTTGTGAATAATGCAACTAATTCATTGTGTTGATGGAAAAATGTTTGAAGTTGTTCCACAATGGATCTTTTCACTGAGTTGTTGTGTGCGCAACGCTGATCGACTTCTCTAGCTGAATTGCCCATAAAATATATTTGCAAAAATGTATAGTCTTCATCAGGCATTGGCAATAAGGAACCTGTTCGATGATATATTTGACCCTGAATCTGCAAAAATATAAATATGTATATAGGTTATTGTATAGCAAATTGTAACACCATGTGGCTGGAAAAATATTGCCACAATACTTTACATCATTTTTTCAAATTAAAACTACTTTAAACCTCGACATTGAACAGCCTTCAATGGCAGCTTTAGGTAATAGTCTTTACCAAGTATTGGAACACCTTGCTCATGCCACTATGAAATACAACATGTTATAAAATGTTGCTGATTAAGTCATTTGATTATAGACTATTATTAAGTATTTGACTTATTGCTTACAAAATAAACACATCACTGGCTCAACATATTTTGCACCAGCTACATGGTTGTAAAACTAAAAAAATTGTTTACCATTATACTTACTTACTTTGAAAGTAGGCATAAAATTGTCTCGAATAACTTTTGTTGCTCCAAAGGATGTCATTTGAAAGCAATTATTGTACTGCTGGATATGAGACAAAAAATGATAAGAATCTTGGCCAATTCCAGAAACCAATGAATGTATGTAGTGGCTCTGGAGGCGGTACAAATGGCGTGAATTTGACTTGGCCGCTGGCGCAACACAATCCAGGGGCTTCATTTTAAAATTTCAATGCCTTGCAATGTGGACACACAATATTCATTAGTCCAATAGCAACAATTTGCTCTGAACTGTAATCAATTGCCACATTATAACTGAATGCAGCTCTGTGGGGATTAAACACAACATTCCTATCTTGATATCGATTCCGTTCAAGTTCATTTCGCGCTTCGCGTTGCTCATCACTTTGATTTGCTCGTATATTTCTTTGACTTGCCGTATTTCGAGTTCTGCGGCCTAAGCTTGTATGTCTGGTTTGTGGCATTGTTAAAAACGAAAATCCAACTGAAAATAAAAAGCTCTCAAACATTTTCTGTATAACCATGTATACCAAATTATAGTATTGTGTAGTCACCAAAAAGTTCTAAAAATCAATATGAAGCTGTGAACTTACCATGATTAACAAACACTTATTAGCAAACAAAAATCTTCTTAGTCTTTAAAACAATTATATGTCAAACGACATAAATTTACATTAAAAAAGTTCAAAAATGAAAATTCAACTGTAAATTAAAGAAAACGGTTGTATTCTTCTTTATAAGTAAGTATATCACACAAAAACAAACATAGAAAATGTTTACATAATGTATTGATTTGTTTTTCTATTTTTAAACTGCAACACAGTAATAACGAATTATGGCATGACAATGGCCTAGGCAGAATGTACACAGCCAGAATAGCCTGCGCCAGCAGCTCTGTACCGAATGTACCGGTACAATATGTAGTAAAACGTTAATGTTGATAAATATTTCCTAAACGATACAGTTTCTTTACATCCTCTTTGAAGATATTTGCAGCAAACATTCTGTCAATTCTATGTCAAACGTCATAAGGTTACTTTAAAAATATTTATATTGTACAAAGTGTTGGGTTAGTTTGGAAATAATTTTATGTATGGTGGTTCAGTATTCTTAAATTTTCTAATTTTCCGTTAAATTTTTTCTTTCATAAGAACCTTCTCGTGACAATAACAAACACAACAAAAAAAGAATTAGTGAAATCGGTTCAGTCATTTACGCGTGATGGCGTGACCAAGGGAAAAAGGAATTCATTATTCTTAAATTTTCTAATTTTCCGCACAATTTTCTTAATTTTTTCTTTCATAAGAACCTTCTCCTGACCATAGCAAACACAACAAAAAAAAATTAGTGAAATCGGTCCAGCTGTTCACGCGTGATGCCGTGACCAAGGAAAACTGAGTTTCATTTTTATATATATAGATAACGTTTTATGATTAAACATAACTGAACCCTTTTCCCCACGCTTAAAAGACGAAATAAGAAAAAAATTAAATAATAAAATTTGTAACTCAAATTGCTGGTTTTCATTCTTAATTTTTTTCTCTGAGATCCAGAAGATTCTCTCCACATTATTTAGTAATAATACTGTAGGTAGTGATTTTATTTTCTTTTTGGCGTAGCAGTATGACGTTTGAAGAACCAAAAAAAAAAAAAACTAAGTTTGCAGTACATTTCGCTAATAAAAGTGCCGTCGTTTCGAAAAAAATTTTTATATTCATTAATACTTTCCATGAAAATTTTGCCGAAGGCTCGTTGTGAAATTATATGGGGTTTTAAATATTTTATTGTATGTGAGTAAATTATAAGCAATGACTTGGGTAAACAATTAATTTATATGGTGGCAACAACAGTCGACGGACAAATAAAAGAAAAACTACATAAACATTTTTCGAAAGAAGTACAGTGATAACGGCTACAATAGCTAGTCTTTATTCAATATCTACATAAATCTGTATTCAATTAATTGGATTATCCTTTCAGACCTCTTCACACCCATCACATTTCATTGGGTTTTTTACCGTTTCTATTTTTAATCCCTTTTTATGTCCATATCCTCTTTATATATGACTTAAAATGCGAATATTGTGACTTACCGATTACAGTTTTAATAAAATTAATATTCCAATTACTAAAAAACAAATTTCGTTGAACTTCTATTTTTATATAGGCCAACTAAATGTTTAATCTGGGTGGGTAACGTTTCGTCAAAATGAGGTCATACGAGACGGAAAAACTCATCAATAACAATCAGGTGGGTTAAAAGATATGTCATGACCTGCAAGTGAAAACAACCTTTTGTTTTGCCTATAGTGACTTATAAAACTATCCATATTTTTTAAACTGCGACAATTTGCTTCATTGGCTGTGATTTATATATCTATATATATATATATATATCTATATATATATATATATATATATATATATATATATATAAAAGCCTAGTTGTTTGAACAAGGTTGACACATAACACATGAAAAAAATCCCTTTCGGCGCAGCCTACAAGAGCAGGTAGATTTCGACGTTTATATTTCTTTATGCTGGAAGAAAAGTGACTTATATTCATTTAAACAACATTACCAGAAAAATCATAAATATCCGCTTAGAGACATTTTAAATATTAACAATGGTTTATTAATTAAAATTTTTTTAGAGGTATCTTGTATCTAATATTTACTGTATTTAAATGAATAAGAACAGTTTGAATAGTGATTATAGTACAGAAATTATTAATTTGTTTTTAATCGCACAACATTTTTTATCCCATTGCACCGAGTTCATCTTATAAAAAAATTATTTTCGACCAAAGGTTTTAGATAAAATATAAGGATTTATACACAATTCTAACGGAATTGATAGTGTGCCTACTGAGTAAGATATGGAATTTTTGGTTTTTCAACCCCCCAATTTTTTCCACCCCTTGCAATAATGGTTCGTCGTATAAAAAATTATTTCAGACAAAAATTGTAAATAAAATTAATACTCTTTCAATAAAAAAGATAAGGAATCAATAACGTACATAGTACGGAAATTATTATTATCTTTAAATATTCAAACCCTGTTTTTTCCACACCTTTTACCAATGGTTCGTCTCATCAATAATTGTTTTTGACAAAAGTTTTAGATAAAAATTAAAGGATTTATACACAATTTGAATGGAATTGATATTATTCCTACTGTGGGAGTTATGATTTCTTTTGACAACCCAGATTTTTTCACTTCTTGCAGTTATGATTGGTTGTACAAAAAGTTATCTAAGATAAAATTTTTTGGCATTACTCATAACATTTATTAAACGTTCAAACGGATGTGATACTAATCATACTTTGGGAGTTATTTCGATTTTTCTGTATTTCTTAAAACCTTAGCCATCTCTGCCCATTTGGTCGGATATCGCCCATTAACGAACTCGACCGAGATTTCATTTATCAGTTTGAAAGTTATTTGTGCAAAATTACGACAGTTAGTCTATCGTGACTATAAAAGTTTTAATTGTATATATATAGTAGATATAGATATATAAATATAAAGGCTATATCACTTTTTGAGATGACTATTGTTTTGGGGTCTATGGACCCTAAAACGAAAAGCATTACAAAAATTTTCCGGAAGTCGCACCATGCTAACGGCTACAATAGGTAGTATTTCTTTGAGATCTACCTAACAAGGCAACAAAAAAAAACACGTAGGCCTACCACAAAAAGACGCCAATCATTACTTAAAATAAACATATATTTCATTAAATGTTAAAATAATGCAAACAGTTTTTTTTTCTTTTTGTAACTATGACTTCATATTTTAATGGTTCAGTTTTGTTCAGTTGGAAAGAATCGATGTCACAAACATAATTTTCATTGTCAATACAGCAGCTTATTAATTGTCCAGTTCTGAGTGTTGTGTAATACTTCTAAATTTGTGGTTTCAAATCTTTAGGGGAATTTGTTAAAAATTTCTTAATAGTAGAGCAAACAGAGAAAACTTTAAAAAGGAATCATGTATTTAAATCTTAGCGCTTTACTTTAAATAATTTTTATCGTCGTGATCATACACGAAATAAATTTGAAAACTGATAAATTTGAAAAAAATATTTCATAAACACTAATACAAAGTTTAATTATTTTAGCTAATACATTTCCAAAACGTGTTGAGCTCTTTTCCTAAATAGAATGATCAACCACAGAGTAGATTTCCAATTTTTATGAAACTAATTCATGCAGTAAACAAAATAGTTGCCTTCATTAGAATTTTTGATCATATTAGAGATGTTTATTTGGATTTAGAAGATATTGATATGATACAAATAGAGCTTGTTGACAAGTAAAAGAATGATTTGTATTTAATTGTTACAAAATATAACCAAAACAATTTCACGCAAAAAAAATTGCGGGGAATAAATAACCTGAACACTTTTAAGTATGTATGTTACTGTATTATCTCGTAACTTATTTACCCGTTAGTTTTCACCAATAGTTGCGGCACTTAAAAAATAATAATTTTCATGAAAAATCAAGCACGTAAGCACATATATAATTGAATGGTGAGAGAACACTAGTATTTGATACAAAAAAATGCGAATTACGCAGATATTATGTTTCATACAGCATTATAATTTAAGTGGAATGCAGTAAATATTTCAAATAAAAGACCAATGATCAAAGACCATAGGAATGCATTTGTAATGTCGCAGGAAGTTTCCTTCACCTCCCACACAGTTATGAGCGCCTAATACCCAGTTCGCCCGAGCACTCCGCATTCGAGTCCCAACCACCGTGCGGGTCCCACCCACCCCTTGGGTCCCCCCCCCCTTCGGGTCCACCACCACCCCTCAGCCAATGGGAGAGTATTTGGCCACTGCCAATGGGAACAGTGATATTTCTGTGGGGCGGACCAAGGGCTGCCAGGAGGTATCGTGGAGGGAGGTCGAAGCAGTGCAGGGGAAACGGTCGGGGTTATGACGAGGTCGGGGAACTGACATAGAGCCGGCCAGGCACCTTCCCACACAGGCCGCCAGCAACTCGGGGTCCTGACGGGGGCAATCACCTCCCTCCAACCCTCGAAAACTATAAATAAAAATAATAAAAAAGTCAGCTAGTCTTTCGGTACTCGCCAGAGATATGTAACATCTAACCTCGGTAACGAGCAAATTAATGTGATATCGTGCAAATACGCTTATAATACGAAGCTCGGACTTCGGACACAAAATTTAACGTAACATTCTTTAAAATAATGCCAACCAAGATAAAATCATACGCAAATTGTGTTTTCAAATACATTTATAGATTCGAATAACACGTAGTTTCCGCACCCACCGCTACAATTCGCTGCTGGAGCAGCTACGTCTATTGAATCATTCCACTTGCTGACAGAAATTTAAAACCATATAATGAAAAGGCTCCTATAAAAGCGAAAAAGACTTGAAAAAATACTAACCCATGCTTTGGATCTGAATTTCAACGAATTTTATTAAAATACTGCCCATCTTGTTAAAATTCATTAAACAAATAATACTATAAAATTTCCCTTTGACTTTGTGAATTTTGATTTGCGTCACACGTAGGGTTGGAAAAAAATATATTTTTTAAACAAAATAACCTGTTTTTTTGGTTTGATTCAGTTTTTTTGTTCAAATCAGGTTTTTTTGGTTTTAACCAGCATGTTTTATTAAATTAGTTATTTTGGTTCTTGGCAGGTTAGCCAAGAAAGCCATTTGACATCCCACTTTTGCCACTCATGTTGACCCAGAAAAGTTATATTAAATAACTAAGTCCAGAAAAACGGCATATCTGACTGGGACTAAACCACAGAAAGGGTATTTCCCCACAGGAGAAGGATTCTCCATAGAATGGGTGTTTCCCACAGAATGGGGATTTACAGTACAGTAACAGATTTTTGCCACAGAATAGGATATTTTTTAAATAATACATTTATTTATTTATTTATTTAAACTGATTACAATCCACTAATAAAGTTTAATTTCAGAGGAGTATTTAGCTGGGTATATTTTACAACTTATTCAGACAATTTCAAAAAGATCTTGATTAGTATATAATTTTTGTTCTGTACATCACAAGAAACATTAATAAACAAAATATTGTTGTTATTAGAGTGCAATTAACTTTTCCTTTAAATTTATTAAGATATTCTATTTAAAAATACATTATTAAAAAAAAAATCTATATTTATATGAAAACCACTTGGTTTAAACTACTGTTTAAACCACAGTTTAAATCAGCCAACCCTGGTCATCCACTTCAGATGGCACCACCGTAGTTAACACATTTACGTTCCATGCATGAAATTACTCCTACTAAATATCAAGAGCTGAGATGTTACACATCAAAAACCTACTTCACAGTTTTAAATAATTATTTTTCAAGAAATAGCCTATAAATTCTCAGTCTCACACTCCATTATACTTAATTTATTTGAAGTTACTATTGAGGGATTTTTCTTACAATTTTTCTGATAGCACTGTTGCAGTTAATGTTTGTCTCAAATTTTCTAAAACATTTATTAAATATAATCTGACAGTGGTAAAAAGTCTCGAAAGGGTTCCCAGTTATTCACTAGCAGGACCTCTCACAGATAGAAAATAACCTTTAATAAATATCTTTGTGAATATTTGTGACTAACAACAAATGCAAAAGAGCTATTGTGAAAAATTTACAGGAAAATCCCTTAATTCATAGTAATGTCAATGAAACGTAATAATTAACATGGTGTGCAAGACATGGCCTCAAAGGGATAATATTTTTCAAAATTGACTTTCTATTTAACTGGGAGGTATTCCAAAACCATCTGGTCATACATCATTCCCCAATACCATCAACCAAAAAAAAAATATTCAAAACTGGCCATGCCACGGGGCAGCGCTCACTCATAGATAGCTGTTGGACCATGCCACACAGTGTTCATGCAACTAGTTTCACGAGCTCGTCAAAATTTGTATTCAGGCTGAGTACCAACTCGACTGATACTTTGTAATGTAGTTTGCATTTTGGAATCCGCATGCTTCCAATTGAAAAATTTCACTTGTTTGAATCTTGCTCTGGCAGTCAGACAGAATTTTTCAATAAATATAAAATATCCAAAAATAAAGATCTCTACATCCTAAAATTTTTTTTTTATATATGTATTTGTTTTCAGTTTCAGTTTTAAATTATAATAGCTTAATGTTACAAAAATAATATTTACAACTTCAAATAAAATTGAAAATAGAAACATTAAATGTTTTTATTTACTATTACAGTGAAATTCCGTTACAACGTACTTCAGTTCAACGTATGATTTTTAATTCCCGCTCAAAACACCAATGTAAACAAGGTAAAAATATTTCACTCGAACATTAAAAACGTATCCTACCTTTCAATACAACAACCATTCTTTTCCAGTTATCAGGAAAATTTTACATAACAGTTACTGAGTTTGCGCAGGGGTTCTTTAATATAAATGTACATTATGATTAATATTTATCACTTTCTTTCAAGAATCGTTAACAAGTATAAAACGTAAACAAACATTGTATCAACGATTCATAGAATCATAGTACAGTATAACGCCCTATTCGTCGTCCTCCATGGATCACACACTTAGTGCACGAGACGATCTAAACAATCAATTGCTCTCTCGCCCCTCTTCAAGACAATTGTTTTTAGCTACGCCATATTTTGGTTATTTATAGAGCATGCTTTAAAAGTTTCAATTACCGCAGATACAAACGTTAAATAAAAATTATATTTTAACTTATATACAAAACAGACAATCCAATAATGTTAATTTATGAAAGTTAATTTTTTAACTGTTTCGTGTCACAACATGGTCGACACGCTTTAATTGTTTTGCCATGAAGGTCAGAATGTTGCCTGGTACAGCCATGCTCGCGATTCGCGCTACTAGTGCAGAGCTATGGTTATCTATGCATGAGAGGTTTGTTTACGTTTGACGTGGCGCGAGGCAAATAATATTGTTGTTTGAATATTTTAATCAGGATGGATGGACAAAAAGATAAAAAGAAACGCAAGCAGTTTACTTTGAAGGAAAATGTGGAAATTTTAAAAGAAGTTGACAAAGGCAGGAAAAATGCAGATATGGCACGGTCGTTTGGTTTGCTGCCCACTACACTGTCAACAATAATAAAACATCGCGACAAATTATTTAACTGTGTGAACAGTCATCTTTATCTGCTGGTCACAAGAGACTTCGTCTAGGAGATGAGGGAATTCTATCCCAATAAATGTACATATCTGCAAAATAGTTTAACCCATTTGTCATTTTGTGTTCGACATATATAAATTTTGTTTATGTAGGCCTAGAATTTAGGCTACTGTATTAAGTTCAGTAATTTTTTTTAATTCTTGTTGTTTTACAAATATTTGCTTCCAAGCTAATGTAACATTTGATCCCCTACTACTTTATTTTTAAAAATTCAAAAATACTATGTTTTAAAGGTAACTTTCAGAATAAAGTACTTTCATTACTAAGTATAAAAGTTAAGGCTTTATGTATGTACTTTATAACGAGATTCTACTGTATGTATGTAATAGCTTCTGTGACAATTTAATGTTTATTTCTACTAGTAACATCATTTATTCAGAGATTTAGCACTCATAAAGGTTAAACTAACATGGTAATAATTCAATGATTTGTATTTTGTAAATCACAATCTTCAAAGTTGTCAAAACACAAAATGCAACTTACACAAATGTCACAGATTCGTCAACAGATGAGTGCATAAAAAAATTAAATATACTCTTTTTTTTTAATCTGTGGAGAAAATGTAATTTTAATCATACTGGTTGAGAGATACTAAAAAATATGATCAAAACCATGTTTTCTGCAGTCACTCTAAAAACATTTAATCACATGTTAAGACTGATTAATTTTTATTTTTGATCCTGATCATTATTTCAATTCAGATATTTTAGCTATGAATTGCTAAGTTTACCTACACTGATTAAATCACATTCAATGAATATGCAGTCGCCCGAGAACTGCGTGCTCATCGGAACACTGATGGGGACAAGCGGCAGTGTGGAGTGATCCTCCTGGTGGAACAGGGACCACCCCAGCCAGGACAACTTCTGAGAGCTCAGGGACTCTGCCCTCCTCATCATGACCCAGAGATGTTGGAGTGGCACCCTACTGAGGACTGAGGAGCATCCTGAGAAGAGCAAATTATCCAACGAGTCTCAGAAAAGATGCACTTCTCAATGCAAACAGTGGTGAACCCCTCAGAAATCCTCAAATGGTAAAGCATGTAATCTGCACAACCAGAAACCAGTTCCTTGGCACTAACAATGCTAGGATGAGAAAAATGACTAATTATTATTTATCAATTTTAACACACTAAAGTTCATGTGATTACATTATAAAATTATTGTATTTAGCATTAAAACAATAATAAATAATAAAAACAATTGTTTTAAAATTTTTACATTAATCCAAGATGGAATAAAAAAAATTAAATTCATGTGTATTTACGAATTTGATTTTACTCAACATCTAAAATTAAAGGTAGAACAAGACTAACTACTCTATTGTAAACAGATTACATGCAATATAATTTATTATGGATATTAAATCAATGCTTTTTGGCAAACGAAGTTAACCTAGCTAACAAAAAATGTAACTCAATAAAGAACTAAATAATCTATTAAATGAATTTTGCCCTCAGAGAATCCTATATCATAGGTTTTTATACTTCACTTTTTTCATCAAATTACTACTGGACGAAATAACTTACTATATAAACAAACCACACCAGAAACAGACAAGATATGTTCGGTGGGTAATCCTTCCTGTTATGTACCTCATGCCTAAGAAACAACACACTACCAAATTTATGAATTTAAAACTTTTAACCTGTGCTCAATTTACAGAGAGTTCAGTACACAGTAAACAAACAAAGCTAACATCTATCACTGCATAATAATGTATCCTTCCCAACTTGCATTGAGGAATTACCCTGCTACTTCTCTTTCAAATTTTCTTCCACACACTGCTATGCCAAGAATTAATATCTACAACAGCATTGCAATGTATTTTATAATCACTATTTATTTCTACAAATTTGTGCTGGTTTACTTATCTTTCATTATATAAGCATCTTATCAATGCTCTCATACTTAATTCTAATATATTACAGTACACATATTTAATGACAAGACCACCTTTCCTTAAATTGTTCTGAACTACAGTTAAAATGGAGTTTTCATTTCAACAAAAAATAATCTTAGCAATAAACTATCAGATAGCCACGCAATAGAATGTTGTCATGAATTATTTGCATGTAGATCATTTTTAAACCATAAACACATGATCCCAAATGCCATACACATCAACACAACACACGGCTACTGCTCCTATTGACGTACATACTGTGGTGTTTGTAGTTAGGCGAAAGTATATTATTATCTTGGAGACATGCATTTATTACATTTTCAATAATGTTATTTTTTAATTTCAGTAATTTTTGCTTCTTTTTTTTTTTATAAAATAATGAAAGCTCACTTCCAAAAACTCTGAATACATGAAAACATTGAAAAATATTGTATACATTATTTTTATGACTACTGTTTGGGTTTTATCCATCCTCATCATCTGATGTTTAAAAATAAACACTGTCATCGAAGACAATATGCTTCAATACTAAACTCCGTGAATGCAAGCAGCCAGACACTGAAAGCTTCACAATCAATAGTTTGGTTGATGTTTTGACATTGTACTAAGTGCTTCTATGAAAACTTTGTTCTCTTTTTTGTGTCTTTTCATGTTGTTTGTTTATATAATTAGGAATTTTGCTATGTTTACTATTAATTGCAATTAATGTACATACTGTTACTGGCATATATGATCATTATATGAAGAAAAGAAACCTACACTATTACTGTGATGTACTACTTGCTTGTGTTCATTTAGCTTGTAATCGTGAAAAATTGTTAGAAAAAATGAGTGATTAAGCAGTGTTTTTTTATTTCTTAGGTGTTTTTGATCCTGCCAAATTCTGAGGTTAAGTTTATTATTTTATTTTTTGCACTTACAACTTTAGTTCTACCCTAAGAAAAGCCTACGCATGTTGCTATCCAGCACACATCTTAATTTTGTGCTGGTTCCCTGAAATAAGATGAATATATGTTTTACTTGTACACCGAGACGTCAGCAACTAGATTAATATTTTTTAACTGAATAACATTCTGAAAACTTTAAAATTCAACATTTGGTTCCTTCTCACATGGTTATGTTTCCCTCATACCAAATAAATTTTCATATAATTAAAATTTTGCATTTTTAAACAGAATGAATAGTTATTCATTGCATTATAGTATATGGAAATATCATTTTGCTGTGTATGCATTAGTTTATACTGCTGGTACTAGAATTAAGCTGTAGTGCTCTATGAATTACATAAAATTTATTTATTTATTTTAAATATAAATATTTAGGTCAGTTAATTTAAATGTGCTAACACTACTTTTGGCTACAAATAATGCCACATTCAGCTAAAAATAACACCACTTTGTGCCATAAAACAAAATCTCAAATGCAGGTCTGCATAATATTTTGCAATAAGAAATACTGATTTGAAAGCAGAGTATGGCAGGTAGCACTTAAGCCAATCAAACAATGACATCTAAACAAATGTAATCCTTAAAGGTGCACTGTTGTGAGAAGGCAGATTGAGCACCAGCTAGTGCTAAGGTGAATGGCTCAATAGCCTGGGTCAACTCACTTGTTAGCGAAGCAAAACAACCACAATTAAACATCATATACTTTTCCCTCGCCCACAGGGCAGCAGGCAACTACTGTCAAAAAGTATGTGAAAAGGCAGGTGCATAAGAATGATATATTTGCAATAAACAGGCTTTACATAAATACTGATATCCTGCATGCCAAAGTCTCACAGCCAATACCTCTGTGAACCGACTTATGTTGTCTGTGAGTGACACCGACAAAACACATATATAGCAGTAAGTAATGGTAATGAGTATTTCATTGTAAGTTACACAATACCTGACATTAACCAAAAAAAACAGCAATCATAAACTGCGGATTCCACTAAGTTGATATGAATTTAAAACTACGCAGTGTATTAATATGGTGGTAACCTAATTTATTGGTTTCGTAATGCCCCATTAATAAGTTATACATTATTAATTGAGATTTCACTAAACCAATATTTAAAAATAAAATACATAAATTGTGTGCAAGTTTTTCAGTACTCGTCAGAGATGAGTAACATATAACCTAAGTAACGAGTAAATGCAGGTGTTCTCGTGTTGTAAAAAAATTTTAATACAAAATTCTGACAATAAATTTAACCTAGAATTCTTTAAAACAATGCAGAGCATGATATATAAAAAGCATTATAATTTTTTTTTTCCTTTTTAAAATCTAACTATAATTCTGTTTAACAAGATGGTACATACTATCATTTTACAGTTTATACTTCTGTAGGCACGTTGGGGATGAAATTTTAGTATGCACAGAAAATGCAATAAAAAAGGCATGCAATTACACAACACTAATCTGACAGGTTGAAAGTATAATACACATGCATGCAGAAACTGCTATAGGGACGAGCCAAAGTAGCCACGATGGTGGACCCTCTGGGGATTTACTATGTGTATTGGGGTGCCAAAGTAAACTTATGGTAGTGAAACTATCCTGGAATACTTTTCGTAAACTTGATTAGTCATAACAAAATATAATAGCACTTTAAAAATACCTATAATTTTTTAGTCAGAGAAATTGTGTTGGGACAATATTTAAAATTTTGTTTGTTCTCTAATGCTTTAGGAACTTGGCACTATCTTTGAAGTATTTTTCAAACTAAAAGTTGCAATCCAATAGATCCTGGATTTGGATTTGATTTTTGACATGGAATGTTATTAAAATACTGCCCATTTTGCTAGAATTTATTAAATTGTTAATACTGTAAATTTCCCACACTAAACTATTAACCCAAAAAAAATTTATTACACATAACACTTAAGTATATGTTTGGTATTTGTTTTTGCTTAAACAACTGAAATCAGTCTCTAAATACTTCCTAAACACAAACCTTACCTTATTACGTTTATTTAACATTATATATTATTATATTAAAATGTTATTAAAAAGTACTAAAAAAATTCATTTATTGAGATTTGAACCATGGCCTTCAGCTTACAAAGCCCATATCTTACCACCAATCTACTAACACAATTGGGAAATAGTAAGGAGAATATGTTATTATAATTGTTGTGAAGACAGTTATTTTTAGGTCATTTAAAACATGGGATTACTTTTCACTAGGACTATTTTAGTTTACCAAATATATCCAGGGTAGTTTCACTATCATAAAGTTTAATTTGGCAAACCAGAAAGTTTGGAATGTACCCTAATATTTACCATAGTGACGATATACAGGTTTATGTTACTATGCGTGCATCCATCTCTTCAAGGTTTCTGTGACTTCTGTGCAGACGCAGCACCCTTGTCTCACATTTACATTCCATATTCACAAAATTACTACAAAATGCCATATACCAAGAGCTAAGGTGTTTACACATCAAAAATAAGAAATTGCAAAACAAACCTTACACAATATTTTTCTAATTTAGTGGCATTGCTAAAGGAAGGAATATGATTGATATTAAACCACCAAAAAACCCATATCAATATTTGTAATGGCTCAAACATATACAGTGAGCAAAAAAAACTGACATATGGCAAACTGGAATTAGATAAAACTGTGTAACACTATATATATCTGAATATCTAATTTTCCCAATTCCAATGTAAAGTGAATTCATAAATCTTCAAAAGACTTTTTAGAATCTACATCTCATATCAGACATAGCTGAAAGCCCACAAAGAAACATCACAAAGAAAAATTAGATGTTAAAAATTGTAGTCTCTCAGAATTGTATAATGATTTTTGGAATCATATTAATAGTACTGTAATAATAAAAATTTAAACATCAGCACACGAAAGTTATTTGAACTATAGTATTAAATATTGTTTCCAAACTGCCGAGATTTAGTAGTTCAAAACAAGGTTCCTTGTTTTGTAACGTTATAGTATATGCCACAATTTGAGTAATTTTATACATTAATTAATGCATGATACTAGTGACATATGTACTACCTTTATAAATTAAAAATATTAAAAAAAATGGTTTTTTACAACTTTCTTCTGAACTAAAGAATACTATAACAGAATAATATTTGATGTTTTAGTTGTTTTATGTTTACTATTGCAAATATAGTTTTTTTTATGTACACATTTTAAGTATTTTATGATAAACTGTTAAAGCAGTTGTTCCATGCAAATTTGCTCAGGAAGTATATATTACATGCTTTAACTTTTAGTTTCAATAGAGACTATTTTCACTATTTTAAATTAGGAAAATTGCTTTTTTTATACATATATAATGGCTAATATTAGTAGGCATGAATGTCAAACTAATACTAATTTGAATAACTCCATTCATTGTCTGTTCAGTAAATAATATAACAACTTTCTTTTACTGGGCACAGAAAATAAGTACAACAAAATTCCAAATTATTCTCTCGCCATACTTCTGTATCCCTCCATCAGATGGTAAATACAAAATTACCATTAACCTAGTGACTTGTATGCATGTGTTGAACACGTGAAACTGTCAAATTTTTACAAACACAAATCACAAATATGTAACTTTAACACCAAATCTTATTGTAAATGTTCATAAACAATAAGAACTGTAACCTCACAGTTACTTTACTTGAGCCTGGTTGTAATCTAATGCTTTATTATAATTTATTTTAATTTTAAATTTTCTCTTCTGTTTTGGAAAGTTTATATTGAAATAAAAATAAAAAACATGTTTCTTTTTGTTGTATGAAAAATTAAAAAAATTAATCTTTAAATTTAAGTAATTTGTTTGATGATGATAGAATGTACCACAATCCTGTATAACTTCATATTTTCAACAAGCCTTAAATTAGAATCAAGTAATAAACAAATCATATAATTTTAAGGGAAAAAAAAAACAAGTAGGGTGTTCTCTTCTTTCATTTTCATAATGACAATTCTAAAGAATAGCCATTAGTGATAGATGTTAGATAGAGCAATTTTGTTATATTAATGTAAGTCTGGAAATTGTGTGTTGACAGTTGGCAATATTGTTCTAGCATTATTTTATGTCTTAAGTGTGTGTGAAAAGATGGCGGCATGTTTTACAACGTGGTTACAATGTCTGAAATAAAACAGTCGTCAGAAGTTTGTAGAAAGCCTTTTATTTCTTTGTTCCAACTTTAACAGGTCATGGGCCCAGTATTGGCATAAGAAACAATAGCTACAACTATGAGAAACGGAATGCGGTGTCTAAGAGGCTTGTAAGAAGTTATCAGCACAATGGCAACGCCGTTACAACAGACTGGAAACATAAAGCCATTTGAAGGGACAGGATCAAGCTGGTACTGGAGCAATCCCGTGTAGTAAAAGTTATCACACAGAAACCACATGCAGAAGGTAAAGATATGGACGTCTTTAAATTGAACCATGTGAAGGCAAGGAATATCATTACACAGTGTTTGGCAGACAATGTGTTGGAGTCAGTTATGGATAAATCCACAGCCAAGGAAATAATGGATACATTGGATTCCACCTACATCAAGAAAGGAATAAGCCGACAAGTCAATCTACAGAGAAAACTAGGAACATTTCAGTTTAAGTCAGGAAGCTTGAAAGACTTTATCAATACATTTGAAAATACAGTAAACGAGATTAAAAGCTCGGGTGGTAATGTGTCGGATGCTGAAGTCATGACTCTCCTACTCTCTTCTATGCCGGAAACCTACGACGCTGTGACTCGTGCCATTGACATTGTTTTTAGTAAGAATCCGGAAGATGTTAACTTAAATTATGTGAAGAACGCTCTACTCCAAGAAGAATTACGTAAAAAGGAAAAGGTAAACAGTGAAGAAAAATTGGTGGTATTTAACTCAAAGAAAACATTCTGTAGGAACACGCGGAAGGACACAAATGGTGATAGTTTCAGAAACCAAGGTAAAGTGCCATTCAAATTTAATTGCTACAATTGTGAACGCAAAGGTCATATAAAAAATTGAGTGTAGATTTACTGGGGGAAAACAAAGCGGTAACTTTAAGAGTAACCATAAGGTGCGTGAGAATAATGGTGAAGTGACTTTTGTGACAGCTAATGAACATGAGCAAAATGTACAGAGTCAGTGTCTCATGTCGGACAGTTCAGCTATCTCTTTTATTGTGGACTCTGGTGCTACTAATCATTTGATAAACAACAAACACGAAGAGCTTTTAAAGGATACACAGGAAGTGAATTTAAACATAGCAATGGCTAAAAGTGGTACTCATCTCAAAGCACTGAAAAGTGGGATCCTACAACTGGCTACTCATAAAGGTAAGCCTGTCACTATAAAGGACGTTCTGGTATGTGATAACTTAGAATATAACTTGCTGTCAGTTAAAAGAATTGAGGAAAATGGATTTAGAGTACTATTCGAAAATGCAGAAGTAAAAATATTGAATAAGGACTCTGATGTTTTGGTGTCTGGAAGTTTGATTGGCAATCTCTATGTGATCAAATTCAAAATCGATGAGAACGTTGTATTGTTGACCAATAATGCAGATCTTGTGCACAGAAGAATGTCTCATTCATTATATTTTCCCTCGAAAAGTTTTTGTGAGATTTGTATTAAGGGCAAACAAACTAGGAAAAGCTTCAAAAGCCTACCTCCAGAGAAGAAAACCAGCAGAATTCTTGAAGTTGTTTCTTCAGATGTAATTGGACCAATCTGTCCCCCGACTTATGACTCTAAAAGATACATTGTGACATTCATAGATAATTTTTCCCATTTTTCCATGATTTATCTGCTCTCTCATAAGTCAGAAGTTCTTGATAAATTCAGGGAGTATGAGGCAATGGTGTCAGCTAGATTTGAGACCAGAATATCAAGGCTTCGCTGTGACAATGGAGGTGAATATAACTCTGGGCAGTTTACTGACTTTTGCAAATTGAAGGGTATCCAAGTAGAATATACAGTGCCTAGAAATCCTGAGCTGAATGGCGTGAGTGAACGTTTTAACAGAACATTATTAGATTCTGCCAGATTAATGTTATTGGATTCCAAGGTTTAAAATAAATTTTGGGGAGAATCCATTTATACAGCAACATACACACTGAACAGAACACCCACGTCAACTTTGAAAGAGGGATGTCCTGCAGATATTTGGTACGGCTACAATGATCTGAGCAGGATAAGAGTATTTGGGTCAGTAGCCTATGCCCATGTTCCAAAGGAAGAAGTCAAGGGTAAACTTGACCCATGATCAAGGCCATTAATAATGATGGGTTACACTAGTAATTGTTATAAATTGTGGGATAAAAGTAAGGGTAGAATCATTACAGCATGAAGTGTTAAATTTAGGGAAGTTCAGGGACCTAACCATGTGGTGAGTCAACCCCAGTCGTCAAGAGTGCCCATTCTTGACTATTCTGGACAAAATGATGATGATGAAAACCCAACTTTTGAAGAAGAACCTGAGGATGATTTTTTTTGGATTTCCTGAAAAAGATGAAAATGATTCACGTCAATGTACCAAGAAAGAGCCATCAAAAAGTATAACCTCCAGAAAGGTTACAAGATTTTGACATGAGTTTGATAACTGCATTGACAACAGGACTCCTACCATCAGAATTACCTAACACATTTCAAGATGCATTGGAATCCGGATGGCAAGCAGCCATAGATGAGGAACTCAACACCCTAAAGAAAAATAATGCATGGGAATTGGTTCCGGAACCATCAGGAGACAACATCACTGACTCAAAATGGGTTTTTACGGAAAAGGAGATTTTAGGTGAGAAGATAAAGAAGGCAAGACTTGTTGCAAGAGGATGTTTCCAAAAATCAAAACCTGAAGAAGTAGTTTATACACCAGTTGCTCGCCTGACATCTCTGAGGTGTCTACTCTCCACGGCGGTCCAGAAAGAATGGTGCATCGATCAATTGGATGTTAAGTGTGCATTTTTATATGGTGAGTTAAAACAACCAGTTTATATGAAGATTCCAGAGGGTGTTACTGTGAAGATGGAGGACCAAGATGGGAACCTTGTATGTAAGTTGTTGAAATCTCTGTATGGTCTCAAAGAGTCCTCACAATGTTGGTACAATAGGTTGAAAGATGTACTAATATATTTGAGTTTTAAAAGGAATGTTGTAGATTCATGCATCTTTATGCAAGATGATATTTTGTCATTGTATATGTGGATGATCTGTTCAGTCTTTCTGACAGTAAATTAAAAATAAGTCATCTCAAAGAAGATTTAAAGAAAGAATTTGAAATGAGGGAGATGCATAACAACACAGGTTTTTTTTAATTTTTTGGGTTTGGAAATAATTGTTGAAAGGGGTCTGATCCGAATAAGTCAAAAGAAACTAATTGACAAAATTTTACACAGATTTGATATGCACAATAGTAAAACCTCAAACATCCCCATGTAACCAAAGTTGAATTTAAATCCAGCAGATGAATGTAAAGTATAACTACCATATAAGGGAGTTACTACGCTCCCTCATGTACGTTATGTTAGGAAGTAGACCAGACATATGTTTTGTCATCACTTAATTTGGTAAGTTTCAAAATCGTTAGGAGACTCATTTTAGGCATCTAAAGGATGTACTGAGATACATTAACAAAACTAAAGATTACTGTCTTTGTTATTACAGATGTGATGATAATGATATTATTTTTGTTAAGGTTTTTGGTAATAATGTTTAGGGGTGTTCAGGTACCCGAAATTTTCGATTTCGGTTCGGTTCCATGAATACCCGAACTCGCCCCGATTAATTTTAATGGATTCGAAATGCTTTGAGTCCAAAAAAAAAAGAGGTCTGCGAGTACTTGAAAATCGAGCTCGAGCCGAGTACTTACCTTAAGCTTGAGCTCGGCCGGAAAAAATTGTTAGGCTCGAAAATTTCGAGCTTCAACAGCAGCATGTTATTTGGCCGGAAAGCATTGTGACAGTGTTTTACTATTTACTGAAAAAAAATACAGTAAACTCGCTTACGAGGTCCCGCATGGTAGGTTTTTCCGTATAAAGAGTTTAAATTGTCCGGGGTCTCATCATTTACACCATTGAATGTGTGATATAAAGTCCCGTTTAAAATTTTTCTGAAAGTTTCTGTTTTAATAGTAATGGCGCACGTAAATATGAAAAAAAGACAAATGAACAACAATTTGCGAAGAAATATGGATGATGTACCATAACTACAGTAAAAACCCAATAGTTATCTTTAGATAATTACCATAAAAATAACTAAAGATTCTTTGTAGATACCATAATTACTACAGAAGCATGATAGCTACCACATTTGCACTATAGTTACCGTAACAACCGAGATGTATATTTACAGTGATGGTAATGTATTTATTTATGACATATTAAAATTAAAAAACATTATTGAAAAAAAAAAAAGGATGTTAAATTTTGATTATATGTACGGTTGGCACATGTTGCTAAGAAATAATGTGATCTGAAAGAATGCAGTACTACTACAAAAAGTGAAAAGGGTACTCGTGGATTTTTAGGTTATGACAGTCTCTTTTTTTTTTCAGTAATATCGGCCGAAAATTAACAAGCGTATCGGAAGTCGGCAGAAATGCTGATTCAACTAAATATTGGCAAAATCGGCTTCTCTAGTACAGCGCTACATTTGATGACATGAGTAAACATATTTCAGACTACAGGATATTGAAAAAGACTTTAATTTCCATGTAGGTTTATTGTGCGTAAGTTTTTTTTTGCAAGTGTAAATTGAATTAAGTAAAATGCTTCTATTTTTATTACTTTCAAATGATTAAACTTTAATGACAAGTTACAGATGTTTGACACTAATTTTGATGTTAAGCAATTTTACTAAAGCATTACAGCCACACAGGTTGCCAGCGAGAGACGCTTCTCTTCTGCTGGAAACACTATCTCCAATCGTAGAGCTAATTTAACTTTTGAACGTGCAGAACAAATTATTTTTCTGCATGATAGATTAAAGAACAGAATTTAATACTCTATGACAATCTCTCTCAGAATTCTTGCGCTGAAAAGTGAAAATTTTGAAACAATGTGAATGTACTTTTCAAACAACATGATTTTTGGTGCTAAGTTTGTTGAAGCTCAGTAAGGACTCCAGAAAAATTGACAAGGATGAAATTATTCGAAAGATATGTTACATTTACACAAACATAGCTATACTTGTAAACTGTACTTATGTTAGTTGGATGATATCAGTTACTAATGAACCAATGGAAACAGGTAAGATTCAATGGCAAAATGTTTTTTTCCCCTACCAGTGCAAAATGTAGATGCACTCTGTAAATAGTTACCCAAAATTAATAAGCCCACTTCATTTTAATACTTTTTTCAAATATTATACTAAGTTTAAGGTAAAAATAATTTCCTAGAAGTGTAACTGTACCACAAAAGCTCAAACTCGAGCTCGCTCGAAGCTCGAGAACTTTCAAGTTGGCTCGCTTGAGCTCGGCTCGAAGTAATATTCTTAGGCTCGCAGACGTCTAAAAAAAGGGCCTATTTTTTTAGCTTTTTGTGAAAGGAATAAGTATCTTTAACATGTAGGTCTACGTAATTCTTATTTTTGTAAAATCATTTGTTTCAGTGTATGTATATACAGCCTACCATAAATCTTATGTCAAAGTGTTTTATTTTGTATGTAAACTGTAGCAGTGTAGCCTATATAAATCTGTGAATGTTGTATATATGAAAGTAACAAATAGCATTTAAAGAAGTTCTTACATTCAAGTTAATTATTATTTCTATAACTGCCAACTGGAAATTGTATGTAATAAAATAATATTGTCAACTCTTTTGTTTGTGAAACTATTTATTATTCAGTAATATGAGTATATAAACTTAATGCAAATTATTATGATGATAAAACTTAAAAATGAAAGAAAAGATTCGAAATTGGAATCAAATTTCAAATAGTTGGTAGGGATTCGACTCGGAATCAAATCGAATCAGACTGAAAATGGAGGATTCGCACAGCCCTAAAATGTTTCTTGGAGGAGCAAGAAGCAATATTGTGTGAGCCTCTCTAGCACTGAGGCTGAATATGTTGCCCTTGCAAACTCAGCCAGTGAATGTTTGTATGTTTGAAATCTCATGAGTGAAATTCTTCACCTCCCAGAAATGGGTATTGTGATTTATGAAGACAATCAGTCCTGTATCAAAATGTGAAACACCGTTGAGACCAAGAGATCAAAGCACATTTCTGTAAAGTTCCATTTTGTAAACGATCTGGTGATGGAGAAGAAAATTTTTGAGATTATGCTATGTTGAAACCTCTCAGCAATATGCAGATTGTTTGACCAAAGCTCATAGTAAATTATTCAAATGTATTGAGGGGCTAGGTATTGCAAAATTGAGGGAGTGTGTTAGATAGAGCAATTTTGTTATATTAATGTAAGTCTGGAAATTGTGTGTTGACAGTTGGCAATATTGTTCTAGTTTTTTTTTTATGTCTTAAGTGTGTGTGAAAATATGGCGGCATGTTTTACAACGTGGTTACAATGTCAAATAAAACAGTCGTCAGAAGTTTGTAGAAAGCCTTTTATTTCTTTGTTCCAACTTTAACAATAGAATATTTAAGAAAACCTATATTACGCACTCCACACGTTTTTTTTTAATAAAATTATTTTGTTTATTACTTGATTCTTATTTTAAGCTTATTAAAAGTTATACAGGGTCGCTGAGGGGGGCCCACTTATGCTTGCAAAATCATGAATGTGAAACTGGGTTGATAAATGTAAATGTCAAAACTATGTTTTATAGAAAACTTTCTGTATATTTTAAAGTTTTCTGCTTATTGTATACATGCAAGCCATAATATGGGCAGTAAACAACATAAAAGCACCCTATCCGGAGATAACTTGTGTCGGTTAAAACCCACGCACAAAACTTGTTTCTTAGCAGACATTTTCATTTCCTTGAAAATGGGACTTTGGAAATCTTACTTTGAGTACAACACATTATAATTTTTTTTGTATAATATTTTGTGATTGATTTTGAAGCAATTTATAATTTTTTGGGAATTGTTAATCTAAACATATTTTGCTTGTAAAGCCTTTATGAATAAAGTTTACATCATTACAGTAGGACCCGACATATAAATTTTAATATTTGTGTATAAGAAAAGAGCTCAGGTATTGACAAATATATAATATTTATCATAATATTCATTTATTCTGTTTTCCCAATAAATAATGCAAAGTGCTTCGAGTATATACAAGCGATTATAACTGTTATTTTTGTTAGCCTTTAGAAGCTTGCAGTTTTTAATATTTTTCATGCTTTCACATTACCAAACTACACAGTTTCTCAACCTAGCCATCAAACCTCCCTGTGGATTTTAGGTTACCTGCGAGTAACACTAGCATATTAGGGGTGAATAGGTGTTTAAAGTGTTTAGAATTTTTAATTTTTAGAAGACAAATTTTTTTTTAAATTTTTCTTGCTCCTAGTTAGGCCCCAAAACATTCCTTTACAAACTTAGCACATTCAATAATATGTTAAGTCACTGAACTACTATTCCCAATTTGCTGCCAACATGACAAAGCCTAAGCCTGGCCGTGAAAAAGAGTGGTTCTAAAGTGTTCAGACAGGCCTGAACGGAACCCACCGAGTACCGACCTTTGTTGTGGGCTTCGCCGTTGCTGGAGGCATCCTCGCCGGCCTGCCGCAGCTGCAGCTGCTGCTGCCGGCTCTGCTTCACCTTGAGGATGCGTAGCTTCAGGAACTCTATCTTGGCCCTGGAGTCGAGCAGCATCTGCTGTGCCTCCGCCAGCAGCTTCTTGTCGCGCGAGTGGCCGCTCGTCAGGCTCTGGATCATGTTCTCCGCCCCTTGCTTCACCTGCCGCACACACGACACACACCACAATGCCACTACTCCTTCGTCACCCGTGCCACGCTAGTCAACTACTTGTTTTGTTTAAGGCGCAACATCACCAATTACACAGACCTCGAGACACAATGAAAGGTCTTTACTGCGGCACGTTTTGCACGAAAGTCATGCAGATTACAGATTTCTCCGCGTTATCAGACTTCATTGTAGTTTTAATGGGAATGCCAAAAGAAAAATTAACATACAGAAAAATGGTATTTAAAACCAGTTATAGCAATCTGCATTTTAATTTTAAAGAAGAAATAGAAATGAAGTAATATGAAATAAAATCACTAAGAAATGTAACCCACAAAAAAAAAAAGCAATACTACTGAATTAAATTAAAACTAACAGTAACGATAAACTCTAAGCAAACAATGTGCAGGCAGTACAGTAATGTGACCAGGTAAAAAATAAAAGGTCAATGGCCCGAATCCGTATGAAAAAATTTGAATGTAAGATGCTCATTTGGTGCACTACAGAATATGCTACCTTGCTCCATACTGATGGACCACCCAATACTCAAATAGTTCAATACACAAGAGTCAAATGTAATTCTTTACATACTATGCAATAATGCTGCGGAAGAGTAAAACATTCAACCACTGGAATTTAAAAATTTATTTGAAGCTATGTGCTCTGGAAATATTTAGCAAGCTTAAGTTATAAGTTAAATATAGTACTTTAATTTTTTTTTCGGTGTGTTTGGTTTGCATCTGCTGGTTCAAACCTACTTGAAATCTGTACAAATATATATATTTTTTAATTTCTCTTAAATAAAAAATATTAAAATTAAGTAATGCAAAAAAAATATATAATCTCAAAGTTTTTATATTTTGGTATTTATAAGAGATAATTATGTACATTTGACATGTTTGTGTAACTGCATAACATTGCAGAGCAATTTACAATTGCTTTTTCCTAACTTTAATTAGATTTTTCAAAAACGAAATATGAACTAAAACATGTCACTTAAAATAAAGCATTAAAGAATCTTTTTTTTTAAATACTGAATGCAACTGAAATAAGGTATTAAATTTCATATGAAGCGAGAACATTTATGAAACAAGAACTACTCTTCTTGTTTCAATAATAATGCATTTTACAATCATCAATACGAAAAAGGAAAGGTGAAGGAAGTGTAACTACATCTTGTATGATTTACGAACATTAAATACATGCAACATCCAACAGCCAAGGCGGAGTATTGGTTAGACCACTTGCCTCCCCCACAATGCACACAATGCACACAATAATCACAATTCCTGGTTAAGTGGCGGTAAAACAATTCTGAAGTGGGTAAACCTGACAGACAATCCAGTGAGCCTCTGGGTTTTCTTTAAATACTTCTACACACACTCCCCTCGAGGAAAAAAAAACATATTGTCAACACTTCATGCCCAAGTCATGCATTCTTCAGGCTGACTGAAACAGAATTGTGTGTCCAGCAGGACAGGCAGTGTCCATGCACAAGCCACTGACTACATTCAGCAGGAAAGACTGTTTTCACAATCGCAAGGGTTACCTTCAGCTCTATGTTAAGCTGCTTCTCCAGCGACAGCAGCCTCAGGTCACAAAACAGCGCCCCCTCCTGACAGTGCTTGGTGTGGCCAGGTGTAGGTGACAGCAACGCATCTGCAAGCATCGAAACATGCTAAATGAATCAAAAGAGATAATGTGGAGTAGTTCACTACTCAAAACAATGCTTACAAAGCTTAATAACTAATCCATCTCTAAGAAGTATAATATTTGTCAAGAAAAATTGATACTTCTCTGTAAAAATACATTTAGAGATTTGGAGGAATTCCTACAACAACTTCGTTCCCAAACATGAACATGAACGGGAACAGTCCTGGAGGTCACAGCCTGTTTAAATGGATGATTGGGGTCGTTTAGGGTTACTGACTCAGTATAAAAAATTTTTACAGATCACAACATGAGATTTTTGGGAACTACTGTACTTTTTTTTAAAGGACAAATTAGTATCACATATTTTTGCTGACATCTTAAGCTGTTGATATTTGTGTGGATATAATTTTTTTTTAGTGAATGAAAAACTGATTATTAAAAAATAATGTATGTAAATTGTGACTGATAAATCTCTAAGAAACAATGTGATACAATTAAAAACCTATTTTCTAATTCTATTTTACAATAGGTTCTGTAGTGCAAAGAGCAAGTTAATACAAGAAAATGATTACTGTATGCCATAGCCAATTCCTATTTCAATGTTTTTAGTCTGTGGTGTTTGTACAGACACTAATGATTGATAATTTTAGGCCCAAATACAAAAATAAAACCATCCCAAAATGGGACCAATCATAACCACAGAATACTATAGCAGTAGCATATTTAAGATCCATTCAAGGGAGAGACAAACAATTTTTACTTCAGCCATTTCCTTCAAAATTTTTTATGATATTATAAACATGCCTGCACTGTAAATGATTTTTTGAGCATTATTCAAATTTACCAATTTAGTGTATGGAATGTTCATCTATTTTGTACTTTGTTTAAATTAAACCTTTTAAGAACTTACAACTATTCATATTGTAACAATATAGTTGATCTTGTCTAGGTAGATATGAAACTAACAAAAATTTAAAATTCTATTTTGAAAGGAAGGGATTTGCTATAGCCGGAGGTTTGCTTGTGGGTGTCCCTTGTGCTTCTAGTATGATTACACCTCTTAAGCCCAACCCACACGATGCCCATTTTCTGCTATACGTTCTGTTATACTTATGGGTATAAAATAGGCCATAAAGGTTTGTATAGCAGAAGAGAAGAAAGAATTCATAACTCCATACACAAGATATCTATAATGCTAACAGTAAACCAGCCAAAACAAGCTTCCGACCAAAGAAAGCATATTGGGGTAGGATAAACAATTTGCTGTCAATTTATTTAACCAATTACAAAAAACAAATTTTATTTGCAGATGCTTAATTTAAACATTATTTAACATACTGAATGTTTTCTTAACATTTTAACTTCACTTGAAAAAATTAACAAAGTTAATTTAGTATTTAAAAACAAATACAGAGAAATTTTTAGATAAACAAGATAAAATTTTCATTGGTAGGTTAGATTCAAAACCTAGTACTTTAAAATTAAAAGGATTAAAAGGAATTAGGGTTTGCTTTAATGTACTTTATGTATATTATAATCAGACAGATCTAGTTAATTCACAGTATTAATTGTGCTAATTTCATTGAATATGTTACTTGAATACTAACTTATTTTATTTTATTGTAACTAAAACTTTTTGTTAGCCAGTGAGACAAAGAAACACGCATAGAGAGCATAATAAACTTAAATCTAAAGTAATGGAGAACAATTTTGCATTTCCACTTAGGCTAACAGATGTGGATTTCTATTAAGTATTAGTTTATTCATTAATAATTTATAAACATTTGTTTTCATTACAGAATAATTTTTGTTTAAATTACTTGTAAACATAAAATTTTATTTTATGTAAAAATAAAGGATTTCGGCCACCCTAGTATGAAATAATAAAACCAATGGACTGAACTATGTATTTAATAGTATAGCAATAAGATAAACAAAAAGTATCAACACATATTTGCTTAAAGCACAGTATGTATAATGAAGTAATCTGTTATTTAAAAAAATTAAATTTTTTTGCAGTGACCAGGTTTTGAAACACGTGAAAAAATACCGCTTGGGTATCGCAACAACGCTCTTTGCCACTGAGATACCGAGAACTTCTAATTTTTTTCTGAGAACTTCTAAAAAATTTTTTTCTGGAGACTTAAACTTATTAACATCATAATGCAGTTTTATTGAGTATTTTTAAACTTGCTATTACTTTTTTCTTTGACTATTTTAGTTTTAAAACATATTCCAGGGTAGGTTCAGTATCATAAAGTCTCATTTGGCATACCATTACGTTAGTTACGTCCCCTAATGTTTATAAAAGGAACTACATATGGGTTTATTTTGCTACACGCGAGTCTGTCATCTTGACGAATTCGGTCCATGCGTATAACAGAAAAATAGAAAATGTTCTATTACGGTATTGGCTACGACTTCTGGTATGAAACTTTTATACCTAGAGCCAGACACCTTGGAAGGATGCTGGAATGTTATCTACATGAGAGCAGGCATACCAAAAGAAAATAGGTAAGAAAATGCTAAGAAAATGGGTATCGATGGGACCGGCTTAAGCGGAAGCTCTGTACTGCGTCATCTTGTTGTCCACAGGGCAACTATGAGAATAAGTGATGACATTAACATTATAAGGCATAGTAATTAATACAAAGGTGTAGTGCACATTATTATTTGTGCTTTCAAGAATCTGCACTCAGAATTTAATTCCCAGAAATTTATTCTGGAACCACTCATTTGTAACTACCTACTCTATACACACACACACAGAATTTCATTTTTGAAGTAAAAAAAAAGGGGGGGGGGGGAGTAGAATTACGTTCACCGCTGTTTGTTTTCAAATCTTCCCATTTGTTTGTTGAGAATTATTTATTTCGCGGGAGAGGGGGACTGCATCCCTGCGCGTATGCCCTACTATATAGGCGGTACGTCACTGGCTCGCGGAGACTGCGGCACAGTGTAGAAGAGTCGGCCGGCAGAGAGAGTGACAGGCGCGGGCGGAGGCAGGTCATCAGAAAGTTGGCGAGGGAGGCCGCCGCGGCATGGCGCCGGCCGGCTTCGCTCTCCGGGGAAGCCTTCTTTTCACAGACGAGAGAGCCAAACGCTCGATCGTGCATCTTCGGTTGTTTTTTTTTTGGTTCATTGTAGATAATGATAACTAATGGTCAATTAGGTTAGGTTAGCTACATTATAAATACTTTAAAACATTGTGGACGGTTGATTTGGTTAGGATAGCTACATTAAAGATACTGTGAAATCATGTAAACGGTTTCCTAGTATGAACTTCGGGAACTTCGGGTGTGGCTCTCTCGTCTGTGAAATGAAGGCTTCCCTCGCTCTCAGTAGCTGCGCATTCTGGGAGTGAAAGCAACTCGCCGGCAGCGGCCCCAAGGCCGGGACTCTGCTCTGCTTCACCGGCCGGCGTCTACACGCGTGTTGTGCGAGTTTACTAGGCCCCGCCATCTTGCAATTTCAAATATTCTTATACCGCTTCCAAAAAAAACTTCCATGCTAAATGTTTTAGTATGACATGGCATAGGATTTAGCTTTTGCTACTTGAAGTCAACGCTTGTGATTATCATGATATTATTTCACGCGGGTTACTTGGCTGTCAAAATCGTAACAAAATTGAGAGTTTTGAAATGCCAGGTAAAATTAATTAAAATTTTATGAAAGAAATTCAAACTATTACTTGAAGTAGCCAGTGGCATTGCAGTTAAACCTAAAAAGTTTCAGTTCTGCAATAAATTAAATTCTCCTTATTCGTACAACCCAAAATAATTGAAAATGTAACTTTGGCAGCTAATTATGCAAAAAGTATGCGCTGTATATATTTTTCATTTCGTGAAAGTTAAACAATTGAAAACGTCTACAAGTTTATCTGAATTACTGTACATATAAAATTTTGACCTGAAATGGGAGGCACATTCGATGGACAGAATCATAAAACTCCAAAAAGGTATTGCCGGCCACTTCTATTGAAAGGGTTTGAAGTTTGTATTTGTTTAGCGTCTTTCATAACTTATTATTTAACTTGCTTCTCTACACTTTTTAAAGTTTGATATTTTAAAAAAAATAATTGACAGAGAAACACAAATGTTAAGTACATAAAGCAACATTAACCTCGAAGAAATATAAATACATATAGCGAAAAAAATTGAGTTTAATGATTTCTAAGTCTTAGCTTAAATGGTTGCCAAACTAATCTATCTTGCCAAGAGAAATTTTATTCTAAATTGAAGCTTTTAGCCAGTTGGCAGCATTCAAGTGTAAACATATGACGGGCGTGCGGGTGCTGTGAATCGGCCGGCCATTCGACTGACGGACGGATGGACTCCCTTACGAAGACATACACAAATATACACTCACATTTCAGCGTTTCATTAGGTCTATTACAAAGCACAGGCAACTCAGTGCTAGCAGTCCCCATACATTAATCTAAATGTTTTATGGATCTTTACGCAGCCCCGAGTGCCAGGCTCTAGAACCAACTGGTCCAGGTTACAAACTAGGTTACATTTAAAGACAGGCTGAAAAGAATGGTATCTTTGTTAACACCTACAAAACATGATCATTTCGCGGCTTATCTGCTGAATAAATGCGTGTGTAAATGTGCGAGTGGTAGTAATGTAAGTACTACCTCTTCTTATCTTGCAATTACAATGTTGATTTTTAAAACCATTATTTACAATCCAGAATGTTAATGCTTATACGTAATTTTGAGTAACTTGTATATTATCTTAAGAGTTAAAATTTTTAATTTTTGAATATGATCTGTAAACATATTTAATAAGTGTTCAAGTTTGTTGTTCAATTATGCTAAATTGTGACATTTTAAATATATAATGTAATGCTAAATAATTGTTAAATGTGGTTCAGTGTAAGGAAAGCGTATTGCCGTAACTTCGTCACTAATAAATACAAAGGAATAAAAAAATATTGATACAGGCAATGTATTTATTTTGTTTCGTAGATCCTGCACGGAGTTGAACACTCAGGAACATTAAAAACGTAAATAATAACAATGCAAATATAAACACATGCATGACTATGGACATATTAAGAGTTTAGGATAACTTGTCTACATTCTTAAAATATGATATAAAACTTTTAAAATGGGTTTAAATTTAATAATCAGGTCGATTTAACGACAGTCCATTTCCTCGGTGAGAATTACGTCGAACGAGAACAAAAACGGCCGTCGCAACCAGGGGCGCAAATCTGGAAGATCCAATGGCAAAAAGGGAGGGGGGGGGGATTGAGAGTTCAGCGCTTGGGAATAACCAGCACGCCATCTACGGATACGGTTTTCATAAAATATAGTTTGACATATTATGTTTGATAATAACAAGTACGCAAGCAAAAGCGAGCCAGCAGGCCGCGGGATCCACGCCTCCCGGAGAGATCGCGCTCTCAGCCGGCGTCTCGCCGCGCGCGGACTTCACGGCTGCCGTCCACTCGGCGGTGGTTTCATTCCCGACGAGGACGGCAACCGGCCACCGGGAAGAATTGCACGTTTCGAAAGCGTGAAGTTACTTGCAGCTTCCCTCTGATCGGAAACAATGACTTCAAACGCTACGATATAGTTTCCACTTCGCGACCGACAAATAATCCCCATCGCTGTAAAAAAAAAAAAATTGCTTTTCCATCGCATTGGAAAAATTTAACGCTACTAACGTCACACAGATTAGAGAAAATGTTTCACACGGTTTCTATACGAGACTACATAACAAATGTTAACAGTGATGGGTCAAATCCCAACTTTCTCGAATTCGTATCCCAAAGAGTACTTCAAATATACCCCAATACCGAACCCAGATCTCAAGGATTCAAAATAAAATAATGTACAAGAAATGAAAATATCAACTATGGAATTGAAACATTTAACTCATTAACCAAGTTTCCAGAATCTATACCGACTGTAATTTATTTATATAATGACAAGTTGAAAGTACAATATCTTGGGGAATGGTAACAAGATATGTATGAAGAAAAAAATTGACATAGTAAACTTCAAAGGTAATCAGTTTAAATTTTTAAAATTTACTTTACTTCCTCTATATTTTCCTTCGAATATTTTTCCTCGAATATAGAATTTTTCGAATACTAAGGATTTCATGGTTTTGGAAGATGTGAGGATTTGATTGGCCCATCCCTAGTTAAGAATTAATCAAATTTAATAAAACTTCATGAACATCGCCATTGTTGATTTACACTGGATGTCATGAGAAAACCTCAACAAAGATGAATACACAAACACACGCAGAACAAGACAATATTAGCTAATGTCAAATGCCCATGTCAATGGCAAGAATCCTTTAATGAAAAAAAATCACGCACGCGCATAAAAATGCACAGTTAAAAGCAAAAGTATTCGTCCACGAGCTTGGTTAAGACGGGAATTAATAAAAATATTACATTATCACCTCTACACTATGTTACATATAAGTCGTCAGTCGAACTGCGTGGACACAAACGCAAAATATGTCACACTGTCGTGAAATACAACTGAATACAAGTGTTCGATAAAGTTGGCGGACAGTTACACAATGGTATTCACCCACGGGTGCACCAATCCAGAATTGTGGGGTAGTACTAGTAAAACAAATAACGAACTGTGTTGAAAGGCAATGTATGTATGTAGGTGCGTCTCTCTTTCTCTCTTTCTATCTCTCTCTCTCTCTTATTTATCGCGCTATAATGAACATGTTTGAATTCAACTCAGAAAGTACCATCAACATTATTTTCAATGAGCTGCGTTTCGTACACAAATTAGTAAATGGGGAGGGAGATAGTTCTGTAACTTATCTTGCGTTTATCTGGAAGATACATTGATATTTTTAACCGACTTCAAAAAAAGGAGGTTCTAAATTCGTCTGTGTGTGTTTTTCTTGTATATTCGTGCAGAACTTCTTTGTTTATGAACAGATGTACCTAAGTATAGTCAAGGACGTGCTGGACTGAACTTGGACTAGAAAGGTTAACGACAAAAAGCACGAATGTGTAGACTGAGTTATGAATTTTATGACAATACTATAGGTAGGTACCTTACTATGGAACTAATTAGAAACGCATCGGAACACTTTAGCAAAAAAAAAATAGCATAAATATGGTGAACTGATTTATTGTGTATGAATTATGCAATTTTAAATATGTGTTATATGTAAAAATTATAATTTGTTAGTATATAATGCCAATTACAGGACGAAGTTAGACTTCGCAATCATAGCATTTGTGACAATGCTCTTTCGTCGTGTGGCCTACTATATAATATATTTGATTCTAAATCAGAAAATGCTATTTCTTCCAAGGTTTTCACACGACTGAGAGCTACATAAACCTGGCCTTTAGCGAAATCTATGTTTTCAAGGTCTATAACAGCTGTATCAAGTGTAGAGCCCTGTAACTTTTCACCGTGACTGCCCAGCTTAGTTCCATAGGTTTCAGTTATCCTTTGGTAGCATGAAATGTTGCAACACAAGAATTATCGCAACCAAGCCATCTTCATCTTTCGTTCTGCTTCCAATCGTATTTCACTATACACATTCAGGTAATTCGCCTTTTTCGATTTGATCTCTCCGAAAAGCAGGACACGTTAATGTTTTTACTATTCCTATTGCTGCATTTACAAGCCAGTATGAGACCGATATATTTTTTTCTTAGCATGACCCGGAATTCTTTATCTAACTTCAGCGTGGATAATATACCTCCGCAGTTACTGACATCTTTTGGAAAAATGTTTGGTGAAGTCTTTCCGTAAGTGGCTATTTCACGAGACTCATCTACAGAGTTTATGGTGTAAACTCTTACGTGTTTTCACATTTCCTGCTGACAAGATATCGTTGTTTGCATCCACTTGTTTCACAGTGGAATGTATTTGAACTGCAACTCCGTAAGAAAACTCCCCTGTTAAAGATAATCTGCGACGTTCACATAGCAATGGCATCTGGTTGGTATTAATTCACCAACTCCCAAATTAATTAACAGATCGATGAATTCACTATCGTTTTGTTAGCGCATATTTTTGTTAGCTCGCAAATGAAAACTGATGCAACAAATTAATTTATGTTGCAAAACAATATGGTTGTAAAAAAACCAGTTACCTTTGACAGGAGACAGTTGCAGAATGTCGCCAAAGAGTAAGATGTTAAATCCACCAAATAATTTCTCGTTGTTTGAAATTCCTGTACACGAAAATGGACAATTCTCAAATTCTCGTAGGAGACCATTGAAATTTGACTAAGCCGATGAGCAGATTCTTCCTCTGTTTCGCTGGCCTGTCGCCTGCAAATTAAACTAAGTCTATGAGCACGGTGTTGAACATCTGCGTTTGTTAAACTATCACGTATCATGGTAAAGCGATGGTCTCGATCTTCTTGACCTTCGTTTCTTAATATATTCAATACATAAACTCTCAAGCTACGGTCACACGAGGCGTTATGTTCGCTATGTTCGCGATGTTCGCTACGCGAGTAAAATATAGCCAGCTACATCTCAGGTGCCACTGCCACGCAGAGCTGTGTTAGCTATGTTGACGATGTCACCTGGTGTTTTTTTTTTCTCGGATATTTTTCAAAACGTCGCATGACTTCGCGCATGCGCAGATAAAAACATCTGTTTTCGCGCTGAATTGTGCTTTACTTCTGTGTTTGCTTTAATTTAGTATTATGTCAATGGAAAAGTTCAATGAAGAAGTACGAAAATATCCCTGTTAATGGAATAAATCGATAGAAGAATTTAGAAAACAAGATATGTGATTTGATTTCATAGGAGGTTATTAAGGAAATAATAATTATTGGTAGGCATTCCCACTGTTCTAAAATTTCCTTTTATTTCGTTGACGATTAATCGTTATAGAATTTTATTGTCATGAAATTGTTGTTTACTTACCTCAAGGAAATAGTCAATCTTTCTTTTGTTAAAATACTTCCCTGTAATTTAGATTTTTCTTCTTAATTTTACTCTTGATGAGAAATAAAATGTCAAACTGAGTTGTATTCATTCTGAAATACATACATTTGACTACGTCCTCACGCACCTGCTTAATCAATTGATGAAATTCTCCAAATTATTTTCTTTTTGAATAGACTTCATGAACCCATTTCTTTTTATGTTCACATACTGTGAGATAGAGCAGAATATTATCATCGTCGGAATCATCACTTGAATACCACGGCATGCATCTCTCCGACATCGCGAACTTGACTATCCTGTGTGGCCACCAGACGTAGCGAACATAGCTAACATCCAGAACATAGCATAGCTTTCTGTGTGGTCTTGCCTTCACACCCGACAATCTATTTCTCACTCCTGTTTACTTTCATTCTTATACATTTTAATATTTCTATTTTTTCTAAGTGTTTCCGTCTTTCATCTTCAGTTTCAGCTAGCCATCGTTTCCTCATTCGAAAAGTGTCTTTACAAGGTCCACCCATCACTAAAAATTGAAAAATAAACAAATTTAAAATTTTTTGAAATCGGTGCCTAGTATAACATAAAAAATTATAGACATTTATTGTCCAATATTATATATATACACACACAACAGACATAAAGACTTAAAGCTATGACTACAGAGCTAATTATCGGACACTGTCTGGAGAACATGGCCACCACTGCGCCCGCGCTCCTAGCGCTAGTAGTAGGTGTCCCCTTCATTAACATTGTGTTAAATGGGAGTTTCTTTTATAAGTAGGTATATTAAAAAAAACTTTCAATTTATACGTCGGGTAAAGTTTAGAGTTTTAAATTTATTTGGAAGCTTTGTAGGGTTTGAATGCATAGCAATAAATTGTAACTGCCGCAATTGTCAGTTAAAGTACTTATCTAACCAAGATACTATTTAACCAATACTGTTTTCTCTGTCAAGTAAGCGGCGTTGTGTAATGGTAACATGCATGGGCTAATAATCTGTGGGCTCGAGTTCGATACCCGCTATAATTAATTTTTTACATTTTCATTTAAATATTTCTCACAAAATTAAACTATAAATTACAGAAATTAAATACGTTTAAACAGTTAGATTACACAACCAGGTAGATTTTGAATAAACTAAACCTTTAAATAAATTCTGGCAAGTAATTACCTTCTATGTTTTTTATTTATTATAAAAGGAAACATTACATTTTTTTTTTCCATTTTCCAATACAATAATACGTTTAAAACTGTTCGAATGTATTTCATTCCTGGCGTGCAGTCTTCGCGTTCGTAACGCGCCTCTATGGAATTAGAGCGGCAACTCCGTAAATTTATGCTTGACTCTTGAAAGATAAAGGCTCTCTGCACTTCCCCACATCACTTAAAATACAGTGTTTAGAATTTTTCATGCCTAACAACGTCCGTGAAAACACCCGTTCAGCCTTTTTCAGCTGTACAAAAAACACATGTTAAAGACTAAGTCATGAAATAAAACTTGTATAGACACGTGCAGTGGCTCTTGAATGCTTTTGGAAATCAAGACACTATCAAGATGTATTAAGAGTTTGGCAAATGGTACGTTAAACCCTGCCCAGCCAGGCGGCCATCTTGCACCAACTCGCCCTTAACGTAACAGAGAATAGAGGTAATATTTTGCATTAAGACTTATTATTTAAGGCCGGTGTCACGCTATGCTGTTGCTTGTTTCCACGCAATGATTTCTTCTACATCAATTGTTTAAATGTTCGATTTTGATGAATTTTCTAGTGAGTTTTTGAGACACCTGCAACGTGCACTTTAAGAACTTGCAGCTGTCTGCCGCTGCGGCATTAGTGTGACACCGGCCAAACACATCCATACCAAACTTGTTGACTGAGGGTGTGTTTAAAGCAATTTAAAACACCGATTACTAAGACTGTATGAAGACAAGTACCACTCCACAAGCGCTCGAGAGCGCGGCGGCGTAGCGCGGTAGCTCTCAGACAGGAGCGCCAGATTTGCGCAAGGTGAAGGAGAATGGAGCGATAGCTACGCCTGATCTCGTCCGTACACCGACCCGTAAAAGGATCGTGACTTCGATGACCTTGGGCCAGATACACGACTGCACGACCCTCGGCAGGTGGCCGGCCGAGGCGAGGCAGCGTGGCTTGAGGCCTCTAACCCCCTCCGCGGCTTTTACACCACATGCCATCCCGCAAACACTCCAGTCGAGTCCAGGTCGGGAGTGATCTAGCGCTCACTCCACGCTGGCCCCCGACACCTCTGCCTCCAGACGGAGAGCTGGTCCACTGTTATCTTTAGGTCCCGTGGCACCTTCAGCCTCTACGGCGTATGACGTGACACCCTAAGTAAAAATAAATACATGTCATATGACAGATTTTTAATTCATTCAGAACAGAGAAAAGTCTCAAATTTGATAGTTCACAAAAGCAGTACCAGGGCATCAATTTCACAACTGTAACTAGCAAAGCATCACACGAAGTTGCACACTGTTGATAAATCAACAGTGGCAAACTGCAGAGACGGATCATGCAGCTGGTGGAGAGATAAAAGTAGCCCACCAGCACATGGCAACGTCCAAATCACGTTTCCTACTTGAAAATATATGTTCTGACCCCGCTGCAAATATAAGTCGGATTCCTTTAATGGAAGGTTTGTTTCTACGTAGGCTCACTCCAATAACGTAGCTATCTTATATGTCCACCAGAAATAACGTATTTTTTTATGTTGTAGAAAACTTCAGAAGATTATTTACACTCACGATACGAGCAAATATTCCGATTTCAACAACTTCACGCCACATTCTCGAGAGGAGCAACTTCGAGGTCATATTCTCAGTTGCATGTCGTCACATAAGTCGAAATTATGTGTGTGTCTGGCGTGCGTTTTGAGTGTAGACGGACACAGGAACTCTTGGTTTAGCTCAATTATTGCACTCAATTATTGAAGTATGTAAGTATGTCCCTATTCAAGAAGCCCGCCTATCACGGGTGTATTTGTGTTGAGGTAGGATGATAAGTGCGACGTTTGCTGGTTCTTATAACGCGGAATGGCATCTAAGCACAAGTCTGTGGACTGGCGCGCAGTCTTCTCGTCGTGGCATGTGTGAGATTTGAACGGTAACCATAACATTATATGGAGGAGAAATGAAGATAAAGCTGTAATGCAAATCCCTTGAGTGCTTTCAAGAATCTCTACCATGTGTTTCATGCCTAAATATTATTATCAAAACACGTGTTTTGGATTTTTTCACTCTTCTAAAAATACAGTTTAGAAACGGAATCCGAAAACAAAACAACTCATCCGCTCTCAACACCACATGGATATCGATATCGTGAGCAGTTTTCAAAACGCGTTGTTTTTTGTGTGCGCCCAGGTAGGCGGGGCCCTTAAATTAAGATTACGGCACCCAACCATTTACCTAACTACGCCATATTCTAAACCCCCCCCCCTCCACCCTTTTTTTTTCTCCACGACATGATGAGCCTGCCAACGGGATAGAGGCGCATACTGCTGCCACTGAAAACCTGATCACGGACATGAAAAATTAAGCAGCCATAATATTACCGTAATAACTTTCTTTTTCTTTAATGGTGGCCTACTCCGTCGCCGTCTCGAGGAGATGGAAGAGGCCGAGGTATGTGGACAGGTCACTCACGGTTACTGACCATTTGCCTGGCGGCCCGCGCCGCCACGAGGGAGGTGATGAAGGGAAGGGAGGGATGTTTTCAAAAGGTCACGTGTGCGATGCAAATGGCAACATGCAAACGGCGGCGCCTTTTCTTTTTTCGCTTGCCCGAACTTATAATTACGGGAACCAGTTCGAATTTTGAAACTACTTTTTTTTCTTTAGTTTAAGCTCTGGGGGAAAAAATTCAGTTCATTTTTTTAGAAGCTCAAACTGGTTTTCCGAGAAGGTTGGCACTTGTTTTAGCCCAGGAGCTTTGGCAAATTCTGGAGTGAAAACCGAGGGCAACCAAAACGTCTATGTATACCAAGTTATTTCACCTGGCGTGCAGCATGTTCGTAAGGCAGGAGCGAGATAACGTTGCAAAACAAAAATCTGGAGGCGTACTCAAATTACCATGGCCCTTAAGAGGCCACTCCAGTGTTTCAGGGGCACTACGCAACCCGCGTTAACCTCATAAGATTCAATGCTATTTTCATTTTGCTTATAACTAATTAACTAATATAGATTTCGAAATGATGCTTGCTTGATATGTAAGACAACGATGCTCTTATCAAAGCCCCTTTCATCAAAAACGTGCATAAATTATGGTTTTATACTAATCTTTACTAATATGCATAAGTCTCTTGTCTAGGTTTGAACCATAATTTATGCACGTTTTTGAAGAAAGGGGCTTTGATAAGAGCATCGTTGTCTTACATATCAAGAAAGCATCATTTCGAAATCTATATTAGTTAATAAGTTATAAGCAAAATGAAAATAGCATTGAATCTTATGAGGTTAACGCGGGTTGCGTAGTGCCCCTGAAACACTGGAGTGGCCTCTTAAAGCGGATGCACATTTACAGTAGGAGAAAGTGTACCAAAGTTCAAGGCAAGACATTTGCGTACTTTCTACAATATTTTGTAGGAAGTTTGTTTGAAGATGAATTTTTGTAACAATCTTAGGTTTGTCACAATCTTACGTTTGTCACAATCTTACGCCAGACAATACCCAAACTTGCAAAATAACATAAATATACTAAACCAATAATATGTTTCGAAACATTCCAACCACAAGTGACAAAATAATCAAAAAACATTTTCCCACACAATACATACACAGCAAGGTTATTCCCATTAATTCTATGCAACCAATGCTGCCAGTATGTAATATAAAACCTCTTTATTTGATGAAACTAAGAAATAAAAAATTACTGCTCGTGACTAGGTAAATGACTATTGAAAGTTTATCATTGCATTAGATCAATAGAAAGTTGATTTATTTATTGTTTCTCTTGCGTTTATTTACTGACGAAAACAGGTTTTCAACCACACCTGAATCTTCGACATTTTCAGACACTAAAAGAACATGCCAAAGTAAAAAAAAAAACTAATTCAGTTTAAGTAACATTTCTCAAAATTTGTCCCGGTTTTCCAGGCATTGAATACGCCTCATTTCCCCCCCCCCCCTTTTTTTTTTTTTTTTTACATTTTGAAGAGTTTCAATGCAATGGAGAGTTTTGCGCGTGGGTTTTAACTGACACAATTCATCTCTGGATTTGGTGCTTGTATATTGTATACTGCCCATATGTTGGCCTATAATGCATGCAATAATCAAGGAAAACTTAAAAATATACAGAAAGTTTCCCATAACTGACGCCGTTTCACAGTCACGAATTTTGCAAACGCCCGCTCCCCCCCCCCCCCACCCGGATCAACACCCATGTTATCAGATAAAACCATTCCTCCATTATAAAAATATTGTATGTTCAAACATAAGGGAAGACAGCGCATTGCGGCGGTCGTGGTTACGCTAGAAGAAACTACACTATCGACTGTACCGCCTCGCTTCTGTGCGGCGCCCGGCGCCTGGAGCCGGCAACGGTACCCCAGCCGGGGCAGCTCACGCCAAGTTACAACCATCGCGAAAGAGTGTTTGGCAGCGGTTCCGCGATGATCAAGCGTATCCCAATCCACTTACCGCCCAGTTCGAGACCTCGTCCAACAGCCTGCCTTCCCCCCCGCCCCGGGCTAGCAGAGTAACAGAGCCTGAGCGAGGAATCACGACGGTGTTGTTCGGCTCCTGCCAGTCACGAGAGCCGACTCCGCGGAAACTCGACGACTAACGGTGCACGCTCGTCAGAAGTAACGTTGCGCCGAGTTTTTGCCGACTGCGAAGCGCGCGGCGACGAGCCTGGTGCGAGAAGGTGTTTCACCCTTGCCTTTTGCAGCAGCAACGTGACAAGGGCAACACCGTGACACACAAAAGACCCTAACAAGGGAAGAACCCGGAGCGCGGATTTTGCATTTACAACGAATGCAGACAACTCTTGAAATTTCCAAGAACCGCTTAATATCTGGATTTACCTATCAACCGTAATACATTTTTCGGATCTTGAGAAAATACACACGTCAATTTTCTTACTTGCTACTACAACATAGGCTATACCATGCAACGTTTAAACTAACGGCGTGTAATGAATCAACGATTTAAAAAAGAAATGTTTAAGACTCGGTCTCTCACGCCATGTTGGCTAATTCATTTTCTTATTATTATGTACTGCTATTTGAGAGCCTTCCCTGTTCATTTATCTCGATAGCGCGCTTGCATTTTATTATTCTCAAATTGTCTAATATGTATACTAAATATTATCTAGTTGCGATAGCAAGTCACGCGAGTGTTTTCAATTTTGACCAATGGCATGACCCAACAACAAATGCAAGAGATTATTTTATTATTATCGTCTTTATTAGAGGCGAAGTTAAGGCGATACGCCTTTCTTACACTTAACCATATGTTATGCTATTACATCATATTCTGAAATTTTACAAATATTAAGTTAAATTATCATAATAGACAAGCAGAATTAAGTTTAACTAAATATTCGAGGATAAAAGGTAACCATTACAAAATTTAACCAAAAAGCAAATAAACAGATAACTAAAAATTAAGCACAGGCATTCACGCACTGGAAAGTAATTAACAATTAAAAAATGTGGGCATTGCCAAAAAAAGATATAAGTAGCATTACATTAGAACATTAAAACCAGTCACGCACACATTCCCACAAAGATTCAAGCGGTAGGTAGGCCGCGAAGTGATCATGGTTAAGTAGGTGTTCCAAGGATTGTTTTTTCAGCCTGTGTTTGAAATTAGCTAGGCTATACGTGGCTGCAAAAGATCCTGATGAGATTTTGAATGAATGTACGGGGATTGCCAGCAAATGAGTTACGTATGGATCGTGTGTCACGGATATGATAATGCAGGTAATTTATATTAGCTGACATAATGAGGCGATCCCGGCTGCAGTGCTTCATAAGCGAGGTTAAAGTGTGTGCATATTACGTCTGAGTTTGAACCCATTTTGGCTGCTGGTAGTATTGAGTTCGATGATCTCGGAATGCAAGGTTAAAAATGAATCTTACACAGCAGTTTTTTTTTTAGTACGGAGAAGGAAAGCTGGCGAGGCCGCCAGCGCGCCGCAGTGAATGTCCCGTTATCTTGCAGTCACCTGCCGCGAGCTATCATCTCGCCCGTAGCGCACCTGGCTCACTCCAGGCGGCCGGCGAGCCGTTACTGCACAGCGACGCGGCGCCACGCGACATCGCGAGCACTCGCGCACACATCGCCCTGAGGATGTGCTGTGGTGTAGGGCTAGTTAGCTGCAAGGCGTCTAGGACGCCCCTTGAAAAATCCCGAAACTATCGGCCTCGTCAAAATATGACGCTATGCCCCATGCATGCCGCCAGGGACTCGGCAGCAATGCTAGGAGGAACAGGTTAGCAAAGTGCAATGGAAATGTTACACTGTAAGCGCACGAAAACCAGCATTCATACAGCGTTACGGAGTTAAGTCAGTAATGAGCGTATTTATATTATTTATTCATTGACGTACCCAGGATTTGAGAGAGGGGGGGGATTAAGCTATAACAAGAATAAATTTTTGATAGGCCTTTTTTGGAGGTCTGAAGGGAGTGGTATGGAATGCTCCCCTCCACCTTCCGCGATCACACAAAAGCAGCCAATCCAGTGTTCCTTCGTCAGAAAAGTTTCCAAAAGATGATGCTTTAATATGCATTTTTTGCTATCTGATGATGACCTTCGAATACTTTTTTTTTTAAACGTGATATTTTTTAAATAAAATGCGACACATGACCGGTAGATCCTTACACTATGTACTACTGCTTATGATTGTTTCCTAATACGTGCTTAACGAGAAGGCTACTTACTCTGTAATTCTTCGTATTCAGTTGCTATAATTTCAGCCATATATTCGTTATTTTAGGCTGGTTAGTGAGTTTGTTTAGAAAAAAAGGGAAGGGGGGGGGGGCTATATACCAATGTTAACTGTCTGGTCTCTTAACTAAGTTGTTTCGCAGGATGATACTAGGAACGAGCCACAGTTTCCGGTTTGAAGAGGAATTTTCCCAAACATGCGAGATCGAGGGACATGCGTAAATAAACGTGACGCGGTTATTATTTTTTTTTCGAGTAACGTCTTAATCCACCGCAGCCAGAACGTGCTACATCATTTGCACGAAGTTGATGCACGAAGAGCTGCATTTCAACAGCGCAATAAGCTTTGCAGGATTTAATCTTCTAACATTAAAAAAAAGGTTCGTGTGTAGGTTTGTTCTCACTTAATATAAAGAATATATTTAGGGTGACCATCAAACATTAATTTGAAATTCATTACATTTCCTAACTATTCAAGGAATTAGATTTGTGGTGAAACTTCGTAAATATAATATTACAATAATACAGGTCCCATGAATATGAAAAAAAGACACCATAAGCAATTAAACTATCGTACAGCAATACAATCAATCGTTCTACTACATAACCAACAGAAAATTATTTAATAAGCTAATCCTGCTAATCCTGGCTTACTACTTAAATAAATATAAGAAAATATTAATTTTTTTTCATGGGTACTTTATTTTTTGAGATTATTTTTAATTATTTTAATATTAATCTGCTCTATCTTACTTCATTTTATAAAACGTCCTGCTACAATAAGACGGTGCCGACGAATGCTCATGTGACGCACCCGGGCTGGTCCCAAAGAATTTGCATGCTACATTTCATGAACTCGCAGTGTCAGGCGGGCCTACAACGAGAATATGTCTTCGACTGACGGCAACGCGTCGCAGTGCCAGCTCGCTCGACGATGGGTCCCTTGTATCTCCCCGCCCCGAGACGGAGATGATGCGCTCCCTCTCTATCCCCCCCCCCCCACCAAATGGTTCATTAACATTCGTCAATTGTCGGCCACGTGTGCCTGAGGGGAGGGCGCAAGCCGGGAGCTCTTCCTGGCCTCTCCTCGTGACTGGAGGCCACCGCGGGCCAGCGGTGACGTCAACGGGAAGCGACGACGAATTTGGAGGGGGAGTGTATGTGTTTGAGGAGGGGATCAGATCGCCAGACAGTTCCGAGAAAACGCGTTATCTTGCCTCGCTCAGTACCTGCGACGCGACATCGAGGAAAGCACACCAAAGCCACGATCGGTTGCTATAATCCACCAGAAACAGTTCCTCCCACGATTTTAAATTTACAACTTCAACCTTTTTCAACTTTAAACAACAAACATGGCCACACGTTAGTTATTTTCAATAAAGCTACTTTTACAAAAGTCTCCTTTAAAAATAAAACAGTTTAAAGTTCTCAGCAGCAGTACCAGTGGTACTAATTTCCCTGCTGTCACTTGCAAAGAATCACATGATGTTTCTTTACGGACACTGACAACTGCATGGAGTTGTCAAACACTGCTGACACGATATAAGAAGGTTACGTGGACCATAGGGACTAATATTGAGAATAATTGTCAAATTTGAGACAAGTTACACAACACAGGCAACATGCAATCCGAAGAAAAATATTGGGTATTTTCCAGACCTTAGATTGTACACAACTATAAAGTTTCATGTATTCACGACGCGTCATTACCTATAAAAGTGTAACAAAGTTCTTAACTTAAAACATTAATTCGCAGTAGTAAGTAAGTGGCACCATTGCTGCCATAAGTGAAACGCATTCCAAGAGGAAGCGACTGCATCAATGTAACCTAACTCAGCCCTTGGTTCATTTATGGAAACACTCTCAAACAATCAAAAACCTTTAAAAAAAAAGGGGGGGGGGGGGAATCTATAGAACAATCCAGTTAATATGAACACTTATAATATTTTTTTTCTCGTTCAATTCAATAAGCGTTAAAAATGTTTGACGACTGCTCAAAATATACCTGCTACAAACGACAACATAAGGCAAACTTAGTTCAAATTAATTTTCGCGAAGCTGCTGAGAGGGATGACTCACAAGAAACTAGTTACATTTTGTAATAGTCTCCTAGTGATCTTCCCATTTCTAGACGACTGCATCGCACATATGACTGGCATATTTTTACTGGTGATTGCCATTTTGACCAACGATTCATACCCTCCCATATCAGTTCAGCAGTTACATGGTTGGCATTTGGATTACATACGCAATGTATGAAAGACCTATTTAGAAAATACTTTTAGCTCAATGAGTATTCTCTGTAACTAGTTATCAAAACATTAATTTCCAACACTATGAGTAAAATATTCCCCATTAGGCAATACACAAGTGCCAAAAAAAGCAAATTCGTTATAACATGAATGGTTTTTCCTTAAATTTGAAGACTGCTTACCTGTCCAAGCGTATTTAAAGGCAAAGCATTGAAAATTGACACTGCCGTAATTGTGTGTACCTACAGGTGCAAAGTAATTAATAATTTGTTGCAGAGAAAAATTAAGAGGGAGTAAAATGCTTCACTGTGAATCTGACTCTCGCACGCAGCGACGGCCAGCGGTTCAGGGCTGTGCCCGTGCAGTGACACCCACGCGTGGTTCCTAGACCGCTGCAAATGGACACGGAAACCGGCTCCACCCACAGCTTTCGCTGGCACAGAGAAGTCGATAATGTTACGATCGCGCTTGGCTGCAGTGCATGGCATCGCCGCACTCGTTCGGCCTGTCTGCGCCCCCTTCCACCCGCATCCTCTCCCTGGTATCTCGTGTCATACTATCGCGCGACATCCTGACCGTCGCAGCGCGCACCTGCCTCAGATCGGGTTACTTAAAAGAGGCCGCACTGCGGAATAAAATGACTCAGACGCCTTTATCGGCATTCTTAGAGCAGCCACCGCGTCCTTCGAGGACTCACGACGCGTTTCTGGGCATTTCGACGGCGAAGGTCGCGCGATATCTCGGAGACATGCCCGATTGTTCTGGATGGGAACCCAAGGGCTATTTAAGGAGGTTGGGCCGACCTTCGAGTCAGTCAGTCAGTCAGTCGGTGACTGAGTGAGTTCTCCCGCGGCGGAGTTTCCGGGCGATAGTGCCGCAGGTGCGGCAGAGTGGCGAAGTCCTTGGACGAAGGTTCCAGGGCAGGGAGTGAGTGAGTTCAGTGGAGTCGGGAGTTTCCGGGCGATAGAGTCGCGGGCACGGCGGAGTCCCGAGTGAAGTGGCGAGCGAGTGGTCGAGTGGGATCTCGGCGAAGGGTGTGACGGCGACGGCGGAGTGCGGCGACGGAGTCCCGCGGCGGAGACCCACGAGGGGTGCTGCGACGAGAGTTGCGCCGGAAGTGCGGCCCAGCGAGGTGTGTGAAACGAGTGACTGGGGAATTGACATTTCTTTACGTGTAATTAATTATCTGCCAATTTAGAAGATTATTTGTAAGTGACAAGTAGTAGTAATAAATAAAACTGTGTGTTTGATAAAAATCTATTAATTGGGCTATCCTTTACGAACCCGCAGGTAAATCGTAACATTTTGGTGTCAGAAGTGGGATAGCCCTAATTAATAGATTTAGGATTCAGTTAGAGTATTAGAATAAAAGTTAAGGATAGAATTTAGTTTACGAGAATATAGTTAGTGTTTAGAACTTTAGTGAATTTGAAATTTTCTAGAGTTAGTTTGAGTATACTGTAGTCAGTGTTAGTTTTGAATGTAATAGAGTTATTGTTAGTTAAATTAGAAGGTTCGGCTAGGTCATTTAAAATTAATAACAGTATTAGAAAAAAAATATTTAGGCTTGTAGACAAGAAAGATGGCTGCCGATGAGCTTAAGAATGTCCTGGCATTCTTGGCCGAACTGAAGAGTGGCCAGGAAGAAATGAAGAATGAAATGAAGAGTAACAGGGAAGAAATGAAGAATGAAATGAAGAGTAACAGGGAAGAAATGAAGAATGGCCAGGAGAAAATGGAGAATAGGCTGGACGAGATGAAGAGTAGCCAGGAGAAAATGGAGAATAGGCTGGACGAGATGAAGAAGGGTCAGAAAGAAATGTTAGCCAGTATGAAGAAGGGTCAGGAAGAAATGTTAGCTAGTATGAAGAACTTTAAGGAAGAAATGGTATCTAGTACAAAGAACTTTAAGGAAGAAATGGTAACCAGTATAAAGAAATTTACGGAAGAAATGAAGAGTGGAAGGAAGGAGAGTAAGAACCACCATGAAGAAAAGAAGAGCGGGTCAAATAATAGCCTAGAGGAAATGAAGAAGGGTCAGGAAGAACTGAAGCATGGCCAAGAAGAAATGAGGAATGAAATGAAGACCGAAGTGAAGTTAAGCATAGAAGGGAAGAACAGCCAAGAGAAAAACAGCGAAGAGAAGAACGGCGAACAGAAGACCGGTCAGGAGAAGCACGGCGAAGAGAAGAACAGAGAAATGAAGACCAGCCAAGAAGAGAACAGTGAAGAGAATAACAGTGAAGAGAAGAACCACAAAGAGAAGACTAGCGAAGAGAAGACTAGCGAAGAGAAGACCAGCGAAGAGGAGACCTGCCAAGAGAACAGTGAAGAGAACAGCGAAGAGAACAGCGAAGAACACTGCGAAGAGGACATTAGCCAAGGAGAGGAGAACAGCCAGGACATGAAGATGAAAGAAGAGCTGAAGAAAAGCATAGAAGTAGTGAAGATGAGTTACAAAGTAAAGAATATTGAACAAGAAGAAATGAAGATAAACCAAAGAGAGAGGGAAAAATTCACAAAAGAGCTGAATAAAGACCGAGAAGAGAAAATGAGAACACAAAGAGTGAAGAAGATGGTGCAAGGAGTAACTGAAAGCAGTCCAGACGATATTCATAAGAACAAAGAGGGAATGAGGAACCAAGAAGAGACGAAGAAGAGCTGGGAAGAAATGCTTTGTGAACAAGTAGCTACGAGAGAACAAACAGAGAGAAAAAGGGAAGAAACAAGCGAACCATTGGGAGGCAACGAGCAATGCTCTCAAGAGAATCGGGTCCGTCCAAGGCAATGGTCGGTCCGTCTCGGGCAGCTGGCTGAACGACATGGGGAATCTGCGACCCAGAAGTGTCGCCGGGTGACAAGAGAAGCTACATCTAATGAGAGAGAGGGTTATCTGGTGAGACTGTACAGCCCGCGATGGAGGAAAGGCAGGAGGCCTAAACTTCGAGTAGCATGGGGACCTCCAGAAGGAGATGCATTACCTGTTCGGGACGAACAGGTTTAAGGAGGGGGCAATGTTACGATCGCGCTTGGCTGCAGTGCATGGCATCGCCGCACTCGTTCGGCCTGTCTGCGCCCCCTTCCACCCGCATCCTCTCCCTGGTATCTCGTGTCATACTATCGCGCGACATCCTGACCGTCGCAGCGCGCACCTGCCTCAGATCAGGTTACTTAAAAGAGGCCGCACTGCGGAATAAAATGACTCAGACGCCTTTATCGGCTTTCTTAGAGCAGCCACCGCGTCCTTCGAGGACTCACGACGCGTTTCTGGGCATTTCGACGGCGAAGGTCGCGAGATATCTCGGAGACATGCCCGATTGTTCTGGATGGGAACCCAAGGGCTATTTAAGGAGGTTGGGCCGACCTTCGAGTCAGTCAGTCAGTCGGTGACTGAGTGAGTTCTCCCGCGGCGGAGTTTCCGGGCGATAGTGCCGCAGGTGCGGCAGAGTGGCGAAGTCCTTGGACGAAGGTTCCAGGGCAGGGAGTGAGTGAGTTCAGTGGAGTCGGGAGTTTCCGGGCGATAGAGTCGCGGGCGCGGCGGAGTCCCGAGTGAAGTGGCGAGCGAGTGGTCGAGTGGGATCTCGGCGAAGGGTGTGACGGCGACGGCGGAGTGCGGCGACGGAGTCCCGCGGCGGAGACCCACGAGGGGTGCTGCGACGAGAGTTGCGCCGGAAGTGCGGCCCAGCGAGGTGTGTGAAACGAGTGACTGGGGAATTGACATTTCTTTACGTGTAATTAATTATCTGCCAATTTAGAAGATTATTTGTAAGTGACAAGTAGTAGTAATAAATAAAACTGTGTGTTTGATAAAAATCTATTAATTGGGCTATCCTTTACGAACCCGCAGGTAAATCGTAACAATATAATGAACGGCAACCTGGAAGAAAAATACCTGCACGATCCAGCACAAGGTTAAAGGTCACCAGTAGAAGTTCATGACCCCAAAAGGGCACAACATATATTCGTGGTGTTGGTTTCACGGTTATTGTGTCTTACGTCATGTCGCGCAGGTATTCACAGAAAATAAACTTTGGATCAGGGGAAGTAGTCCCCGTCTGCTTGGATTTTTTTTCCCCTCACACAATTTCAGTTGTGAGTAGTTACCTATATAATGTCTTCTACGACTTTGATACTTTGTAAGAAACAAACATTAATTAACAGGGTCTATTTTGTAGCCGTCGGAAGCAACATTTCTGGAAAAAAAAACCTAAATTTCTTTAAAATTGTCCATTTTTTCCCTTATTAACATAGATTTACATAATTTAAGATCGATGTTATACTATGATTTGTAGACAGATTAGTAAGTACTGTTTAAACATTTTTTTCCAATATCAGTTTGTAAAGGGTAGCATGTCATACTCAACTCTGAAATTAAGTGAGACATAACGTAAAAAAAGACCAAATGGATATTTCACTTGGTTTTCTTTGTATGAAAACGATTAATAAAAATGAATTCTTTGTTTCCGTGTAAGTAAAACTAAATGATTTCTCTGTAATTTACCGGAAAACTAATATCTCCTGAGACAACGATCATTTTCCATCCCTTCTTGGCCAGATTCATCACATGGCAACAGGAGCACGACAGGAGGCAACCCATTCACATATTCCGGCGTAGTAAGGTGCACACGTCACGTCGTCGACTGTTCGGAGCACGGGTCAGGGACACGCCAACAGCGAAGGTCACGCCTCGTCCAATGCGAAGACACTTTTCCGTGTGGTCCTGCGTCCAGGCGGAGGGGCGGGGCTGCACTCGAGTAACTGCCAATTGCGGTCGATAAGTGGGTTAACTTGTTTGACACGACTGCTTGGAGGGCATGTGTCACGTTGCCGTGGTCAGTCGTCCATCGGCCCTCATCTGCGGCCGGACCGGCAAGTTCACACTACTTCCCTGCCCTTCACTTGCACAATCAATATGTCTACTGTTAGTCGCAAAAGTATTCTTCCACTGACAATTGAAAAATAAAAGGAACAGTGAATTTTTACACATATAATCTGGTTAAATTGGCATTGTAGGTCATGTTACTATTAAAAAAACCTCTCACAGCTTTGAAAACGAACAAAAAAAATGTATACCCATGCAGATATGGACGATGGTTAAGTATTCGTCCAGCACAAACATAAAAGTAAAGTTACATACAGTTTTTATTCTACAAGTTTGTGTGTGACGTTTGGGCCTATTTTGCTCCATGCAAAAGCAAAACACTCTTATTCTTTACTTGTAATCCGCTTTTTTCTCAGTATCTAATTTTCTTGTAGGTTTAAATGCTAAATGGGGTGTAAGTCTGGTAACTCGGGTAGTGGTCGTAAGACGTGATGTGTATTGTACAACAGCCATTCCTTCACGACCCCAGAGGTGGACTTAGGATCATTATTTTGCTGAAAGTAGGTGCTTCTGTACGCTAGGCCTTATGTTCTTCTTTAATACATTCATAAACGACATTTGATTCATAGATTCGGGTAGTACGTGATAGTTACCTGGCCCCAATGCCAAAACACATCCCAAGCCATTATGCTTCCGCCGCCATACTCGACTGTACACTGCAGGTTCTTACCTTGGATCTCTTCGTTCTTTCTCAACATGCATCGCTTGTCATATGAATAAAATAACCAGAAAAGTTGTATTCATCAGTAAAAAACACTTTCGTCCAAAACTTTGGTGGTTTTCTAATGTACTCTTTTGCAAAAGCAAGCCTCTTAATTGGCTCATGCATCCCACTAGTCCAGCTCTGTATAACACCCGTCTTACTGACGATGTTCTTCCCCGTAGCAGCTTCTGTATTAGAACGAAGTGCAAAACTATAAACCTGAGTATTTTGCTGCACCGACCGCACAATGCTTCTCTCTTCTCGCCGTGCCAGCTTCCTTAATCGTCCTCTTCTTGGTTTATTAATCACAGACGAAGTGATTTCATACCACCGGAAAATACTAGCTACTGTTCGTGGTAGACCTGTAGTTTCGGTATGTAAGTGGTTGGATAATGCGTTCCCTTTTAACAACAGTTCGTTCTCTTGTCTTGCTCGTTCTACCCTACAGGAGGTTGCTTACTAGCACACTCGAGTTAACACTGAATCAGTGCACTCTCCATACGCTCTTGCATCTCCAACTCCTACCTTGGCTCCCTTTTTTCGTTCATGCCGCTCAGTCCATTTCCTTACCACCTCCGCTTGATCAGATTACCCTTTTTTACCGTACTGTCCGCAATTTTTATGGGGCGTTTTTCCAGGTTTATCCGCTCCCGGTGTGCTTAGTGCTCCATTTACCTAATTCTACTTCTCAGTTTTTACCCTGCCGTGTCAGTGTGTTCGTGAAAGTGCGTCAGTGATTATCCATTAAGTGCTACGCAATCATGCGTGATCACCATCCTTGAGTGTTAATTGAGCCGGTTAAAGCCAAAGTGGTGTAAGTCACTTTTTCTGTTATTCTGAGTTATATGTAGGAATGCACCCTACAACCTAAAAATGGTTTGTGGAAAGATGGTGTAAGTCATAGCTTTGTAAAATAACTCACAGATGGCAGCACACATATTACATGACAATGGATAAGTATTATTGTTTTCAGCCAAAGTGGTGTATGTCTGACTTACACCACTATGCTTTACAACAATATGTTTAGACATTTATTTTTTGTTAGTTGTGTTACAGACATGAAGTTATATGTTGAATGAGTGTAAGGTTTGTGTTTCGTAAACGATAATATGTGTGATTCAGACAAAGACGGGCTAAGTGAATCGGGATCAGAATATATACCATCTGAATCGGAGTCTTCAGAATAAGGTAAGTTTTAAAAATAATATTATTTTGTGTGTGTTTTTTAACACTAATAACATAATATGTTATTTCGCATTTTAGAGTAAATAGTGACTTTGTGAATTAAGTGTGGATTATTAGCAGTACTGTAAAGGGAATCAATTAATGTTGCTACGACCCAAGCATTTACTATAGAATGTTGCTATTTAATTTTGTTATGAAATGTTTTTTATTATTATTACAATAATTTTATAATGATTTTAATTTAATGTAATGTAAAATATTTTTGCTAATAATATTTTTAAAATATTCAAATATATTTAACTATGTACGTACCAAATATTTTTAGTACCTATGAATAACGTAATGAAACATGTGTTTAAGAGAACAAACAATTTCATACTCAACATTTGCATTTTGAATGATAATATTATGTTTCTAGAAGTATTAAGTTCCGGGTTAACGGTAAAATACGTAAAATATAACCCATTTTAACATTCGACTTCATGGCACAAAGGTATAGGGTCCGCTTGAGATTGCAATGGTTGCAGGTTCAATATCAACCACAATCTATATGTGCTTATTTTTTATTGTTATGTTTCTTAAGTGTAATATTACTTCAAATTTGAGAAATCTTTAATTTATGTGAAAATGACACTAATTTCAAGTTTCAGAATTTTAAATTGAAGTAAGGCATATTGAACTTTGTTGAGAGGGATAGGTTAATGTGTATTTTATAAAGTGTATTTTTTTATAGATGTACGTAAGGAAACAACACCACTCGTAGAGGCTCTTGGTGATGCCATGGACATTACAGACGATGAAAGTGAAAAAGGAAGGACACCGCGAACACGAAAGAGGAAATGTTATCTAAGCAAGAAAGAGTATCGGGAAAAGAAAAGAAACTCTGGTAAGGCTTACAGAACTTTAAAAGGTAAAAAAGTAAGTGAGAAAATTTTCAGTAATGTAAATTGCCACTGTAGAATGAAGTGTTTTGACAAGGTAGATGAAGAAGATCGTAAGAAAACATTTGAAAACTTCTGGAATATTGGTGTATTTAGTTGCCAAAATGCTTTTCTGTGTGGGTTAATCAAACAAGAAAAGCCAAAGGTAAGACGTCCTAGAGATAATTCAAGACAGGCAAAGATAGCGATTAACTAGTATTATATTCCAATTGGTGGAAACAGTGTCAAGGTTTGTAAAAAGTATTTTCTTGACACCTTTCAAATATCTGATGGCAGAATGACCAGAGCTATGAAAAAAGTGCAGACTGGAGAACAATCTGGAGCAGACAAACGGGGAAGTGGTACTCCTGCTAATAAAATTCCTGAAGATAAAATAAATAAAATACGAGAACACATATCAAGTTTTCCAATGTATCAATCCAATTACACTAGAGCCCATAACCCAAACAGAAAATATTTGTCTTCAAATTTGAATATTCGCTTGATGTACAACCTGTATCAAGAAGATTGCAAAAACAAAGCAATTATACCAGAAAAAGAAGCCATTTACCGTAGAACCTTCAATAGCGATTTCAATTTGCATTTCCATGTACCCAAAAAAGATACATGTGTAAAATGTGACCAGTACAAAATGCTCAAAACTGCTCCTGCTGTAGATAAAAACGAGAAAAGGAAGTTAGAAGTAGAACATTAACTTCATTTGCGGAAGGCAGAGACAGCACGGCAGTCTATGAAGCGTGAAAAAGAAAAAAAGTGACCGTGATTCTCTTTACTATGTGTTTACTTTTGACTTGGAGAAAGCCCTTCCTTTTCCAACATTGACATGTTCAGTTGCCTATTACAAAAGGAATACGTATGTTTACAATCGTGGCTGTCACGAGCTATCTAGTGGTTTGGGTTTCATGTATGTATGGGATGAAACAACAGCTTCATGAGGTGCACAGGAAATTGGCTCCTGTGTTACAAAACACATTGATGCAAGGGCTGCAAAAAGTACCCATGTGGTTATGTACAGTGATGCATGCACCGGTCAGAACCGAAATATAAAACTTGCATTAATGTGCATGAAAGCCGTCCAGAGTGACAATAATTATGTCAATATCATCGACCATAAATTTATGGTGAGTGGCCATTCATTCTTGCCAAACGATTCAGATTTTGGTTCTGTAGAGGTTTATGCTAAGACGCGTACAATGTTTAGTCGAGAAGACTGGTACACAGCAATTGCAAAAGCAAGAAGAAATAAACCCTTTTATGTTACAGTCATGACCAGTGAAGATTTTATGTCAACAAAAAATCTTGAACAAGCAGTTACAAACAGGAAAATCAATGAAAGGAAGCAGCCTCTGTCTTGGCTGAAAATGCAATGGATTCGTTCCACACGACACGAGCCATTTACTCTGTTTTACAAGGAAACCCTAAATGAAGATTACCCTTTTGAATCCATAAACCTAAAACCAGCAAAAGTTGGAAGGCCTATTTCAATTGGACACATTCAATTGGATAAGTTGTACAAAGGTCCTCAACCTGTGACCGCAGAGAAGAAGAAAGACATGGTGGATCTTCTTCCATACATTCCACCAATTTATCACGACTACTTCAAGAACTTGAAAACATGTGGTATTTCCAAAGATAGTGGTCCAATGGAAATCATTGAGGAATTATAGTATGGAAAACTAAGAGTGTAAACATCATAGTGGGACATTTTAATATTTTTATCATCGCTATGTTCTTGAATATAGTCATAGTTAATATTGATTTAAAAATAGTTTAAACAGTTAGAAGGTTTTTATGTCTTTTTGTAATAATATTCATGTCTTTGCAATTCTCTTAGGTGTATTATAAAATCTTAAGACTAATGGTGCAAGACAATCTGGTAAACAAAGATTGTAAGACGAAGTTAGTTTTACGTTAGTGTAATAATAGTGGCTATAGAACTTAGGTAGTGCATATGATTATTACATTTATAAAAATTATAATTCCTACTAAATAACTTCTTATTAAATCATCAATAATACACTAATTATTATGGTGTTTTAGTAATAGATAGGTCATGCACAATGCTAACCTTTAAAAGTATTCCTGTAATCATTATAAACCAAAGTGGTGTAAGTCACTACCATGCATTATTTAACAGATATTAAAATCGTCATTGTAGTTAAAAATGGCTGAAAAGTTACATTCATATATTATAGACATAAATATATAATATTTAAGTGGTACATTAGGTCATAGAATTTACAATAACCAATCTTATAAAACCTTATGTATCTCAAAACAGGTAAAATGTGACTTACACCACTTTGGCTTTAACCGGCTCAATTGTTCCCTTCAATTGACATTAAATTAAATTTTCCATTTTGTTTCCAAATAATTTTTTTAAGTATCGTAACCTTTTTGTAAAAATTATTTTCATACTTAATAATTAAAGTGTGTGACCTTTTGCACTATTTTCCTTTGCTAATCTTTCGAATCCGAAAATTGTAATTAAGGTGTTTGTAACCGATGTACTAAATAAAATAACTTATCTATAAGTAATAAGCGAATGTTTTTATAATAAAATTGTAAAACATATTAATAATTTAGAAATTTTACGGGTACGGGATGTCCGTAATTTTCAAAGTAAGAAGCATGAATTATATGATGTTGGGTTAGAAATAAACATGTAGGCCTAAGGGTCAGGGCTGTTTTTTTAAAGAAAAAATATATTTAGTTTTTTTAATGGTATTATTATTATGCGTTTTATTCACATTATGCTAATGTATGGTTCAGAACCTAATTATCTTTGGAAGGCTTAGCGCTAATGGAGATTAGACTTTTCACGGAATGAATATGTTCTCCTTGGAATACGCGCGCGAAAACAAAGAAGAAAAACCTCAACAGCAGTTTTTTGTTAACGCTTGTCATAGTAGGCGTTTTACAAGTTGGCTCACAAGAAGTCAATGGAAGCATTATACGATACATTGAAAGACGAGAAATAATCAGGTTCAATTTGGTGGAGCATTGGTTTACTAACCGGTGATTTCAGGCAAACGCTTCCGGTTATACCTCGCTCAACACCAGTTGATGAATTGAATGTCTTATTGAAATATTAAACTTTTTGGAGCACAGCCAAAAAAATGCATTTAACAAATAATATGAGAGTTCAGCTTCAAACCTATCCAACAGCTGACATTTTCAAGACAATTACTCGAGGCGGTAACCGCACTGACCTAAAAGTCCAGTAACAGGAAAAATCACCTTCCCATCTGATTTTTGCAATATTGTGAATTCAAAAGAAGATTTAGTAGACATGGTTTCCAAAGCATAGAAACAAATTATCGGAATCACGCAAGGTTAAGTGGAAAAGTCATTCTAGCGGCTAATAATGTTGACGTATACGATATGAACATCACTCTAAACAGAAACGCAGGTGAAACAATGACATACAAATCCATTGACTACGTGATAAACCAAAGTGAGGTAGTGACTTTTCCATCGGAATGTCTTAATTCACTCAATGTTACCAGATTACCGTCACACACTCTGAATTTGAAAATTGGAGTGCCAATTATATTTCTCGGAAACATCAATCAGCCAAAGCTATGCAAGTGCACATAAATAAAAGATGAACAAACTAATTGAAACAACAATTATGATTGGACCTCATAAAGGTTAAGACATACTACTTCCACAAATACCACTCATTTCGACCGAAATAGCGTTTAAGTTCAAACTGCTTCAACTTACAACACGCCTTGCGTTCAATATGACTATCAATAAAGCGCCAGGGCAATCTTTGCAAGTGTGCGGTTTGAATTTAGAATAAGAATGCTTATCTCATGGGCAAAATTATACGTCGCATGCTCAAGGGTCGGTAAACAATCTGATCTTTATGGTTATATAGGAACCGGACAAACAAAAAAAAAATTTCTTCCTTTCATTCCAAGCGTAACCACAGCAACGCAAAGCAGGGTATTATATTTAATTATGTGTTCGCTAGAATACTTTGATTTACTTTCCTATTCATTTCAGACTGAGCCACAGCGAAGCGTGGCCGAGTTTAGCTAGTATCCTATAACGGTGGAAGAAACCTTGGAGGTTTGGAATGGTGTTATTAAAGTGGTTTGTATCCTGTAGTTACCACCGTGTAACTATATATGATGCATCATTTTTGAGTAAAGAGTTTCAAAACCAAAACCTTAATTCCCATCTCAACTAAGCCCGTGGACGAATACACTTGCGATTAACTGTAAGTGTATTTAGCGACGAGGTGGACATGCATATTTCGTCTTTTGCTCACGGACCAGTCATCTGCGAACGATCTGCAAACACAACTGTGACAATCATACAGTAAACATAAATATAGATTGCACACGCAAGATGCGCATTAAATAAAAAAGCCAGATTATTGTTCCGATTATTCCATAGCACGCGTATTGGGCGATTAATGTTACAAATTATGTATAGCATGTAATAGGTCCCGATATAAACAGTCAATTTACGGCGTTAAATTATCAAATAAATAAGTTGATTTTGCCCGTTGTATAATGGGTCTTTTCAAAGAAACCGAAATCTGTCAATCCCATTTTTGGTCTATGTCCAAAATCACGTGATGTAAACAAATACACTGGAGACCAATACAAGACATCTCTATACTAACAAGAAAGGCGTGTGTGTGAATAATATCATAGGGACAAGAGATAGGACTACAAAAATATTTTATAGGTTATTAATAAATTATATTTTATATTAACTGGTGTCAAATATGATTAACTTCTTTTTAAATAAATTTGAAGCACTGGAGTTTTATTTCCCCCACAAATCTGTAAAATGATTAAAATAGCCATATTGTTGGCACCATGTGTATCAAACAGATACATTGTTCATGTTGGGCATGTCGTCCGCCATCTATCGTACTGACGTGACAACAACGCCATGTTTTCACATGACAATCTTGGAGCTGTCCGGTATTAGTCTGCAGGGTATTTGATGTAAGAATTGGCGCGTGAGTGACGACAGTCCGTACGGTCGGAAGTCGAAAAAGCTGTTCTCCCTGTTCGAGGCTGCACGACGCTCGTACCTACTGACCTACTGTCAGACGTGAACGAGCCCGGATGCGTGGCACGAGGTTTAGCACGTTTACCTCGCAACCGGGACATCGCTGCTTCCCGTCTACAGACAGCACAGCCATCCGAGTTCACTTAGCAACTAGCCTGCTTCGATTTCACTCTCTCAAATGAAAAGTAACTACACAACACAGACTACTTACTGCTTGGCTTCTGAGCTCAGGCCTCGTCTCTACACTGTTAAAAATACTAATCGAAAATTTACGAAGAACGCTGGTAGAAATTACCTACGGATCTTAGTAAATTTACAGTTATATTCGTAATTTTACAAATGTTGAGCACACGTACTCTGAACAAGAATCAACATGAATAATTAAATTACTTAAATAAAAATTTTAAAAATGTGTTGAGTCACAGCGAAAAACTTTTTTCCTTAGAATTACCTGTTTAACTTTTTTTACAAATATACAAAGAACTCATAAGTCGCGTAATATTCGCGAGATCCATTTAGCTGAGATTCCGAAGAACTCGTCGTTTCTTTCAGGTTAATTATTCGCAGTAAAGTCCGTAAATGTACTGAAATTCCTAACAGTGTATAATTACTGGCGTCCCCGAAATTCCGCCATGCCTTGTAGACAACAGCTGTTCCTAGCCCTGAAGATGGCTGCAACAAGGCTCGCCGACACGTCGGGTCCACCATCAATTATCAATTATACAGAAGCCAAGGAGTAGTCAGTGGCTCTGGCCACGACAGCCTACGGTCTAGATATACAATATGGATGAGAAATGGGAAACAGACTTCTATACCTAGGAATTATAGGCCTAGGATGCAAAATCAATTCAGTCCATTTTTTTTTATTTCTGCTAATTAACTTCCCCACTTGATAGCGACCGGCACTGGGGGAATATTACCCTAGACAAATAAAACTTATATATAAACAAAATCACGGATTGGAATACAATGTATTTGGTCAGATTTTGGAGGGGGGATATAAAATCCAAAATACGCCACCTTCTTTATAACAGTTTTTTGGTCATTACAAGTTTAAAATGTTCTGATTTTAAAATTTGGCTTCGTTAAAGCATATTATATAATTTAATGGCATGCCTGAAGTTTCCTACGTGTGGCTGCTATAAAAGGTTCACCCTATGAAATCATTAACTTTTGGTATTTAACGCATTTTTAGTGACAACTGTAATAATACTGTTAACATACACCTGTCATGGTCTTTGAAAATTTCTTAATGAATTGTCATTACTTTAAGGATGGATTACTTTCCGTAATTAAAAAAAATGTAAATGGCATACAAACTGTTGGGTAAAATTTTTACGTCGCGGCTTTTTTGTATATAAAATAATTAAATTCCGAAAATGGTGTTTTTCAGTACTACAGTCGTTTGTTTTACCCTGAAAACAGCGTTCATAAATTCCCACTGGTATCAGAAATAGCCGTTTATTGTTTACATTACAAAGCCTGTTCATTGACGCAGCCGCCACTTTGTACTTGAGATGCCGATCATGTGGTTCTCCGTTTACAAGAACGTGTATATTTTGTATGGATTTTGTGACGCAGTGGAAAGAAATTGAGATTATAAAAAAAGTGAGATCACTGTGCATACAAACTCATACGTCAATTCCTTGGTGGGAATTTTTTTTATTCTTTTAGCATAATGGAGGCGCGAAGCGCTGACTTGTCACGTGCGATAACACATAACCTGATGTAAAAAATAATTTGTTACTACGTGCATCAAACGTAATAATATTATTTTTTTACGTCAGGTTAGTAACAAGTTACGCTCCGCACCTCCATTATGGTAAAATAAATATCCGTCAATGGGTAACGCTTGGGTATGGATGCACAGTAGGGACTACCTTTTTTTTTTTTTTTTTAATTTTTAAGTACCTTCCACTGCGTCACAAAATCCAGATACAAAATATACACATACTTCTAAATCGAGAACCACAGGATAAAGTTGTTACGCTAAAGCACAATGGCAGCGGCCGCATCACTGCACAGGCTACCCAATGTATCCTATGAACTGTAACTTCTCAGACATAAGTAGAGATTTAGATAGGTACGCTGTTTTCTGGCTAAATAGAGAAACGTGTTCAAAAAAAACATTTTCGGAATTTCATATATATATATATATATATATATATATATATATATATATATATATATGAAATTCCGAAAATGTTTTTTTTGTACACGTTTCTCTATTTAGCCAGAAAACAGCGTACCTATCTAAATCTCTACTTATGTCTGAGAAGTTACAGTTCATAGGATACATTGGGTAGCCTGTGCAGTGATGCGGCCGCTGCCATTGTGCTTTAGCGTAACAACTTTATCCTGTGGTTCTCGATTTAGATTTAATATATATATATATTATATATATATATAATTACGGAAAAGCAGCAACGATTGAATTTCAACAACTGTTGAAACCAATACGGCCTCTTTCGGTTATAATCTTTCAAATTAACGACCTCCCCCGCCCCTTCACAAAACAAAATTCTGAGCACTCTCTTGTCCATCGACAATACTCAAGACTGTACCTACGAAATATATTCAATCTCATCATTAATAATAAAATAATATTAAACGTATCATTTGTAAAGTCACGTTAGTAATTTTTACATTAAATCACACAAAGTTTATCCTTATTCTGATGTACAAAATTGATGTTTTTTTTTTTTTCATTCGACTATTAAATCTAATGGTCGAGGTTTAAAATACAAGTGAAAAGGGGACAAGCAATAAAAATAAGCTGAGGGTCGGCACATTTAGGGTGGATTGGAAATAAAACTGTCCCAACATCCTCTGCGACAGACTAACTGGTAACAAACGGGGAGAGAGGGCGGAAAGAGTCTCCATGTACACATCGGTACGCGGCGAGTGCTTCCCACAGTCGCGGGCGCGGGAAAGTCGGGCCGGAAATAATACCAGCGGCCCGCGCTCTGGGAGCCGGGGAGCAGTTCTTCCCGGCGCGAGCGAACAATACCGCGATTGTGCAACCCCCTCCTCCCCCCCACCACCCTGCAGAAGGGCGAGTATACCGCGGGCGAGCGCCAGCAACCCGGCTGCGTGGGGTTTACTGAAATACCACCGGCAGCAATGCATTACGACTCACGTCAACACTTCAGAATTCATGTCAGGGATGTGTGTGTGTGCGTGATAGTCCAGGAAACGAAGACTTAAAAAGGCACAAACGAAAATTTTTGTACAAATCTGAATTTTGGCACACAGGTATAGTCTTTACTATGCTTAACAACATACTGAAAGTTTACCGCTGTTGACTTCGTGCGTATCCCTGAAAACGTGCGGTTAGTCATACAGCGCCATATTTTTATGTCCTTGACTGAGATATAAAAAACTAATCGATTTATAGCCCACCTTTAATATTAACATTCGGAACTTTTTCAAAATTAATGTGTGTAATAGCTTTTCTAGATTATTTTGGTAAGTTTATGGAGAGCCTATGTTAAAAACTGCATAAATGGACTGCTATATGTCGCCTTCATCTAGGACTTACTGTACAATTTCGGCTATACGCACAAGGTATACAGCGGTAAACCTTCGGTGTGTAATTAAGCATAGTAGATACTACCACTGTGCAAAGATTCAGCTTCAAACAAATTTTGTTTCTTGTGCTATTAGTGCTGATGGTACAGTCGCGCGGAACGGATCTGTCTGATCGGAGCTGCTCAACTTCAACTTGCGAGGTCAGACAGGGCAGACTACGGCATTATAAGGACCAGGTAATAACGGCTGCCATCTTTGGTCTCGTGCGAGGTACCTACGCGGCGGTAAAATAAACCCGTCTTTGCAGAAACTAACAATTGTTATGATCTGATTCTTAAGGTATTAGTCTTCAATGGTTAAACAATTAACATTTTAGTCGTTATAATACATTCGTAAAAAGACAACGCAAGTTTTTGTAGGTAATAAAGATTTATAAGTTTTAGCATAGTATTATCAGTCCTGTAACAAAGAATTAGAACATTGCAGGTCATACATAATAAAAGAAAAAAGTTTTAAAACTCTTTAAAATACGTAAAAATTATAATTTCTTAAACGGCAGTTAAACTGCCGATGTATTTATACTTGCGGTATCTCAATGTTGAAATTCGCACATGAGCCACTAAACCAATAGTGAAACCTGTACATTATTTAATTTTAAATGCCACTGCATTGTTAGCTCCGTATAAATATATAATAAGGCACAGCGACCAGTAGATGTTCCCGAAGACATAATAGTAATTTTACAATTAATACAACTAAGAAATATTTTTGAGACAGCATTTCTGAAAGCCTTTACATAGAGCCATGTGCGAGAGCGCGCGGAGACGCGAAAACTCAAAAACATACAAGAATATGAACGTTTAGTAAACGTAGTTTTGATATTTAACTCTTACCATGCATTTCATACGCTTACGTTACATACTTACAGTAATTAGGAAAAAAATATCCTTTGATATAGAAAATTAAAAAAAATCACCTTACACACATCAAAAACGCTTCGCGATATATAAATTTTTTATTGCTGCAATATTAAATAAAGCTACCATGGTGTTAAAAACTGAACCATTGGGGGCCCGCCTCGTCAGGGGTGTATGTGTGTTAGCATTGAATATATATAATGTATAGAAGTCGCGAGCCCAGGTTAAATTTTCTGTCCGGTTTCTTAGAAGAATTGTTGTAGTTCCAAGCTCCGCCGCTGCGATCGCTTTCATCGCTGGGTATCGGCCGTATACGCCCCTGGCGGTATTTGGCAGAACTAGGTTAACCAGCCCAGTCGTGACATCATCCTTCACCCCCCCCCCCCCCCCGAAAATCCCAGACCAGCGATTCAAATTACCCGGCAGGTCTTATCAGCATCGTTAGGCGACCTTGAAGAGGAGCTTCCCTTACCGTCGTTTGAGAATGATGAAATCCCAAAAGAAGCTAGCAACGGAAATCATGAATGATGGGATTCTGTACCCGAGTGAAGTGAAAATTAGCTATTAAAACTTTGTATTGGGCCAATAGTCAGTGTTACGTTCAAAATATGGTTTTATTTTAAAAGTAAAATACTTATTTAAACTATATTTCGCGTTTGTACAAATTTACTTTTAGATATTGGCAAGGAAAATCAACATACCTTAAACAACCTTCTCTTATTCAACGTTATCTATTAAGTAGTAAAAGGGGTAAATATTATTTTTAAAAATAAAATAAAAATGTAACCCACTAAATCAGTATTGGCAAGATATATATAAATTCAATATTAAAATACGCACATTAAAATTTTTTGTAACTAACTTTTTTCGGTAATAAAAATTCAGGATGATTTTGGTTTAATTGGTTTACGTATATTGCTATATTTTCTAAATCACATAGAAAAGGGAAAACAGTGCATCAGTGAAAATTCAAAAATTTAGTTTAAGTAATACTAGCCATACCAAAAGTTCAATATGCGAGATAAGAAATTTGGTAACTGCTCTACATTTCAAATAAAAATGCATTGGTTTCATGAATACTGAAATGTATGCGTAATGAGGCATATTATGTTATTATACTAAGCATGACTATAACTAAAAAAATTACAGTAATTTAAAACGATGGCAGTCTTAACATACAATAAGTGCGCGAGTCTTAGTTTATTTTTTAATTGGCTTCTTCGTCAGATGGAAAAGAGTTAAGATTTCATCAAGGAAATATATATTCTCAAAGTCACTAAACCGGGAGATAGAAAATAAGGTAGGTACTTAATTTTAAATAAAAGTTAAAATAGACTTACGCTAAACCAATTAAAAATAAGTCGTAAAAATATTTTTATTTATTAAATATGTTCTATACTTGACAGTTCTTTGTGTAAAATTCTTCAAAAATCTTTGAAATTTAATACATATTTTCTTAAAATGGTAGAATATCAGCAATACCCGGAAATTACGTGAGCAAAGCCACGGGTTATTTATTAGATACACTTTTATTATAAAATAAAAACAATTATGCATTTGTAGTTCACGAATGTGATATTTTGTTTATTGCTTCACAACATTCATTTGCCAGTCTCAAATTTCATCGTACCACTTGTCAGAAATGTCACCAAAAATGAGAGATAGTTTTTTTTTACGAATTTCAATTACGAGGTAATCTTTCGCAAGACTTTTTTCTTCGCAGTAGTCACTGGGACACCATTAATTTAAATCCACTAAGATAATAAAATTGTGTGTATAATGATTTGTTTTTGTATATTTATATAACTTCCCAACCAATTTTTAATGATTTTCATGTGAATAAAAACTTGTAAAGCAATTTAATTAACTGTGTCATAATACTTCTGATTAGATGGAAGTACAAACTTTTCATCAGTAATATACGATGATAAAAATATTTATTATTGCAAAATAATATTCACTGTTCAAATGCAAATTTAAATAGATTATTCATACATGTTTCCTGCTAATTAATGGTTTTAAATAATAATTTTTTAGTATAAAATCATTTTTATCTTGTGTTAAAATGTGTTGCTAAAATGAGGAATTATAAATATGTCACTTACTAAGTCCGTGCACAGATTTACACAAAACAGCAATGTAAATAATCTTTTTTGGTAGTTTCTAATTTTGTGCCCTGGATAACATGAATTTGGTTTAATTCATACCAAAGTGAATTTTTTGAACAACTTAAATTGATGTCATAAATAAATATTTATTTTATATTATAAATCCACAAACAGTTTTTAAAATATAATATTTATCACGCCAGATGGAATAATAAACAAAAAATAGCTCTTATATGTTGTCTGTTTTTAAAGAATTGTATTATATTTCATGGAAATAATATTTACCTTTCGGTTATTAAAAGAAAATATATTTGTATTCAAAATACTTGCGCATCGTTTTTACGAGCATAACTTGTGTATCTAACCTCAAAGCAAGGAATATAAAGAGTGGGAACTCAATGCTATAACAAACACTCTTATTTTCTTTGGAGAAATCCGGGAAATGTGCGTTATTTATAAGCAACTTAACATAGTAAATCGTTAACTTTTCAGATCTATGTTGGCAAATTTTTTTTTTGTGGTCATTCGCTACTGGGAATATTCACCATATAACGTTAAAGCTTATTTATTTTGAATTACGAAACAACCAAAACATTATGTAAAAATGCTTCATCTTATGTTAAAAAAATTATAAACTGCATAGCCACAAAGTATGACATCATACCATTAGTTTCAGTTACTAATAACAACACGTGCACGCGTTTGAACAGTCATCGCAGCCATAGTTGTTTCATAGCTACCAAAATCATTCAACGTTGTCAAGAATTATTCCAAATTATGTTTTGCCATTTTACTCAATGCGCCACTCCGTTAACACAACATTTTATAAATTCTGAACTACGAATGTCAGTGGGAATGTACACTATACTGTACATTCCAATCTGATACGCTTTAAGAAATTTCTGTAGTTTTCTTATTATTAAAACTTAATTTTTTATGTTGGCATCTTTTAACCGCACTTTTTTTTTTTTTTTCGGTGGCCGTACTCCTCCAATTTAGTTGCGCCCGCCGGTATCTAAGCGCTCGGATTTCAACAAAAGGCACCGCCTCTCGATAGAGTGAAACAGAGAATTACGCGCACGACCTTGAAAAAAGCGACGCTACAGCGCTCTGGCGTGGAAGCTGGTAACTACGAGTACCCTCTTGTGGAAAGAAGAGCTGTCTAGCGGCGGAGCTAACAACTACCTCAGTTTTGGATACGAAAATTGGAATAATAAATCCTATCCCCTCGCGACTTCTATAAGTTATATATATTCAATGGTGTTAGTGAGGCGGGATGATAAGCGTGACGCTCGCTGGTGATTCTAGCGCGGTATCACCTCTAAGCGCAAGGCTCTAAATTGACGCGTAGTCTTCTCGTCGTCACAGGATAACTGTGAAATTTGAGCGGTGACCGCAACATTATATAACCGATAAATGAAGATAAAGGTGTAACGTAAGCCCCTTAAGTGCTTTTAATAATCTGTACTGGTTGTTTTACGCCTAAAAATTACTCTGAAAACATGCGTTTTAGCCATTTTAACTCTTCTAGAAATAAAGTTTAAAAACATGATACAAAATTAAAAGTATTTTTCGGGCCTCAGCGAACTCTTAAATGCTTTTCGTAAACATGCCCCACTCGGATATCTTGAGTAGTTTTGAAATCGCGTTGTTTTTCCTGAAGCTCTGCGCACCGTCTGTGTGACCAGGTAGGCGGAGCCCTTAAGGAACAGAATTTTACAATTTTGTGGAATTTAGTTAGTTGTTTTACTCAGAATGATGAGTTTATTTTACCGCAGCACATAAGTGGACTGGCCGGGAGACGGAGTCCCTTCTCGCGCGAGACTAAAGATGGCGGCCATTAATACCCAGTCTTTTTAGTTGCACCTTCTGCATCTCATGTCATGAACAATATTCGAAAATGAGAAGCATAATGAGTACAAACAAACGGTAAGAAAGCGCGAAAAAAATAATCTTTAATTAAACATTCCAATTTTAGGTTTTCACATTTTCATCTCAGACACCATTTAATTTTGTTGTTTTTTTCCGGTTAGTTGCTTTGAAACGGAAGACGAAGTACTTTGAAATTTAAATAAATAATGCGTATGCATGAAAATAAACAGGTTTGGCCCAAATATGTATTAAATTATGTTTTCAAGAAATTTATCGTAATTTCATTAATACACATTCCAATTATTTTATATTTTGTATAACGCTCTAAAGTAAACCAAGATAAATACGTATAATAATAGTCTACAGTGCTACTCTATGAATTACCGTGTGAACCAGATGCATCAGACAAAGTGAATGTGGCACGGTACTACAGAACACGCCTCAGACAGCTTGTTCGACACAACAAAGACAGATCTGAAAGACATTACTGCGCGAATGTGGGAGGGCCTTAAGGGTCTAGTATCCTACATTATTTTGCTTACATAATTTCGAGTTTTTCTCGTTATTTTATTAAAATACTGTCCATATTTTTTTTTTAATTCACTAAAGAGTTAGTACTATAGTGTTTCCCTTTGGCTTTGTGAACTTTAGTTCGCGCCATACGTCGCAGATGGCAGCGCCGTGACGCGATTACTCCCACGAAATGCCATATGGCGAGAGCCAAAGCTGCTACAGAAACGTACGGAAGCGACATGACTGAGCCCGCCCCGCCAGGACCCAGACGCAGTCGCTCTCCTCCACGGCGCCGCGAGGCTTCGGGGGGGAAACGGCACTGTCGGGACACCCCGGCGCGGCGGGAATAAATCCAAGACCAGCGTGAACAACAAAGGGTACAGAAAAAAAAACTTAAAAGCACGTCTTAACGCCTCACTGTCGAACCTACGACCACTAAAAGCCGACGGCACTTCGTGAAGAGGAGAACACACTTCAATAGGCTCGCTGATTAAATTCTGAACCAGTCCGTGGGTGTGAGGACCTTATTAACTATCGCTCAATGGTCTGCTAGGACTCGTGTGGGTAGCGCGTTGGAGTTACACCGTCAAAAACTCCACGAAAAATAAGTGAAATTGGTGTTCCATGAGCGATTATATTTAAAATTCCAATTACAAATACGGACGCATAAAAAATCTTTCCATTCAAAGCAACTCTACTTATAATTCTAAATAGAAAACCTGTACAACTTGGCTACCGGCATGTAAAAACAGAGTCAATTTACGCTACATGACACATTATGTTAAAAGCTCGTCAGAAACAACATACTCCCAGTTTTATGAGAATTTTGAAACCAGATACCAATAAAGTACACAAATACAGCCATCTGCCAAACGCATGCACGAATGGAACGAAATGTCGCAGTGGTAAAACCCGGGTGTCCACACAAATCTGTAATAATATTTCCCTTAATTTTCCCTCACTATCCCTGACCAAATTTTTAATTTCCCTGGCCTTTTTTTAAATAATTTACCTATGTTGCAATTTTCTTTTATTTATATATAATATATAATATTATATATATAACAACCTTCACCGTCTCCATAGCTGGCCTCTCCACTATTTGTTTCAACCAGAACCTTCTATAACTTGTGTATCCAGTTTATATCAAAGTTATATAGTGTATATCCTCAAAATCAAAAATAATTTTGGTTATGGTAGTTTCGCATCACAAACACATTCAAATGATTACTTTAAATTAATATGTTATGCTAAAATACATTTGGAAACGTTACACAGAACAATAATTGCTCGCAGGAACATGTCCTCAAAAGTTTTAAACATATTGATAAGACTACAATTTAATAATGTGGGGAGAACTGGGTGCGTAAGGGATAGCCCAATTTTGTTTCTTTTCACAGTTTTATTAATTACCAATATTTACATCACTAGTAAATAATCTTACTTAAAAATGCTTAATCACCTATTACTCGCACGTCACTCAAGTGTCAAGTTCCACCGTCCGCACTCCCCACTGGGCCGCCTCTTCGCGCAACTCTCGCCGCACTCCGTCGCCAAACTCACCGCGGGACTCCATCTGTGGGACTCTGTCACCAAAAACTCTCGCGGACTTAGGCCCTCCTCACACGGGGATACTGAAGTTGCCTACAAAACGATCGCTGGTAGCCTGGAGACTAGGCAACTGTGTGACTGGGTGACTAGTCGCCCGTTATCTTCACACGACGCTACTAAAATATCAGAGACTGGGAGGAAAAAATGCATCGTGAGTACAGCCCGAGTATCTTGTGGAACCGTGAAGTGCCTATATATTGTATGTAATGTCCAGTGATAACAGCAGTGACGATAGTGATATTGTTATCCAATATTATCAACATTATAGAAAACGAAGTAGGAAAAGATTGTGGGTTCATCCATATATAGAAAGGAACATTAATTGTAGATTATTTGTCGCGGCCAAAGAATTGCAAGAGACAGACTCAAAATTCATCGCTTTCTACAGAATGACGAAGGAGACTTACCAAATGTTAACGGAAATTGTTACACCTGCGATGTATTATAGGGATACCACTATGAGGGAATGCGTGAGCCCCGGTGAACGATTGCTGATAACTTTGAGGTAAGTAAGTTAAGAAATACAAATTATTACGAATTTTTGTTAAGGCACTTCTAAATGTTTCCCTTCAACACAAATCTATTTCTTTCCAAGTATTTTAACGTATATACTGATGCTTGGCGAATAAAAACAATGTATGCATTTTAACTTGAGGCCGCAATTACTTATTTTATCTGTGGAAAATGGCTGTTGTATGGATCTTAAGAATGTGCACTTTAACGTTAACAGGTTAAATAATCTAAAGTTATTTATACCCAAGTATTCCAGTCAACTGAAAGGTGAAAGTATAAACATATCTTATGCATAAATTCATTCCAATGTTTAATTCAAATATACCTAAGAAATACACATTCAAATAATGTACTGCAAAAGAAAAAATGTATATATATAAACTATTTAAAGAATACCCATTACACAAACATTCAAATCATGACTGTAAACACAAAAATAAACAACATAATAGAGATAAAAACACGTACACCAAAGTTATATGTTTACACACCCAACAAAACATCACATCACATTATGTTCCTGCTCATATTGTAAAGTCTCTTGGATGACTTCAAAATACTGTTGCGTTTCAGTATCTTGTACTTTCTGTGGAATAGTTTGATTTCCAGGCGACGAACAAATTGAAGCATTATCTGTAGCCAACGATGAATGCGTGGAAACACTGTAGGAGTAAGTTGGGGTCTGTTGGTAAGCTGGTACGTGTTGGTGCATGTCTTTTGGATTCGTGATGTCATCAATAAGCTGCAGAACCCTACGTCGGAATGATTTCATTTGTGCATCTGTCAAAGGTTCGATTTCTGGTAAAAGGCTTAGAAGAAACGACTTTTTTACTTGCCTATCATCGTTTGAATTCGATTCAAGTTTCCTTTTCTTTGCATTCATGTATTCCATAAAGGACTTGTCCACTTCCGTCACTGTTTGCTTTTTACGCTTTGATAAATTATCTTTTGGGTTGGAAAAGGGATCATGAGTCATTTGTTGGGAATGATGAGCATGTTCTTGCGAGAAGTCAGTATTTGGCAGCATAGGTGAAGGAAGGGAAAGTTGTGGTGTTGTAGTTAGTATTGCGTTATCTGAGATATATTCCTCCTCTTCAGCCGCAACGTCTTCCGTATTTTGTGTTGGGTCAGATGAACTGTGTTCCAGGTTTTGTTCATTGATGACTTCTGGCAAATTCCCCGATGGTGTACCAAGCGTTTTTATGAATGGTAGGGTAAATTTCATTGCCTCCGATAGATAATATGGTTTCTTATTTTTGGAACTTGAACCACTTGGAGGTGGCTTTATGTGACGGACAAAAACTGAACGGAGATTTTTCCATTTTTCTTTGCATTCGTTAACTGAAAACAAACAACATTGTTCACATAAATATAAATCGTTGCAATGGATGAATTCCTAACTAATTTACAGTAAACAAAAAACAAATACAAAAGTGAAGTAGTATTAAGTATAATCCAGATATATACAACATATGTTTATTATTTGAAGAAAAAATATATAAATGGTACATGGGGAATGTATTATGAAGTAAAATTTAATTTAACTTTGTTGCAGGTATTTGGCAACAGGAGGTACATTTGTATCGCTGTCGATGTACTTTGCTAGAGGAGAAAGCACAGTTATCAACATCATACGAGAAACTACCAAATTAATTTGGGAATCGTTGAAAGAGTCCTACATGCCTGTCCCAGGAGAAGAAAAGTGGAGAATGATAGCACAGCGTTTCTATTCACTGTGGAATTTACCCAATTGCTTGGGTTCATTGGACGGTAAGCATATTCGAATAGAAAAATTACCTGGAACTGGCTCAAGTAACTTTAATTACAAAATGTATCACTCAATAGTGCTGCTGGCTAGCAGTGATGCAGATGGTTTCTTCACTCTTATTGAAACTGGCTATGCAGGTAGAAACAGCGATGGAGGAGTGTTTCGCGCATCAGCTGTCAAACACTGGATTGCAAATGGAGGACTAGACATACCACCGCCTTCACGATTACCAGATGACGACAATGAGATTGACTTTCCTTTTTACTTTGTTGGAGATGAGGCCTTTCCATTGTCACAATATTTGCTGCGTCCTTACCCTCAGAGAACACTTGATGATGTTAAAAGAATATTCAATTACAGATTGAGCAGAGGACGGAAAACAGTGGAGTGCGCTTTCGGAATGATGGCAGAAAAGTTCCAAGTGTTGAACACTGCTATTCGCTGCCGAACTACGGAAAGAGTGGTTGATGTAATAAAATCTGTCTGCATTCTTCACAACTTCATTCGGAAAAGTGAAGGTATTAAATATTTTGCTGGTGAACCATTTGGCAACTCAGAAACGCCCAACATCAATCCACAGCCACTAGAAGACCTAACGTTACATGATCGGTCTACTGCTCATGAAGTGCGGAATTACTTGGCAAACTATTTTCTAACACCCCGGGCTTCTGTTCCATGGCAGTGGAAATACTGTTACAATAACTAATTAGGTATTAAAGTATTTCATGTGTTTTTGTAGGTTACTGTGAGTATGACAACAACTTTGAACATGTGGTAAGTTTTATCGAAGTTCGTAAAAACCATGCGTAATTCCCTTGGGAACCAAGAAAAGATATCAATAGAAAGTAATTTTTATACGTTACAAACGTTTTAGAATAAGGTATTTCTTCGAAGGACGAATAACCATTGTATAAAAACTATATTTCTTTTACTAATAATGTATTTGTGAGATACTAAATATAAAACATGCTGTTTACATATACATTTTGGTTTTTCACAAGTTAGTTTATTATGATAGATATTTTATATCTAATTATTGTTGTTTAAGATATTGTCAACTTACCTGTGAGTTGCACTTCTTTTGCGACATCATTCCATGCTTTGTCAGTCACATCCTTTTTTGAATACCCTTTCAACTTGTAGTTATAGAGTTCTGGGTGTTTCTCAACTTCGTTTACAAATTTGATATTAAACGCCTGCTCGCCCATTGTTCGCTACAATACAGTATCGCGCCGCGTAGGCTACTGGAGTAGCGTGGAGACCAGCATGCTGAGTCGCCGGGATTTACGTTGCTTACGACTTCCAGTCTCCGCCACTCCAGTATCGCCGTCTGAGTGACGCCATGCCTATCTACATGACGAGTCGCTCGGTCGCCGAGTCTCGCGGTATCTAAGCAACTTCAGTATCCCCGTGTGAGGAGGGCCTTATTCGCCCAAGAAACTCCCGCGGAGGCCGGCGTAGTCTGTGGCGCCCTTCTAGAACTGACGAGAGCAGCTGGGGCGAGTTGCGTAATCACGCGCGGACCTAACGCCCGAAGCGTCGAGAATAGCGTCGCTCGCTCACGCCACGGCCCGCGGAATTCCCCAGGCCGCTCAGCGATAGATAACGGCCCCGAGGCAGGACGATGCGCTGGGTTGAGGAGGGAGGGAAGGGGGGTGGCGACGACCCTTGTAATCCGGCCAGGCGCGCGTGGCATGCCTTACGTCAGCGGGCCGCACGTAACTGTGCAGGGCTGCCATTCAGCTCCGAACCTGGCATCGCGTTCTGGCAGAGCCTCCTAGATGGGAAGCCAGACCACGAGGGCTCGAGCAGGTCATGACGTCAGCACGCGACGTCCTTTGCCCTTGGCATTCCAACACGGAGGGAGAATACAGTTATCGTTTGAACAGCAGTGAGTGAGGAGCAGGCCTGAGCAGGCAGTAACCGTGCGTGGGTGAAATTTTGGCGAAAGAAAAACGGTTGACATTTATATTATGCAGTTTTTTTTTGTTAAAATAAAACATGCCGTCAAAGTGCAGTGTAGCAACGTGCCGCGGCAATTACAAAAGTGGACCAAAAGTGGCGGTATTTCGGTTCCCGACGGATGAAAATTTGCGAACGAAATGGATACGAAGTCTTAAGAGAAAAAATGGCTTTACACCAACAAAACGTTCACGAGTGAGTACAAATTTCTTTTTATAGCCTGCCTTCTCTTGACTTCGTGTAAATGTCGTTTACGATAAACGTAACATTTTGGTGAACTAGCGCCGATTTCATTTGTAGACTGTTGCATAATACCCGGGAAATCTTTTGATATTTCGCTTTGAACCGCTAAAGTAGTAAGGCAACTGCTGTTAATGCTGAAGTATTTATAGTGATGACCTGACAATTTGTCAAATGTTTGTCTAGAAATTTATAGAGAACGACCTATTACCATTTATTTAGTACTATGTTCTACCTTCGCTGCGGTAACAAATGGTATGGAAAGTGTAAATTTAACTTGAAATCACTCGGATTTCCTTAATTATACTTAGGCTACTTATAAAATAATAGTCCCATAAATGTTTGTAAAAAATTGTTAATTCGCCTCTAATGGTAATATTTTCCGGATTTATTAGGTTTCAAAATGTATCCAATTATAACAACTATCAAACATATTATAATTAATTATTAATGAAAATTTATTTTTAATAGGGCGAGTGAGACTTTTTAGGCTGTCAGTAGACTTCACTGTTTTAATGTACTGCAGGGAAAGTGAAACATATATATTTTGGGTTACTAGTATAATTAGTATTAGTCGTAAATCATATTTTATTATCAAGTCGCAAAAGCATTAAGTTAGCTGAAAGATATAGGCTAAATCAGCTATTGCCTTTGAAAAGTGGTAATTCAATAGTGAAGGTCTTGTAAAAAATTTTTTTTGCAAGCAAGTGAGAAATTTACGACACACAAAGGTTTTGCTACAGGAGCTATTAACATTATGGGGACATTTTATTTTTATTTTTAAGCCGGAATTACAACAGCTCGTCACATCCGTCCGTCATCCGTCCGTCAATCACGTGACCTGCGGCCAATAGGATGGCCGGAAAAATTTCATCCGTCCGTTTGTCAAAAGTTTGGTAACGTCATATTTTTGACGGGCGGACGGATGAAATTATAACAACCAAATGTCTGCAAGTGTTTTGCGTGTCAAGTCTTTTTTACAAATTATAGACACTAAAGTTTGTTTAGTTTTTTAGATGCTTACATATTTTTTTCAAACATGTTTGAACACGTTTTCAAGAATTGTCCGACTTACAAAAGTGTAATAATTACGCTAGGTAGCGCAGAAAATGTTTAAATAAATGCTGGAATGAAAAAGATCGTATATAATAAGCTATAAGCTCATAGCTTACATTATTAAAAAAATAACCTAATTATACCAGGTAAATTTCCTCCAAAATCAAAGGTGTTTCAACAGTTGGCAGCGTGTATAAGGTTAAATATATTTAACGGATAAACGGAGTGTTTTAAATCGCTCGGCATCTGACGGACGAACGGATGACGGACGGACGCGACGGGTTATTGTAATTCCGTCTTTACAGTCAAATATTTAGCTTTACATTTTGTAACATAATTTACAGCTCAATTTTTTCTTCTCTATCGTAGTGATTAAGTCCGGGAAGTATTGAACAAATTCTATGTATTTTTAAGCAGACAACAGTTTAACCATTTGTCGTTTATAACGCCGGATGTAGGGTTTGTAAAATGATGTAATTACCGACACCATTCATCAGCATAAGCCTTAAAAATAGTTGAAAATTTCTTTAAAATGTATTGTTTGTGAGTTATGGCAGTAACTTTTACACCGTTAGTAATGATTAAAAAATTACGATAAGACTTAACATTAAATAAAAGTGCAGTCTAAAAATGACATGTATATATCTAATTTATTTATTGTTAGATATTGGTTGACGGTTAACCACATATTAAGATAATTTAACTCTAATTCACGATAGGCCCTCACCTTTATTTTCGTAAGTGGACATTTGTCAAATATTTTTTACTTATAATTTATTTTGTTTTGCAGTACCTACTGGAAAATTGCTTTGCCGTCAAGAACGGTTACCGAAACTAATTTTCATTGGCAAAGTACTTATTATGCCCACACAATATTTAAAAAAATGGTCGAATTTAAATACAGTTTACTTTTTCGACACTCAAAGATCGCGTTATAATACTCAGTAATTATATTGCACATTTAAATGACAAAACCAGTACGTCATTATAGGACTTCAATATTCTGTGCAATCAGTTTAAAATTAAAATTGGCGTACCTATATTGGTAGAACTCTGCGTTATAAGTTTTATGTTATGTCAGCCATTCTTTTTAAGTTTTATCTCATCGTTAATAATTTATTCCGCAGTTCTACAGTAAATTAAATTCTTGTAGATTTTCAATATATGTACGCAAATTTTCACATGCCAAATTACATTATATATATCCATCTTTATAATTTTTTTTTACCAAATGTTAAAAGTAATTTTGAGCTGAATTTCATTTCGTTAAGGGGCCTCCCTAGTAAAAATGTTTAGCGCGGTGGGCCACTGGCCACGTGCTACTGCCAGTGGTTGGGCGTGGCGATATACCTGAGCCTGTCGCCTGCGCCGCGGTGGAGGGGGGAGAGGGCGTTTCAGCGAGGGGGGCGGAATAGTGGGAGGGTTGTCATTGTGTGGACTTATACCTGCGTTATCTGCGAACAAGATCGTGGCAAGAAAGGTGACTGTTTTTCCCTTTCGCTACATTCAACCAAAAGATAATGTTCTCATATTGCCTTGCTTGCTTCCTGACAGTGTTTATTAACTTGAAACATTAAATTAGTGTTGCGATCCAGTCCATATCCATTAAATGCAAACAATCGTCAATTCTGTTTAAAACATTTATTTTTATTTTTTAATTATGTTCTACATAATTAATAGATTTACATACATTACAAAAAATTGTCACCAAAAATTGATGTGTTAGCTTGTGTTTTCAGAAAAAAAATTGTAAAAATTGTTATAATTAAAAAAAAATTTACAACATTATACTTTAGAACTGACATTTGTGTGATGAATGGTTTTGCACGAACATTATGCTTTCATTCATAAAAGTCTTCCGCACCGCGACGAGAAATCACGTCCTACTAATAGATTGAGTAATAAAACTGGGAATAAAATGATGAAAATAATATTAAATATTTTTACTCTTAGACACAAATCAACTTTTGAAATCGCAATAACGACAAACAAATTTTTAACTTACTTCCTGAAGAAAAAGTGCATGTCAAACTCACTTTAAAATTCTGTAGAGAAAAAAATGTCAGGAACAAACAAGTGATCCCACCAACGACACATCGTCAACTTTGTATTCTAGGGTTCACGTCGTATTTAGTTACACTAAATATTACAGCATATTATTATTTTCTGGCACTTATTACATGTTTAGCATTTTATTTTTTTAATATTTTTTAATGACTTTAACGTTGCATAATATGATGAATAAATATACACGAATGAACTGGAATCCCGTTCCGAGTTACATACAGACTGTTTACGAGCAGTGTAAATTTCTTAGCTGTTGCAACAGCAGCCTACAGGTGGATTCAGACTGCAGGCTTAGTCAGTCATGCTGAATCCACCTGAGTTCAGATTTTATCGAAGACAAGTGCGGGTGGTATGTAAGAACTCAGTGTGCACTGACTGTTGTGCTCAAGGTGTCAGTGAAATGTATAGCTGGAATCACGGGCGAAAATCTGTAGGATTCCCTTGAGGCCCGCGCGATAACGTGAAGATTTTGCAAATCCAAGCGGGCACCCTCCGATGGGCTTTTTTTTTATTTCAGGGAGGTTCGGGCCACCCTGAGATTCTCCCCTCCTCTCGGAATGTACACATGCAGCTGGAATTAATTTTTAGCCAAGTACGTCATTTGGTGCTGTATTTAGGCTGTCAAAGAAGATACGAAACATGGCTGCTTTGATAATTGACGATAACTCCTTTTTATTGTGAAATAGTACCCATCTACAACGAAATCCCTACATATACCACCACTACTGTTGGGGATTTTCTATACAAACTATCAAAATAATTTTGGTTTCGTCACTGTCACTAGCTGTTATTGTATCATACGAAAACATGTTTGTTTTGTGTATTAATTTACGGTATTCATCTCTGTCAAAAAAATCCTTTTCGATAATAAAGTGTAAGCAAGGTAGAATATAAGGCTAATTTTAAAATAAAAATTGAATAAAGTATTTTTTTCTTGCAGTAGTTCAAATTTTTGAATTAATTTTGTTGTTTGTTAAAAAAACCCTTCTAAAATCAAAGAAACTACCTACTTCCTAAATAGATAAATAGCGCTTTAAGAGTTCACACGCTTTTATAAATATTTAAACGCCAACATTTCAAATGTAGGTTTCACATAATGATAAAATCTTATCTATTTTCATGGTTACGCCTAATGGAAATAATACACAACAATTCGTCATAAATGTTTTTTATGCTTTTAATAACTACTCTACACATGAGCAAATTTCGATATACATAAAACTAAGGAACTCTGCATTACATTTTAAATCTGTGTACGACACTAACAGAAATTGAAGCATAAAATAACATTTTTATTTTTTAATTAATAAGTATTTCATCAACGTGAGCTATGCTTTCATCTCAATGAAGCCACGCTACATAGAGGAAGTGCACATGTATTCAGTCATAACAACAGACCCTGCGGATCACCGAGTAAACTAATGAATAGAATTCATAGCATTACCAGGGTTTTAAGACATATTTTCGCTTCTACTCAATCGCAACATCTCACTTAGCATGTATAATGATATTGTTTCAGTAAACATAACATAAGACATATTCGCCCCATGTACAGTAGAGGAAACTAAAATGTTTGGAACACTGTAAACTAATTGTATTGTCATTTCTGTAGTCGCTCGAAGCGGCAAACTATGTATTATTGTTCAATAAAACGAAATATTGAAACAAACAAACAATAACATTACGTTCAGACAATTCTTTTCGTGAAGTGAATGTAATAAAATACACAAGACAGTTTCTTATAAATACACACACCATTACCAAAACACAATCCCATAAAAATCATATAATATTCCATGTCGACTTAAAATTATTATCTATTATTCACCATGATAATTTCTTGCGGGTAGCCAGCAGCAAAGGGACACAATTTTTATTCATTTAATTAACTTTGACCAATCTTGTAAAACCTGGCATGAGCAAAGTAAGCTAATTCACAATTTTATTTTGCGTCACAATATTAAACATCAACTAGTAATGAATTAAGAGTTTGCTTCGCTTGGTAGAACATCGAATATAGTCATCTCCAGGTATTAAACTGAATTTTGAAAGAGGGACTCAAGTTTCTGAACAAGTTGTTGACTTTCCTGATGATCCATCGACAGTTCGTAAACGGTCTCATCGTCGGGATGTCGATCTTGGGACCTTTTTCCTCACCATAGACCCGTGGTCTGTTCTACCATTCGCACAGCTATCCCAACCTATACAAATAGCCGAGTGCTACTACTCCCGTTGCTTCTATCATGGAGCTCGCCCGCAGTCGTACTTCCCTATCCAGCCTGCGTAATACACGCGTCCTACCTGCTAGCCGCCAAGAACGCGTCCATTTGTGAAAAAGCCTCACCCGCTAACAAATACTAACTCATTAATTATAATATGCAAAACATAAAAACATTACATATGCGATAAAACAAAATTTGCTGCTGTCATAAGCCGAAGAAAAAGAATCAAGTTGAAATACCTATAACATAGACAGATAAATCTAAAATAGAGTTATCGATAGTAATGTATGTCATATTACACTAAATACGTGTTCTTACTAACAACCGAATTTAAAAATAATATAAGTTACTTTTTTTTCTTTTTCAACCATAACCGCATAGACGAAACAATAATTTTGATAAAACATTTTGTATAACTATACGACAGGACTAAAAGTACATTGTACGTAATAAGTATTTGCTTATAGGAATTAATGCTGCAGAATATACTTATAGATTCAAATGCATAGAATTTAATATATTTTGGAATTTATTTGGCAATATGCATGTACAAAAGATTGAATTTGAAATGAATTATCTGTTTTTAACTACAAATATAATTTTATCATTTCTCACTTTCATTCAAACTTCAGAGTGTCATTTTCAACAACAAAATAGCCACAACTTCACTTAAAAATATTTTAACTTGATACTTATATTGTATAACTTTTGATGAAATTAAATGTTAAGAGTTTCATTTAAGTTCGAAAGGAAACATAAATATTACGTTCAAAATAAATAACAAACGTTTTGTCTAGTTAGGAGTTCCGCGTCATGCAAATAAAGGAAAGTTAAACTTTTCAGTATACGGCTGCAATAATTATAGAGGAAAATGCTATTTATTCATTACATTTAATTCCCGTTTGAAGAAGAATAAATCGAAAAGTGCTATACCGAAAGTATAAAGTTGAAGTTCAATATTGCTTGTCAAGTAAGTTCAAGATCAAAATAAAAAAGAAGAAAATTTGTTTTCTTGAATATATTTTTTTCAGAAAAGTATACATACATACAATATTTTTTAAAACTAAAATAAACGTTTTTAGTCCTTGAGTATAAATTTACTGAAATATTTTTTTAGTTAATTAATTTTTTCATGCGAAGAAATATTTAATTGTTAAAATCACGAGAGCATAATTTATTACGTTTATGTATTCTAAAGCTTATGTTAAAGATCGACTATATGCTATTCAATTTGCCCAAGAATTTTACTGCAATAGGAGAGCATTGCAAAAACACAATTTAACTAATAGGTAGGCCTATTATCACAATAAGTTATGTTCATAAACTATATTAAAGGGAAACAAATATTTATCATTTAATGATATGCAACTTTTTCCTTTGAGGTATATTTAATGTAATAAGTAAATCCTCTCATAAAATTTACTGAAACTAATATTCTTCATTGTCCGTCATATTATGATTCCAAACAGTTCAAATCAACTGAAACATGAAATAAAATAGTAAGGTTAACCATGAGGTGTGGAAGAAATTAGAGAGTGCTTTGTAAAAAGTGTTAAAAATTTCTTATGAAATATTGTAATTATTATGTTCGTACATAATGTAATAAAAAATTCAATACATGAAATTCAACACATGGGTACTTTGTATTGCAAGTTATTAAACATACCTATATTTTAAAAACACATGTGCGTATCTAAGTCGAATTGTTATGTAATACATGATGAACAATAACATTACCAACACAACTTCCCTTCCAAATAACTTTCACCCAAAGATAAGGCCGCGGACAAATTATACACACTGGTCGCACGAGGAGCTGAAACAAGTCTTATAAGAAAGCCGGCCGGAGTAATTCTTTTCAAGCCAAAGCTGAAAGTAATGGATGTTGTTTGTCTAAAGCAGGCAGTGAAATTACATACAAGTTTACAGAATAGCCATATAAGATCTTTGACGCTTCTTATCCCGTCAGTGGACTGTACGCGAAGAACCAACTGCATCATGGCCCGCCGCCAGTTATATACTTACGTATGAATACACTTGTAAACGATGGTTTGTATACTTATGTAGGTTGCCGACATCGATAGGTATTCTTTGGCAGCTCGATGTGGATTCATTCGAACACGTTTGCGCTAAACACGACATATTTTTACATAAGAGTGACATCGCGCACTGAAAAAAGTTGCAGGTCTGTAACGCAACAGTGATGCAAATATTACATAGTTCGAACATTTTCTGGAGCACGACATTCACTTTGGGTAATGCTAAGCTACTTGATAGGTACACTTTACCCGCTTTAAAAGTGATAGCTTAAAAAAAAGTGTACATGGAAGCAGACTCAGCCATATGTTTATTGCTGTTGTGTTTGTCATAAACCTAATAAGTTCAATACGGCCTGTAAGTAGAACCCATGTTTTTTTACGACTTGTGTACAAGCTGTGGTTGTACAGCGAATTTATATTCTTAGTTAACAAACGTCTATCATAACAAATTTGGAATAAGGCTACCTTAATTTTTTTTCTAGAACGAAAATATCTGGAAATAAAAATCAAGGAAAAAAGCATTAAAGATTACGGATTTTTTTTCCAACAACAAATAATTTATGGTTTAACTGCTTTGTGTACTATATAAAAACATAACAAGATTTCAAAATTTTACATTTTTTTTTACTATCCGTTATAGTTATGTTTTGTTTTAACTCATAAATATTTAAGTTGAGTGTACAATAATTTATGTCACACTGCTCCGGGTTGCAGGTAAAGTAACAGGCGTGAAATTTGATTAGAAACGCGTTCTATTAATTCAGGCCCTTTAATTGGGTGTGACGGACCATGTGCCAAATATGTAACAATTATAAGTAGGTGAAGTATTAAACAAAAAGAACTTGAATGCAAAATAATGCATCTAAAAAAAATAATTTGCAAGGTTCTTTCATGGATGTTGTAATGTATGGGCAATATTTACTTAATTTTTGTTTTTGGATAAATTAATTGTGGTTTGTAAAATTTTAATAATTTTTTATAATTGCTGTAAAAAATTTATTTCCTGTCCTTATTAATTAATCGAGCTGTAGAAATAAGTTTATCTGAAAATTTACGTCATCTTCATTAAACATTGCCACTATTTATACTTTTTAACTTCCAAATGGTTTTTGAATTTTGTAATTAATAACGTACCATCCATAATTACATATGTGAGCGATCGGTCACTGACCTCATCTTCAATACTCCTCGTGACTCCTGCGCCAGGAGGAACATATATATACTCCTGACTAGCTTATTTAATATAGATCTTCCCTTGTTTTTATTTTTTATTTATCATTCCATGAACATTTTTAAAACAGAGAAGACCATCAGATATCTATCTAACCAAAAAGCATAGAAAAATAACATTTAGTTTTCAAAATATGATTTTTCTTTTAGTTTAAGATACATTTTATATAAACCTACATTTTTAAGTATGAAAACTTTTGTAAATAGTTAACCATTTGGTTAATACCAGTATAAATTTTTCTTCAGCGTTGTAAGATGTGTAAGATCATTTTGGAAAACTAAAATAATTAAAAAAAATATTGGGTAGTATAATAATTGTTTTTTGAATATTTATTAAAAATAGAAGGAAAACACTGAAGTGTATGTTCATGTTAAAAGTTAAATAAAATTTTTGTCGAATTAGCTAGCGAGACTGTAAAGCCACCAATAAATAGTTTGTAGGACAACTTTCAATGTGTTGATTGATTAGTTTCAATACTTTATTTCGTAATACATGATCTAGTATGGTAAGCTTTAGGATATTTGTAGTTTAAACAAAAGCAATGTTTTAGAGATACACGAATATAGTCACAGAGTAAGTCGAGCACATGGTACTGTGGCGAGGCACACTAAAAGCAATTCTGAGAATTTCTTTCGGTCATGGGATTATCTTTTACCGGTGCCGGTTGTGGGTTGTCTCCCTCTCACGCACGCACGCACACACAGGTAGCCTGCCTCCCCCCCGGGCCAGGGTCCACCACCACGCTACCTGTGCTGTGGCTGCGAATTGGCTTCGCCGAGCGGCAGCACGAGACGGTGGAAAACTTTCAAGATTTGCAGAAATTGCGGAAAAGATATCTCGGAATTCAAAGCGATGACTATATGTTTTAAATACATGAATTTCTTCAGAAAAAAATTACATTTTTTTCTAGACTTGTACTTTTTTTCTGTCATTCTCCTAAGCAGTATAAAATGGCCCCAAAGTTGGACAAGTTGGTGATTTTTTATTTCATATTTTGATAGAAAAAAACATAAATGTAAAAGTATACAGACAGTTCGTGTAGTATCTTCTCGTGGGTGAAAAATTTTCAGATTCGTAGTGTCGATCAATAAAGTCCCATCATTATTTAAAAAACATAGTGTTCCGCTAACTTCTGAAGCTACTAGGGAGGCCCCTTAAGAGCTCTTGTTACCAAATATTCGTTAGGCATTCTTTCAATTGTTCTTATACATAAAAAATACGCTTATAAGTGATAACCTTCTTTTAAAACACCAAACATTTGGAGCAGTCATAATCATATTGGCACGTATGTTAAGTAGTACGTAAAAAAATAAATATCCCCATACCTACATACACATTAACGTGGGTGACTGGAAGTAACTCATGATATCTTATCCCAGATTAAGTTGGTAATTTATATATTTATTAAATATCTGTTATATAGCATAACATTGTATTGCATGTCGTTACGTGCTCCCTTACTGAAAATGTTCTCCGTGAAAACATGTTCTTTTTAGATTTAGAAGGTTGTGAAAAATCTCATGAACCCAAGAAAATCCTGAAGGATATTATAAGATCATCAGTCAATATATTTCTGAACAACTATTGTAAAGTCAGGAATGATAAACTTTTCAGTGCAAAGAATGCGGCAAGGCGTAAACTGAAAACACTAGATAAATAGGTTTGTAATTTTTTTTTCTATTGAGATTTTATTCTCTAACCAATGTTTTACTAGGTTTTGTGGAAGGTACATTATTCATAGAGTATAATTTGTACTAGCGTATTTCTGTACAGTTTATATCTTTTATACTTTATTCACGGAACTTCAAACTTTGCTGAAGCCCTTACAGTTTTAATGTCCTGCCACCCACATGTAAATATATATTGCAATGTGACTAATGTCTTGAGTATCTAAAAAATAATTTTTTACGTTTTTAGCTGTACACTTTCCTGGAACCCTTTTAAAAACTCAATTATGTAAATGTTCGCAATTTTAAGACAAAATATGCAGGGATTTAAAATAAATTTAATATTTTGGATACTATTTTTTAAGTATTCCTTAAAAATATTGTTGTGACTTTCCACCTTTTCACTTCCTCGAACAAGGTAGTGAACATTTGAACGGCAGTGTCACAGAGCTGCAGTAGCGGCGGGTAGTAAACAGTCCTGGCCGCCCGCCTAGCCGCCCCGAGCTTCTACCTGCTGTCGGACGTCGAGCGCTGACGTCACAAATCTGTGGTCTGGCTTCCCATCTAGGAGGCTCTGGTTCTGGTCTCTCGCGTCCGTAACAATATTTTCTAAATCAAATATATTTGGGTAATTACACAGCTTTGCATCACAAAAACCTCCAATCCCTTTATTTAATATATCTTATGTTAAAACACAACTGGATACGCAATAATAAACGTTCTCTGACTAACTCTAACTTCCCTGTCGCAGGGGCGGCTGGTCTAGCCGGGCAACCGTCCAGAACCCCGCGACTCGCAAGACCCCGCGCCGACATATTAATTTATTTAAGATCCTTGTCTGTAAGGTTTTTCTGTGAAAAATAAGGGCGTTAATGAGAAACAGAAAATTTTATACGCATCTAATTTCAATTGAATTTTCATGTTTTTTTCTTCTTTCAATAATGATGTGATTTCACCGGAATTTGATTTTTAGCCTTAATAAAAGTGGTATCTAAATGTATGTTCTGCTACTGGAGTCGGGAGTGTGAAGGCGGAGACTATTCCACATCTTGGTTTGATGTGTGTCACGGTGGTCATCTTGGATGACCTTGACCTTGGACCGCGATCCCTACCATTGACCTTGAACCTAAGCTCAGTAGCCAACTTAAAATCCTCCTCCTTGGATTCCGCCATCTTGACATCGAACGCTCCATTCCCCAAACGTACTTTTCGTTACGATAGAACATTCTACCATTTTTAAATTGAGACTGTCACACGGTCATCTTGCCTTCGTCTGCTGGAGGCCTTCATATTTGATGACATCACGTCCGCTAACTTCTTGTGGTCTGTTGGTCGCCACCATATTGGACGACGTCACAGTCGCCAACTTGGTTTGTTGTTCTACTGGAAGCTGACATCTTGGATACCGCCATCTTTGTTTCTAGAGTACGCCAGCATCGCTCTGGCTCATGCACATAAGATTGAATTCCCATTACCTATCAATGTTGTAACTACCCTTATCAACATTATTATTTAATGTTTTATACAAAATGCAATCGAAGCGAGGTGATTCGAACCATGACATTGTTTTCGGGGGTTTATTAAAAAAAAATGTTCCGGCCTTTTCATTACAGGGATATTTTATGCCGCCCTTCTTTATAAAATAAGAACCCTGAAAAAGAAAATGGTCCAGGGCCGCCACTGCCCTGTCGTTGCCAGATGCGGGCGCCCTGAAGACACTGGACACGCACTTAGATAGAGGGCCCGAGGTCCGGTCATCCTAACTTCAGTTTCCCACGGTCTCCCGAGATCACTCTCACAGGCAGACGATGGGATGGTTCGTTACCACACACCGTGGTCTATCCCTTCCTCAACAACCCATAATCTTGTCGAATTGTCGCCGTCTCATAAACCCTCGCCGCCGAAGAGACGTAAAAAAAAAATAATAACCATGCACATGCAAGCTTGTGTATCCAACTCTTATGGCAGGAAAAGGCATCTGTACACACCATGGCCTAACCATTCCCCAATAACCCCTAATCTTGTCGAATTGTCGCCGTCTCAAAAACCTTCGCTGCCGAAGAGACGTAAAAAAAATTCCCGTGAGCCGGCATCGCCAGCGTCGATCATATTTTTAAAACGTTCGCGTGCATCCAAATGAGGGTCTCGGGATTTCTAACGCTGCGCTGATGAGGCAGCAAGTGCCGCGCAGTGAACCAGCGGCAAGCACGACCAGCTGCTACTTCGTCGATGTTTCATTTTGTTTCGAACCGGATACCACGAAGACATCAGTTTTTAATAACTACCATTACTTACACGTTTCCTCCTTTGTAACAAAGATTTTCCTCATTCTGGACATTGCACAAGGCTTCAAACGTATTAATAAAAATATATTAGTAGTATATAATAGCCGGTCCTGAAACTGGCTTCTGGCTGCGGTGCTGTGTGTCCTTTCCGCCATCTTGGATTTTGACGTCACGGCGGCCATCTTGGACGAGCGTAATGTGACAATGTACGTAACGTGACACTTTTTCGTGCGTGCAGCCGGAGTAACGGGACACAGTGTAACGGGACATACCGTAACGGGACAAGTATATCACGGCGGCCATTTTGGATCTGCCATTTTTATGACGTCATTGTGTTCTCGAAAATTCCGGCGATGTGTTTTCCGCCATTTTGAATCATGACGTCACCGTTGCAATTTACGTTACGGCCGCCAACTTTAACTTTTTTATTTATTATCCGATTTAAAAAAAAATTTAAAATTTATAAAAAAATTAAATTAATAAAATTTTAATAAATTATTAATAAAAAAATTACATAAACGATACGGAGCTCGGAGTCCTCGGTTCGAACCCGACAGAGGCAAAAAAAATTAAAAAATGACGACCGATCCTTCCCCCGCGGTGGAAGCAGGCAGAATGACCCCCACGACATATGTCAATGCACATATACCATCAGGTAGTATGACATGTCCGCCATCTTGAAATTTGGACGCCATCTTGAAAATCTTTATTTATTATCCGATTTTAATGAAAAAAATTCCAAAATTCATCAAAAAATTAACGTATTTGAATTCTGTTTGATTATATCGATGTACGTCCTTGGTTCGATTCCCGGCGAGAGAAAAACGGTCGATCCTTCCTCCATGAAAGCTACCTAGACTGATCTACCACCACCAGTACCAAGGTATATATCATCAACTGGTATGACATCATGTCCGCCATCTTGTCTTCATCCGCTGGAGACCACCATCTTGTTTTCGTCTGCTAGAGTGTGCCGATACCATGTAGTATAATTATCTGGTCACCATACTTTTGTCCTCAACTGTTGACATAGAACATTGACCTTGACCTTGAAATTTGACCTTGACCTTGAAATTTGACCTTGACCTTGAAATTTGACCTTTGACCTTGACCTTGAACTTTGACCTTGACCTTGAAATTTGACTTTGACCTTGAAATTTGACTTTGTCCTAGTCGACCATCATGGATCCGACATTTTATGTTCAGTACATGCTACCAGGAGCGACCACCTGCTGGAGTACACCATCTTGTGCGTGTACTCGTATTATAGAGTACATTTCCATCTGGTTAATTTTATTCTAACCTGCTACAGTGCAGTAATCATTTATTACCGAGGTGCCCCCGCCATCTTGAAATTCGACTGCCATCTTGAAATCATGTAATAATGTAGCTAGAAAAGCGGGAAAAAATCCAAAATTCATTAAATAAATCACTCAACTTACATATTGATTCGATCCGCTCCAGTCCTTGGTTCGATCCCTGAATGATGCAAAACATTTAATTTTATATAAAAAATAATAATTTCAATAAACCATGTTCAAAATTCTTAAAGAGACTTTAAATCCTCTACTACCATTATCCTATCAGACATCAAGACCACCATATTGGAAATTCGTAATTGTAATGCTAGAGATTCGGGAAAAAGTTCAAAATTCATTAAATAAATTTGTAATCTATATACTGATTGATTAGATCGACTAAGGTCCTTGGTTCGATCCCTGGCCGATACAAATCAACTTTAATTTTAAAAAAGTACCAGAAAAGTGTAAGGTTCGAGAAATAAAACACCTCAAAGTCTTTTACAAACATAATATTTATTACACAATTTCTATCCTACTACAGAATCAATTGCGAAAGCCAGCAATCTTATAAACATTTAGCCCTGCATAGACATGCAACGACTACTTCTTAGCTCCAACAGCTCCAAATGCTCCAAATGGCTCCAAATGCTCCAAACGGTCTTCAAATGGTTCCAACAGCTCCAACAACCTCCAAATGCTTGACAGCTCCAAATGGCTCCAAATGCTTCAAAAGGCTCCAAATGCTCCAAACGGCTCCAAATGCTCCAAATGTCTCCAAATGGCTCCAAATGCGCCAAACGCTCCAAATGTCTCCAAAAGGCTCCAAATGTCTCCAAATGGCTCCAACAGCCTCCAAATGCTTAACACAGCTCCAAATGGCTCCAAATGCTCCAAATGGCTCCAACAGCTCCAAAAGGCTCCAAATGCTTCAAAAGGCTCCAATTGTTCCAAGAGCTCCATCTTCAATCGGTTCCAACTGATTCCAATTACTTTTCTTATCGAACTTGGCATGATTACTAACATGTCTTTATAAGTATACATTTTGACTGGCAGTGGTAACATATTTTGCACCTTTAATTTAAAAGTTTTATTTAGAAATCAGATTTCGATAAATGGTAGATACCATTTGGAAAGAATATATATTAATTTATCTTCAAGTTTATACACATACATTTAATTTAAGCCATTATTGTATGTAGCCAGCTTCCCTCAGTTCTTTGAGTATGAAGGATATTTCTTTAATGTTCGAATAGTTTCCTGCACAAAGCGATCCATGTAGTAGTATTAGCCTGTCAACCAATATGTTAGAATCTTCCCATGAGGTATAATCAATCTCTTCTGCTACGTTCATCATCCTTGCATGTTTATAATAAATATTATTATCTCTGGTGTCTTTCGTTTTAACACCATCCTCAAGGTCACTTTCGTCATCGTGCCAGTGATTATCACAAGCTTGATCAGGATAATTTATTTTATTACGATGTTTCCATCGTTTTGGTCTCAAACCTCCATCACAGTCTTCGCTCTTGCATGCTTTTGGTGCTTCAGCACAGTACTCAATCATGTCAACCTTAGATGTGTCAGCACAGTCTTCGTTCATGCCAGCTTCTGATGTGTCACCACAGTCTTCAATCATGTCAGCACCACAAACTTGATCAGGATAATTTATTTTATTACGTCGTTTCCATCGTTTTGGTATCAGACCGCCATCACAATCTTCGATCTTGCCTGCTTTAGGTGCTTCAGTACAGTACTCAATCATGTCAGCCTCAGATGTGTCACCATAATCTTCAATCATGCCCGCTTCAGATGATTCATCAAAGTCTTCGACCTTGTAAGCTTCAGATGGTTCTCCATCTTTCTCATTTTCATGGAGACGACTAGATATTGGAGTAAATATATTTTCATTTCTAATGTGGTTACAACTTCCTTCGTTTGTTTTAAATTTTAAATTATTATCTTGATCTAGATCAGTAATTTTAGCATTAGCTTTTTCGCCTTCGTTCCTCTTCCGCGATGTTGTAGCCCAGTCTTCGTTATCTTTATTCATCTTAATTGTACAGGTCTTGTAATGTCTATCCAAGTAATATCTTCTACCAAAGGATTTCTGACACTGACTGCAATGAAATGGTTTTTGACAAGGACCCAAATTACACTCGCTTCTCTCATGTCGTTTAGCATTCTTTCTCAAGGTAAACACCTTGCTACAGTATCTACAGTGATGACGTTTCGATACAGCAACAAATCCCGAATCAGGATTCATATTAGTTACTGAGACTAATGCCAGATGCAAACTAAGAGTTTTAAATTAGATATATTACTTAAATAGATTTTTTTAATTATTTCATCAGCGAGAATTAATTTATCTCATTCAAAGGTACTTGTTGCAAGTAGTTCTGCTTTTCAACAACAGATGTCGCTACATGTTACTTGCAGGTAAATAATATTTAGTTATTTTATGCGGGATGCGGGATGCTCACTAACGATCGCAATAGAACGATGGCTTCACTAGACTTCAAGGAGAAGGAAGTTCGCCCATCCTGTTAGTGCTTCTTAGATTTCTCAGAGATAATTAGACTGAGTAATGATATATATATATTTTTAAATATCCAGCTGATAAAAATATTACAAGTGATGATTAAGTAGCAGAAGTTCACTAATTATATGCAACCTTGAATAAAAAATGACATGCTTCATTAAGTAAAAAAATCCTTCATGCAGAGATAAATTCCTCATCAGTAACCAGAAGCACTCGGAGAAAACCATCAGATGTCTAGTCAGGAATAATCAGAAGCACCCTGAGAAAACCATCAAAATATTGTCAAGAATAATCAGGAGCACACGGAGAAATCCACCATAATACTGTCAAGAATAAACTGGAGCACACGGAGAAAACCGCCATAATATTGACAAGAATAATCGGAAGCACACGGAGAAAACCGCCACAAGTTTTCTTTGATATCATAAAATTTTCAGGAAAAAATAATAATTAATAAAAATAAATGAATAAAAAATTTTAAAAAATAAAATAAAAAAATACATAAAATTCTGGCTTGTACTAGAACTATATCTTTGTTCAACAATGAGAAGTTCACAAGCTAGCAGAATCTGTTTATGTATTTTTTTATTTTATTTTTTAAAATTTTTTATTAATTTATTTTTATTAATTATTATTTTTTCCTGAAAATTTTATGATATCAAAGAAAACTTGTGGCGGTTTTCTCCGTGTGCTTCCGATTATTCTTGTCAATATTATGGCGGTTTTCTCCGTGTGCTCCAGTTTATTCTTGACAGTATTATGGTGGATTTCTCCGTGTGCTCCTGATTATTCTTGACAATATTTTGATGGTTTTCTCAGGGTGCTTCTGATTATTCCTGACTACACATCTGATGGTTTTATCCGAGTGCTTCTGGTTACTGATGAGGAATTTATCTCTGCATGAAGGATTTTTTTACTTAATGAAGCATGTCATTTTTTATTCAAGGTTGCATATAATTAGTGAACTTCTGCTACTTAATCATCACTTGTAATATTTTTATCAGGTGGATATTTAAAAATATATATATATATCAGTAGTATATGAATGTATTTCCGGCGGCAGGATTCAGGTTGCGGTGCTTGGTGCCGAGCCACATCTCTGATGTCACGTCTATCTGTGACGTCACGGCGGCCATCTTGGATGAGTGTAACGGGACACAGCGTAACGGGACACAGCGTAACGTGACATAACGTAACGGGACAAGTAGATCACGGCAGCCATCTTGGATCCGCCATTTTGGATGACGTCATTTTGTTTTCTAGAAAATTCCGGCATTGTGTTGTCCGACATATTGGATGATGACGTCACCGTTGCAATTTCCGTTACGGCCGCCATCTTTAACTTTTTTATTTATTATCCGATTTTAATAAAAAAAAATTTTAAAAATTATAAAAAAATTTAAATAATATAAATTTCATAAAATATTTATAAAAAACATACTTTTTAGACACGGAGTTCGGAGTCCTCGGTTCTAACCCGACGAGGTCAAAAAAAATTAAAAGTGGCTACCGATCCTTCCCTCACAGTGGACGCAGGCAGACTGACCCCCACCACTTATGTCAAAGTATACATATCTTCACTTAGTATGACGTCATGTCCTCCATCTTGAAATTTGGACGCCATCTTGAAAATCTTTATTTATTATCCGATTTTAATGAAAAAAATTCCAAAATTCATCAAAAAATTATTGTATTTGAATTCTGTTTGATTATATCGATGTACGTCCTTGGTTCGATTCCCGGCGAGAGTAAACGGTCGATCCTTCCTCCATGAAAGCTACCTAGACTGATCTACCACCACCAGTACCAAGGTATATATCATCAACTGGTATGGCATCATGTCCGCCATCTTGTCTTCATCCGCTGGAGACCACCATCTTGTTTTCGTCTGCTAGAGTGTGCCGATAACATGTAGTATAATTATCTGGTCACCATACCTTTGTCCTCAACTGTTGACATTGAACTTTGACCTTGACCTTGAACTTTGACCTTGATCTGGAACTTTGACCTTGAACTTTGACCTTGACCTTGAAATTTGACCTTGACCTTGAAATTTGACCTTGACCTTGAAATTTGTCCGTGACATTGAAATTTGACTTTGTCCTTGAAATTTGACTTTGTCCTTGTCGACCATCATGGATCCGACATTTTATGTTCAGTACATGCTACCAGGAGCTACCACCTGCCAGAGTACTCCATCTTGTGTGTGTACTTGTATTATGGAGTACATTTCCATCTGGATAATTATATTCTAACCCACTACAGTGCAGTAATCATTTATTACCGAGGTGCCCCCGCCATCTTGAAATTCGACCACCATCTTGAAATCATGTAATAATGTAGCTAGAAAAGCGGGAAAAAATCCAAAATTCATTAAATAAATCACTCATTAACTTACATATTGATTCGATTCGCTCCAGTCCTTGGTTCGATCCCTGAATGATGCAAAACATTTAATTTTATATAAAAAATAATAATTTCAATAAACCATGTTCAAAATTCTTAAAGAGTCTTTAAATCCTCTACTGCCATCATCCTATCAGACATCAAGACCACCATATTGGAAATTCATAATTGTAATGCTAGAGATTCGTGAAAAAGTTCAAAATTCATTAAATAAATTTGTAATCTATATACTAATTGATTAAAACGACTAAGGTCCTTGGTTCGATCCCTGGCCGATACAAATCATCTTTAATTTTAAAAAAGTACCAGAAAAGTGTAAGGTTCGAGAAATAAAACACCTCAAAGTCTTTTACAAACATAATATTTATTACACAATTTCTATCCTACTACAGAATCACTTGCGAAAGCCAGCAATCTTATAAACATTTAGCCCTGCATAGACTTGCATCGACTACTTCTTAGCTCCAAATGACTCCAAATGCTCCAAACGGCCTTCAAAAGGCTCCAAATGCTCCAATAACCACCAAATGCTTAACACAGCTCCAAATGGCTCCAAATGCTCCAAACGGCCTGCAAATGCTTGACAGCTCCAAATGGCTCCAAATGCTCCAAACAGCTCCAAATGCTCCTAATGTCTCCAAATTGCTCCAAATGCTCCAAATGTCTCCAAATGCTCCAAACGGCTCCAAATGTCTCCAAAAGGCTCCAAATGCTTCAAAAGGCTCAAATTGCTCCAAATGCTCCAAACGGCTCCAAATGCTCCAAATGCTCCAAACGCTCCAAATTGCTCCAAATGCTCCAAATGTCTCCAAAAGGCTCCAAATGCTTCAAAAGGCTCCAATTGCTCCAAACGGCCTCCAAATGCTTGACAGCTCCAAATGCTCCAAATGGCTCCAAATGCTCCAAATGGCTTCAACAGCTCCAAAAGGCTCCAAATGCTTCAAAAGGCTCCAATTGTTCCAAGAGTTCCATCTTCAATTGATTCCAACTGATTCCAATTACTTTTCTTATCGAACTTGGCATGGTTACTAACATGTCTTTATTAGTATACATTTTGACTGGCAGTGGTAACGTATTTTGCACCTTTAAGTTATAAGTTTTATTTAGAAATCAGATTTCGATAAATGGTAGATACCATTTGGAAAGAAAATATATTAATTTATCTTCAAGTTTATACACATACATTTAATTTAAGCCATTATTGTATGTAGCCAGCTTCCCTCAGTTCTTTGAGTATGAAGGATATTTCTTTAATGTTCGAATAGTTTCCTGCACAAAGCGATCCATGTAGTAGTCGTAGCCTGTCAACCAATATGTTAGGATCTTCCCATGAGGTATAATCAAACTCTTCTGCTGCGTTCATCATCCTTGCATGTTTATAATAAATATTATTATCTCTGGTGTCTTTCGTTTTAACACCAACCTGAAGGTCACTTTCGTCATCGTGCCAGTGATTATCACAAGCTTGATCAGGATAATTTATTTTATTACGACGTTTCCATCGTTTTGGTCTCAAACCACCATCACAGTCTTCGCTCTTGCATGCTTTTGGTGCTTCAGCACAGTACTCAATCATGTCAGCCTTAGTTGTGTCAGCACAGTCTTCGTTCACGCCAGCTTCTGATGTGTCACCACAGTCTTCAATCATGTCAGCACCACAAACTTGATCAGGATAATTTATTTTATTACGTCGTTTCCATCGTTTTGGTCTCAGACCGCCATCACAGTCTTCGATCTTGCCTGCTTTAGGTGCTTCAGTACAGTTCTCAATCATGTCAGCCTTAGATGTGTCAGCACAGTCTTCGTTCACCCCAGCTTCTGATGTGTCACCACAGTCTTCAATCATGTCAGCACCACAAACTTGATCAGGATAATTTATTTTATTACGTCGTTTCCATCGTTTTGGTCTCAGACCGCCATCACAGTCTTCGATCTTGCCTGCTTTAGGTGCTTCAGTACAGTACTCAATCATGTCAGCCTCAGATGTGTCACCACAATCTTCAATCATGCACGCTTCAGATGATTCATCAAAGTCTTCGACCTTGTAAGCTTCAGATGGTTCTCCATCTTTCTCATTTTCATGGAGACGACTAGATATTGGAGTAAATATATTTTCATTTCTAATGTGGTTACAACTTCCTTCGTTTGTTTTAAATTTTAAATTATTATCTTGATCTAGATCAGTAATTTTAGCATTAGCTTTTTCGCCATCGTTCCTCTTCCGCGATGTTGTAGCCCAGTCTTCGTTATCTTTATTCATCTTAAGTGTACAGGTCTTGTAATGTCTATCCAAGTAATATCTTCTACCAAAGGATTTCTGACACTGACTGCAATGAAATGGTTTTTGACAAGGACCCAAATTACACTCGCTTCTCTCATGTCGTTTAGCATTCTTTCTCAAGGTAAACACCTTGCTACAGTATCTACAGTGATGACGTTTCGATACAGCGTCAGATCCTAAATCGGAATTCATATTAGTTACCGAGACTAATGCCAGATGCAAACTAAGAGTTTTAAATTAGATATATTACTTAAATAGAATTTTTTAATTATTTCATCAGCGAGAATTAATTTATCTCATTCAAAGGTACTTTTTGCAAGTAGTTCTGCTTTTCAACAACAGATGTCGCCACATGTTACTTGCAGGTAAATAATATTTAGTTCTTTTATGCGGGATGCGGGATGCTCACTAACGATGGAAATAGAACGATGGCTTCGATAGACTCCAAGGGGAAGGAAGTTCGTCCATCCTGTTAGTGCTTCTTAGATTTCTCAGAAATTATTTTACTGAGTAATGATAATTTTTTTTTTTAATTTCCGCCTGATAAAAATATTACAAGTAATGATTGAGTAGCAGAAGTTCACTAATTATATGCAACCTTGAATAAAAAATGTCATGTATCATTAAGTAAAAAAATCCTTCAGCAAGAGATAAATTCCTCATCAGTAACCAGAAGCACTCGGAGAAAACCATCAGATGTCTAGTCAGGATTAATCAGAAGCACCCAGTGAAAACCATCAAAATATTGTCAAGAATAATCAGGAGCACACGGAGAAATCCATCAAAATATTGTCAAGAATAATCAGGAGCACACGGAGAAATCCACCAGAATACTGTCAAGAATAAACGGGAGCACACGGAGAAAACCGTCATAATATTGACAAGAATAATCGGAAGCACACGGAGAAAACCGCCACAAGTTTTCTTTGATATCATAAAATTTCAGGAAAAAATAATAATAAAAAATAAAAATAAATTAATAAAAAATTCAAAAAAATAAAATAAAAAATACATAAACAGATTCTGCTAGCTTGTGAACTTCTCATTGTTGAGCAAAGATATAGTTCTAGTACAAATAAGAATTTTATGTATTTTTTATTTTATTTTTTTGAATTTTTTATTAATTTATTTTTATTTTTTATTATTATTTTTTCCTGAAATTTTATGATATCAAAGAAAACTTGTGGCGGTTTTCTCCGTGTGCTTCCGATTATTCTTGTCAATATTATGACGGTTTTCTCCGTGTGCTCCCGTTTATTCTTGACAGTATTCTGGTGGATTTCTCCGTGTGCTCCTGATTATTCTTGACAATATTTTGATGGATTTCTCCGTGTGCTCCTGATTATTCTTGACAATATTTTGATGGTTTTCACTGGGTGCTTCTGATTAATCCTGACTAGACATCTGATGGTTTTCTCCGAGTGCTTCTGGTTACTGATGAGGAATTTATCTCTTGCTGAAGGATTTTTTTACTTAATGATACATGACATTTTTTATTCAAGGTTGCATATAATTAGTGAACTTCTGCTACTCAATCATTACTTGTAATATTTTTATCAGGCGGAAATTAAAAAAAAATTATCATTACTCAGTAAAATAATTTCTGAGAAATCTAAGAAGCACTAACAGGATGGACGAACTTCCTTCTCCTTGGAGTCTATCGAAGCCATCGTTCTATTTCGATCGTTAGTGAGCATCCCGCATCCCGCATAAAAGAACTAAATATTATTTACCTGCAAGTAACATGTGGCGACATCTGTTGTTGAAAAGCAGAACTACTTGCAAAAAGTACCTTTGAATGAGATAATTTAATTCTCGATGATGAAATAATTAAAAAATTCTATTTAAGTAATATATCTAATTTAAAACTCTTAGTTTGCATCTGGCATTAGTCTCGGTAACTAATATGAATTCCGATTTAGGATCTGACGCTGTATCGAAACGTCATCACTGTAGATACTGTAGCAAGGTGTTTACCTTGAGAAAGAATGCTAAACGACATGAGAGAAGCGAGTGTAATTTGGGTCCTTGTCAAAAACCATTTCATTGCAGTCAGTGTCAGAAATCCTTTGGTAGAAGATATTACTTGGATAGACATTACAAGACCTGTACACTTAAGATGAATAAAGATAACGAAGACTGGGCTACAACATCGCGGAAGAGGAACGATGGCGAAAAAGCTAATGCTAAAATTACTGATCTAGATCAAGATAATAATTTAAAATTTAAAACAAACGAAGGAAGTTGTAACCACATTAGAAATGAAAATATATTTACTCCAATATCTAGTCGTCTCCATGAAAATGAGAAAGATGGAGAACCATCTGAAGCTTACAAGGTCGAAGACTTTGATGAATCATCTGAAGCGTGCATGATTGAAGATTGTGGTGACACATCTGAGGCTGACATGATTGAGTACTGTACTGAAGCACCTAAAGCAGGCAAGATCGAAGACTGTGATGGCGGTCTGAGACCAAAACGATGGAAACGACGTAATAAAATAAATTATCCTGATCAAGTTTGTGGTGCTGACATGATTGAAGACTGTGGTGACACATCAGAAGCTGGGGTGAACGAAGACTGTGCTGACACATCTAAGGCTGACATGATTGAGAACTGTACTGAAGCACCTAAAGCAGGCAAGATCGAAGACTGTGATGGCGGTCTGAGACCAAAACGATGGAAACGACGTAATAAAATAAATTATCCTGATCAAGTTTGTGGTGCTGACATGATTGAAGACTGTGGTGACACATCAGAAGCTGGCGTGAACGAAGACTGTGCTGACACAACTAAGGCTGACATGATTGAGTACTGTGCTGAAGCACCAAAAGCATGCAAGAGCGAAGACTGTGATGGTGGTTTCAGACCAAAACGATGGAAACGTCGTAATAAAATAAATTATCCTGATCAAGCTTGTGATAATCACTGGCACGATGACGAAAGTGACCTTGAGGTTGGTGTTAAAACGAAATACACCAGAGATGATAATATTTATTATAAACATGCAAGGATGATGAACGCAGCAGAAGAGTTTGATTATACCTCATGGGAAGATCCTAACATATTGGTTGACAGGCTACGACTACTACATGGATCGCTTTGTGCAGGAAACTATTCGAACATTAAAGAAATATCCTTCATACTCAAAGAACTGAGGGAAGCTGGCTACATACAATAATGGCTTAAATTAAATGTATGTGTATAAACTTGAAGATAAATTAATATATTTTCTTTCCAAATGGTATCTACCATTTATCGAAATCTGATTTCTAAATAAAACTTATAACTTAAAGGTGCAAAATACGTTACCACTGCCTGGAAAAATGTATACTAATAAAGACATGTTAGTAACCATGCCAAGTTCGATAAGAAAAGTAATTGGAATCAGTTGGAATCAATTGAAGATGGAAATCTTGGAACAATTGGAGCCTTTTGAAGCATTTGGAGCCTTTTGGAGCTGTTGGAGCCATTTGGAGCATTTGGAGCCATTTGGAGCATTTGGAGCTGTCAAGCATTTGGAGGCCGTTTGGAGCAATTGGAGCCTTTTGAAGCATTTGGAGCCTTTTGGAGACATTTGGAGCATTTGGAGCCATTTGGAGCATTTGGAGCCGTTTGGAGCATTTGGGGCAATTTGGAGCATTTGGAGACATTTGGGGCCGTTTGGAGCATTTGGAGCATTTGGAGCCGTTTGGAGCATTTGGAGCCATTTGGAGCAATTGGAGCCTTTTGAAGCATTTGGAGCCTTTTGGAGACATTTGGAGCATTTGGAGCCGTTTGGAGCATTTGGAGACATTTGGAGCAATTTGGAGACATTAGGAGCATTTGGAGCTGTTTGGAGCATTTGGAGCCATTTGGAGCTGTCAAGCATTTGGAGGCCGTTTGGAGCATTTGGAGCCATTTGGAGCTGTGTTAAGCATTTGGTGGTTATTGGAGCATTTGGAGCCTTTTGAAGGCCGTTTGGAGCATTTGGAGTCATTTGGAGCTAAGAAGTAGTCGATGCAAGTCTATGCAGGGCTAAATGTTTATAAGATTGCTGGCTTTCGCAAGTGATTCTGTAGTAGGATAGAAATTTTGTAATAAATATTATGTTTGTAAAAGACTTTGAGGTGTTTTATTTCTCGAACCTTACACTTTTCTGGTACTTTTTTAAAATTAAAGATGATTTGTATCGGCCAGGGATCGAACCAAGGACCTTAGTCGTTTTAATCAATCAGTATATAGATTACAAATTTATTTAATGAATTTTGAACTTTTTCACGAATCTCTAGCATTACAATTATGAATTTCCAATATGGTGGTCTTGATGTCTGATAGGATGATGGCAGTAGAGGATTTAAAGACTCTTTAAGAATTTTGAACATGGTTTATTGAAATTATTATTTTTTATATAAAATTAAATGTTTTGCATCATTCAGGGATCGAACCAAGGACTGGAGCGAATCGAATCAATATGTAAGTTAATAAGTGATTTATTTAATGAATTTTGGATTTTTTCCCGCTTTTCTAGCTACATTATTACATGATTTCAAGATGGTGGTCGAATTTCAAGATGGCGGGGGCACCTCGGTAATAAATGATTACTGCACTGTAGTGGGTTAGAATAAAATTATCCAGATGGAAATGTACTCCATAATACAAGTACACACACAAGATGGAGTACTCTGGCAGGTGGTAGCTCCTGGTAGCATGTACTGAACATAAAATGTCGGATCCATGATGGTCGACAAGGACAAAGTCAAATTTCAAGGACAAAGTCAAATTTCAATGTCACGGACAAATTTCAAGGTCAAGGTCAAATTTCAAGGTCAAATTTCAAGGTCAAGGTCAAAGTTCAAGGTCAAGGTCAAAGTTCAAGATCAAGGTCAAAGTTCAAGGTCAAGGTTCAATGTCAACAGTTGAGGACAAAGGTATGGTGACCAGATAATTATACTACATGTTATCGGCACACTCTAGCAGACGAAAACAAGATGGTGGTCTCCAGCGGATGAAGACAAGATGGCGGACATGATGCCATACCAGTTGATGATATATACCTTGGTACTGGTGGTGGTAGATCAGTCTAGGTAGCTTTCATGGAGGAAGGATCGACCGTTTACTCTCGCCGGGAATCGAACCAAGGACGTACATCGATATAATCAAACAGAATTCAAATACAATAATTTTTTGATGAATTTTGGAATTTTTTTCATTAAAATCGGATAATAAATAAAGATTTTCAAGATGGCGTCCAAATTTCAAGATGGAGGACATGACGTCATACTAAGTGAAGATATGTATACTTTGACATAAGTGGTGGGGGTCAGTCTGCCTGCGTCCACTGTGAGGGAAGGATCGGTAGCCACTTTTAATTTTTTTTGACCTCGTCGGGTTAGAACCGAGGACTCCGAACTCCGTGTCTAAAAAGTATGTTTTTTATAAATATTTTATGAAATTTATATTATTTAAATTTTTTTATAATTTTTTAAAATTTTTTTTTATTAAAATCGGATAATAAATAAAAAAGTTAAAGATGGCGGCCGTAACGGAAATTGCAACGGTGACGTCATCATCCAATATGTCGGACAACACAATGCCGGAATTTTCTAGAAAACAAAATGACGTCATCCAAAATGGCGGATCCAAGATGGCTGCCGTGATCTACTTGTCCCGTTACGTTATGTCACGTTACGCTGTGTCCCGTTACGCTGTGTCCCGTTACACTCATCCAAGATGGCCGCCGTGACGTCACAGATAGACGTGACATCAGAGATGTGGCTCGGCACCAAGCACCGCAACCTGAATCCTGCCGCCGGAAATACATTCATATACTACTTATATCATTACTCAGTCAAATTATCTCTGAGAAATCTAAGAAGCACTAACAGGATGGGCGAACTTCCTTCTCCTTGGAGTCTAGCGAAGCCATCGTTCTATTGCGATCGTTAGTGAGCATCCCGCATCCCGCATAAAAGAACTAAATATTATTTACCTGCAAGTAACATGTAGCAACATCTGTTGTTGAAAAGCAGAACTACTTGCAACAAGTACCTTTGAATGAGATAAATTAATTCTCGCTGATGAAATAATTAAAAAAATCTATTTAAGTAATATATCTAATTTAAAACTCTTAGTTTGCATCTGGCATTAGTCTCAGTAACTAATATGAATCCTGATTCGGGATTTGTTGCTGTATCGAAACGTCATCACTGTAGATACTGTAGCAAGGTGTTTACCTTGAGAAAGAATGCTAAACGACATGAGAGAAGCGAGTGTAATTTGGGTCCTTGTCAAAAACCATTTCATTGCAGTCAGTGTCAGAAATCCTTTGGTAGAAGATATTACTTGGATAGACATTACAAGACCTGTACAATTAAGATGAATAAAGATAACGAAGACTGGGCTACAACATCGCGGAAGAGGAACGAAGGCGAAAAAGCTAATGCTAAAATTACTGATCTAGATCAAGATAATAATTTAAAATTTAAAACAAACGAAGGAAGTTGTAACCACATTAGAAATGAAAATATATTTACTCCAATATCTAGTCGTCTCCATGAAAATGAGAAAGATGGAGAACCATCTGAAACTTACAAGGTCGAAGACTTTGATGAATCATCTGAAGCGGGCATGATTGAAGATTATGGTGACACATCTGAGGCTGACATGATTGAGTACTGTACTGAAGCACCTAAAGCAGGCAAGATCGAAGATTGTGATGGCGGTCTGATACCAAAACGATGGAAACGACGTAATAAAATAAATTATCCTGATCAAGTTTGTGGTGCTGACATGATTGAAGACTGTGGTGACACATCAGAAGCTGGCATGAACGAAGACTGTGCTGACACATCTAAGGTTGACATGATTGAGTACTGTGCTGAAGCAACAAAAGCATGCAAGAGCGAAGACTGTGATGGAGGTTTGAGACCAAAACGATGGAAACGTCGTAATAAAATAAATTATCCTGATCAAGCTTGTGATAATCACTGGCACGATGACGAAAGTGACCTTGAGGATGGTGTTAAAACGAAAGACACCAGAGATAATAATATTTATTATAAACATGCAAGGATGATGAACGTAGCAGAAGAGATTGATTATACCTCATGGGAAGATCCTAACATATTGGTTGACAGGCTAATACTACTACATGGATCGCTTTGTGCAGGAAACTATTCGAACATTAAAGAAATATCCTTCATACTCAAAGAACTGAGGGAAGCTGGCTACATACAATAATGGCTTAAATTAAATGTATGTGTATAAACTTTAAGATAAATTAATATGTATTCTTTCCAAATGGTATCTACCATTTATCGAAATCTGATTTCTACATAAAACTTATAAATTAAAGGTGCAAAATATGTTACCACTGCCAGTCAAAATGTATACTTATAAAGACATGTTAGTAATCATGCCAAGTTCGATAAGAAAAGTAATTGGAATCAGTTGGAACCGATTGAAGATGGAGCTCTTGGAACAATTGGAGCCGTTTGAAGCATTTGGAGCCTTTTGGAGCTGTTGGAGCCATTTGGAGACATTTGGAGCCTTTTGGAGACATTTGGAGCGTTTGGCGCATTTGGAGCCATTTGGAGACATTTGGAGCATTTGGAGCCGTTTGGAGCATTTGGAGCCTTTTGAAGCATTTGGAGCCATTTGGAGCTGTCAAGCATTTGGAGGTTGTTGGAGCTGTTGGAACCATTTGAAGACCGTTTGGAGCATTTGGAGCCATTTGGAGCATTTGGAGCTGTTGGAGCTAAGAAGTAGTCGTTGCATGTCTATGCAGGGCTAAATGTTTATAAGATTGCTGGCTTTCGCAATTGATTCTGTAGTAGGATAGAAATTGTGTAATAAATATTATGTTTGTAAAAGACTTTGAGGTGTTTTATTTCTCGAACCTTACACTTTTCTGGTACTTTTTTAAAATTAAAGTTGATTTGTATCGGCCAGGGATCGAACCAAGGACCTTAGTCGATCTAATCAATCAGTATATAGATTACAAATTTATTTAATGAATTTTGAACTTTTTCCCGAATCTCTAGCATTACAATTACGAATTTCCAATATGGTGGTCTTGATGTCTGATAGGATAATGGTAGTAGAGGATTTAAAGTCTCTTTAAGAATTTTGAACATGGTTTATTGAAATTATTATTTTTTATATAAAATTAAATGTTTTGCATCATTCAGGGATCGAACCAAGGACTGGAGCGGATCGAATCAATATGTAAGTTAATGAGTGATTTATTTAATGAATTTTGGATTTTTTCCCGCTTTTCTAGCTACATTATTACATGATTTCAAGATGGCGGTCGAATTTCAAGATGGCGGGGGCACCTCGGTAATAAATGATTACTGCACTGTAGCAGGTTAGAATAAAATTAACCAGATGGAAATGTACTCTATAATACAAGTACACGCACAAGATGGTGTACTCCAGCAGGTGGTCGCTCCTGGTAGCATGTACTGAACATAAAATGTCGGATCCATGATGGTCGACTAGGACAAAGTCAAATTTCAAGGTCAAAGTCAAATTTCAAGGTCAAAGTCAAATTTCAAGGTCAAGGTCAAAGTTCAAGGTCAAGGTCAAAGGTCAAATTTCAAGGTCAAGGTCAAATTTCAAGGTCAAGGTCAATGTTCAATGTCAACAGTTGAGGACAAAAGTATGGTGACCAGATAATTATACTACATGGTATCGGCACACTCTAGCAGACGAAAACAAGATGGTGGTCTCCAGCGGATGAAGACAAGATGGCGGACATGATGTCATACCAGTTGATGATATATACCTTGGTACTGGTGGTGGTAGATCAGTCTAGGTAGCTTTCATGGAGGAAGGATCGACCGTTTTTCTCTCGCCGGGAATCGAACCAAGGACGTACATCGATATAATCAAACAGAATTCAAATACGTTAATTTTTTGATGAATTTTGGAATTTTTTTCATTAAAATCGGATAATAAATAAAGATTTTCAAGATGGCGTCCAAATTTCAAGATGGCGGACATGATGTCATACTACCTGATGGTATATGTGCATTGACATATGTCGTGGGGGTCATTCTGCCTGCGTCCACCGCGGGGGAAGGATCGGTCGTCATTTTTTAATTTTTTTTGCCTCTGTCGGGTTCGAACCGAGGCCTCCGAGCTCCGTATCGTTTATGTAATTTTTTTATTAATAATTTATTAAAATTTTATTAATTTAATTTTTTTATAAATTTTAAATTTTTTTTTAAATCGGATAATAAATAAAAAAGTTAAAGATGGCGGCCGTAACGAAAATTGCAACGGTGACGTCATGATTCAAAATGGCGGAAAACACATCGCCGGAATTTTCGAGAACACAATGACGTCATAAAAATGGCGGATCCAAAATGGCCGCCGTGATATACTTGTCCCGTTACGTTATGTCCCGTTACACTGTGTCCCGTTACTCCGGCTGCACGCACGAAAAAGTGTCACGTTACGTACATTGTCACGTTACGCTCGTCCAAGATGGCCGCCGTGACGTCAAAATCCAAGATGGCGGAAAGGACACACAGCACCGCAGCCAGAAGCCAGTTTCAGGACCGGCTATTATATACTACTTATATTAAGTCGGACAATATGTTTATCTTGTTATAATGATATGTATACACATAAATTTAACATGAACAATGAAATCTTTTATAAATAAAAAATATATATTGCGAAATTGTTTTAATCACAGCTACCAAGGTCAAACAGCATTAAAAGAACTATCCGAAGACGCTAAGTAAAATAGGCTAAAATACCAGCGCAACCAACACCAGCAGCACATAATGTTGTATATCTAATTTTGTTTGAGGTATTTTACTGTAAATTTATCACGACGTGTTTCGTTTCAAATGTCCTCACTAAATATTATCTAATAGATGTTAGACATTAGTGCAAGAAAAAGTTAAGAAAAATCTGACGAAAACCTTTGTAATCCAACAACAAATGCAACAGAGAGCTATCTGAATCAATTTAAATTTCAAATCCCTTAACTTACGTCGGTTTATAAACTATACAGTTAACGCAAGAAACGCAATGCAAATAATTCTCAACTTAAAACATTTTTAGCATTTTGGTTTGAGTTTTCAACAGCCATATTAGAAGTGAAGTGTTCCAAAAACGTTTTAAAAGCCGACTTTGCAGCGCACAATGCTCTTTATTAGATGTTTACGGTTGTTAAACTTTCACACAGCGATAGAAATTAACTAGTTTAAAAAAATTATTGGCTATTTCTTGTGTCTTCACGATAAATTTGAATTACCAAAAGAAGCTCGGGGTATAAATGTGTGTTAGACAGTTTTACAATTTTAAGTTGTGCGGTTGGTGACGTCTTGCGACTCACGTGCCTTATAAACGACTGTGATTGCGTGTTGCTCTATTGCGTCGTTGAGTCCCAAACGTAGTTTATAAACCCAGCCTGTTCGGCGCTGGCGCTGGCGGCCGGCGTTGCCGCGGGAATCAATCTCGCGACGACCACTCCTCGCTCCTCTCCCAGCGCGGCTCTGCATTAGTTATTCCCCCGGCCTCTGGCAGATTCGTTAGCGAGACGCGCGCGCTGGCGCACCACCGGTAACGGCGTCCGGCGCTATTAAATGTATATACTTTTTTTTTGTGGTTATCAGGGGACGTACCAAGCGTGTCGGTGTGCCAAATGAAACTTTATGATAGCTGAACTATCCTGGAATGGCAGCAACACGAAATAATCGCAACTTGAAAATTATTTCAGGAAAAAAAAAAAAGAAAGGTGGTCTATTTTTGTGCGATGGTGCTGTTATATCTAGTATTTTTGCCGTAACAATTGGATCGATGGTTGCGAAACATCCGTTAGAATGTGTTGAAACCAGTTTCTATCCTCGTGCAGGGCACAGTTAACTAAAACGATTGCCGAGCTGTCCCTTATTGGGATTCGGTTTGGGCAAATTCTGGAATACTTACCGCGAGTTAGGTTACGGTTATATCCCAAGGCAGTGCTTATTCGCTACCTTACCCGAACTTCTTGTAAAGCCGCCCTTAGTATGTTATGTTAAGGCGTCCGCCTACCTGGGTACACATACGGTCTGGTTAACAAAAAAAAATGTAATAACACGCTGCGGGCGGACACGTTTTTTCTGTTTTCGTACTTGGTTTTTAAACTGTATTTTTATTAATGTGGAAAAAACTAAAACCCGTGTTTTCGTAATATTATTTAGACATGAAACACGTGGTAAAAATACTTGAAAGCACTCGAGGGCTTTAGAGGCCTTTCCGCGCTAGAAGCACCACGAGAGTGGCACTTATCATCCCGCCTCACTAACACAAAACTCTCTGGCTGGCTATGCGGGACCCTTTTAAGAGGGTGGGGGGGGGGGGGTCTTTTTCGCTTTTATCGGAGACGTTTCGTTATATAGTTTTAAAATGCGCTCAGCAAATCCAACGATTCGATAGTCGAAGTAGAAAACGAATTACAGCGATGAGTGCGAAAACTTCGTATGATCGCGTCAAAAAGTATAGTTGAGAACACAACTTGCGTATATATTTATCACGCTCGACATTATTTTAAAGGATTCTATTTTAAATTTAGTGTACTAGTTTCGTATTATAAGTATATTTGCAACACATGAATTTGCCCTTTACCAATGTTAGATATTACACATCTCTGGCGAGCACTGAAAGACTAGCACTTTTTTTTTAATGCAGGTAGTTGACCCACTTGAAGTATCCAAAACATCCATGTAGAACGCATCCTATCATGGGCGGCGACGAACAGCGACTGCCGATACGGTGCACTTGGTTAATCGTGTTAGCGAGTTAACGATGCATCGACAGCCGTGGGCGCTAACAAGACGAGTGACTGTGGCAATGAGAGGGGATGTGTTTCTTGCGCACTCGCCACTTGAGCTGCATCGCCAGTCCCGCCTCTCGTGCGGCCGCAGATCCTCTGCGGTCTAGATTAAGTCAAGGTTCATTAACTTCACAAGGAGCGTAACGACGCAACAACGCAAGAAACGACGTTTCATCCCCGGACATAAATTAACAATATTGTTACGAACGTGGGAGGCAAGGTATCCGGGCGGCCTGGCGGACCCGCACGGCCCCTGACGTCACGCACGTATACATTCGGAGATTAGAGAGACCCTGCCCCGCCACACCCTGTTCCCACGCCCTGCTTCCTCGGTTGTTATATATCCCTTGCACCCTGGGAATTCCGCGGGCTTACTGAAGCTACCGCGTTGAGTGGCGTAAATAAGCGCCGCTGTTCTGGATGCTTCGAGCGTCGGGTCGGCTCGGGGTGACGCGACATGTGACAACCATTTCAGTCGGTTCCAGTAAGATAGCCAACGGATATAAAAGTGGCGACGCCGGCCTCCGCGGGAGTTCCAACAGGCGAGTTGAGTGAAGTGCGAGCTCTGTGAGTGGCGCAGGCGCGGAGCGACGGGACCGTGCGAGTACACATGTGTGAGGTAAGGGGCGAACCAATGGTAAGTCTAGCTCCAGTGAGAAGAGTGAACTGTGGACTGGACAGATTATTAGTGATTTGTGAACAAATATTCAATGTGGTGATTTAATTAGTAATGTAAATATTAATAGCAAATAAAACTGTATAAAATTAATTTGGCTATTCTAACGAACCCATTTTCCCCAATCGTAATAATATTTATGTTTATAATGAGAATACATTTTTTTAATAATTTGATTTTAAAGTTTTCCTTCACTGTATGAAAATTTAACAGTAAAACGTGATGTACAATATAAAAACCTAGTCGTCTTTATGGCATAATGCTTTGTTTTTAAACTCATTCTAAACACGGAAAAATTTACGTTACATATTCAGAAATAAAACATTTATTTTACCATTGAAAGACTATCAAATGCAATGACTATATAAAGTTTAGACTATATTTGCTTTGACCGCCCGAAGGTGAAGTCGACATGGCTTAAGGATCGGTTACACATGCCAAGATAGTTAATTTATTTTGTCATTACTATTTTATTACGACAGCTCTCTTAATTTTTTTGTTGGTTCACAAATTTCCTCACTAAATGTTTGTCAACTCTTATTTGTGAGCTATAAATGGTCAGTAAGTGATCACAATTATGAAAACTTAGTGACTTTTTACCGCTACTAGAAAATATTTAATAAAAATTGTTTGAGACAGTCCATGATGTAACATTATATCAAGAGAGCTACTGAAATAAATTTCCATGAAAATGCCTTATAACTGAAAGTAATGGCAAAGAAAATTAAATAACCAACATGCCGTGTGAGACGAGCCTTAAGTTATAGTGCATTCCTGCTAATCGGAATACTTTACTTCCTCCTGCCAACACAAGTGTAAAATTCTGAAATTACGAATCTTAGAATTATGTTATCAACTAAAACAGGTTTAGGAGAGTTGAAGATATATTTTACGCATTTTTTTATAAAACAGGAATATCCCATATAGGATTACAATTCCAAAAAATGTAAGATTAGCTGGAATGATACTATAGTACTACTATACTATACTAGACAACCAAGCAAAACTTGTAAAACTGATTTTCGTTCTTGAATTTTTGGGCATAACGAAAAATAAACAGCAAGCATACTCACACGGTCAATTAACTTCACGTTATCCTCTAGTAAAAGGTTTCAGTATGCAAAACAGGAAGCGATTTCTAAAGTTATAATGTTCCAACTAGTATTTATGTAGGTATACTTAGATGGATTCACAAACAATTATTCATTAACATTAATGAGTCTTCGAGGAAATGGAACCTGGATAAATACGCTGAAACAAAAGGTCAAAATGGAAAAGCAAGACGATGCAGATTAGTGTTTGCTTGTGGTCAATACTGCACGAAATCACGTTCCCTTTTAATTTATAATAAGCGACCAGGTTACTTGGGCAGACACACACTACTTTGTACACTAACCTAGTATTAGCCGAGTGTAGAAACCAGATATTCCCAACGTTACAATTACTAGACAAACATTCGCTTTGATGAACACAATGCTAAGTTAAAACGTAATCATGAAGTCTATTTCGATAATTTCTTGAGTAAAGATACGGTTTTAAAATGTACACTATCTGTTACAGGCGACGAAAAAATTCCTAAATAAGATGTAGCTATTAGAAAGTCAATAATTCACTTTTGAAAAATTTAATGACATAATATAAATTTTGTATCTCACGTTTTTTGGCAATTAACAATTCTTAATGTTGCAAAATAAAGCAAACAAAAGTAATGATCTTTAATAACATGTATTAAAGATCAGTATACGTTAGTATAAGTTGTAAAAAGAGGCTAATAGCTTCACCGATAAACGCGAAACTGCAAGATGCTACATTACTTGACAATTATCGAAAAAAAAAAAAAAAAAATGTGAACATACGTTCAAAATCTTAAATCTCAGAAAGTTCTTCACCGATTGCTTTTGAATTTTGAAAACACTGCATTCAAATACGCGCGTGTTTTTATATACACATCTGTAAGAATTAAAAAGATAGATAAAAATATGGATAGGTAAAACATAGATTTTTAATCATTTCATTGTTAAAGAGTGGCATATATATATGAAGTGTATATATATGAGAGATATAGCGATATAAGTATATAGAGAGATAAGAGAAAGAGGTAGATATATATATTTATTGTGTAACCCTTCTTCCTCCTTAATTGGAAGAGGGGTTGCGTCCCCGACTCACTCTGGGCGCGAAGGGAAAAAATAAATATTAAAACCAGGCATAAAAAGGTAAACAATATAAATTCCCCACACCACTGCCCAGGGGTCAGGCCAAAAAATTTAAAGGATATAATAGCAGAGTAACCATTAAACAAACAAGAGGCAAGACTTTGGACGTATGTTATTAAAAAATAGAAATTTGCAAAAATAATTTTTACTATACATAACCATACAAGCTTAGTTACAAAAGCTGACGTTAATAATGGCAGCATCTTATCCCCATTTGCGATACTAACAATAACCTTTAAAAAATCGTAAAAATATAAATACTGATAACAACAAGTATAAAAATATATAAGGGCGTGAGGCGTGGCCACTATAAAATATCAAAATTTACTGACTGCCCTAATACCAAAAATCAAACAAGACAATCAATACAAATATATAAAAAATCTACAAAAATAATACTGAAGTACAAACAAATTATTTAAATAAAGTTCTTAAACTCTCAATCAACGGTTTAGTCTTTCTTCAGATGTTCGTTGCTAAAGACTTGCCAAAAAAACAAAGTTAATATCCTAGGCGTGCGCTGGCTTCCTGACCTTCCTCACCAACTCCAGAGTCTAATGCCACGCCGGGCCATAGGTACAAATTCACAAAGGCGTGAACGATGATCAAAAAAAAATTATCTTATTTTTAAGGGAAATGTAGCAAAAACTCTTCACGTAACATAACTATGTTACCACAGAAGTATTTATCATATACTTCAAACAAAGTCTTACTTCTTTATTAACTTGCCAATGATTTCATAAAAACGTAGAATGGCCGCACCAACCAACATCAGGCTGCGCATGTAGTCCAATACCGATCACATACTTTTAATAATACTGCACAAGCTGATATATTAGCTAAATGCAACTTTAAGTATGCCAATTCCGAAGACAAACTCTCAAAAACAAATTGCAAAATGTTCGTTTCTTCCAAACTTATACTTTTATTACAACTACAGGCAAACGGGCGACCTTATTAAAAAATCCCACACTGGAACAACGTGTGAAACAAATGGGCCTCTTCACCAAACAGGCTAATAAAAGTTCCGTCCAAATAAAATTTAGTATGGGAAAATACACAGTTCACTAGGTTTGCCAAAAACCAGTGCAGCACCACGAGGGTAAAAATCAAAATCGCGGCCTCTCTTTACCTTGATTTCTTCTGTACCACAGGGCAATCCATTTGCCCTGTCACCCATCGTGGAGCCTCCAACCCAATACTCTTCGTCGCCCGTTGCCGTCCGGCATACCAGTCCGCGCCGTCACATGGCTCTGTCCTCGACGGTCGCTCGGCACCCACTCACCCGGCCCCAGCTGATTTTTTCTCCCCGGCAAGCCGAATGTCTGACGTCATCAGCCAACCGCCGGGCGCTCGCCAAGTGGTATTTACGTGAAACACAATCGATGTTCTTAAACTCATAATCGATAGCTACCAAACGGCGTATAACTAATTAACAGAAACAAATATAATTAAAAGAAATTACAGATAAATTAACATTAATTAAAAAAGGCGTAAAAATACGTGAAATAAAAACCATATAAAACTAGAGACCAGCAACAAAAATAAATTACAAGTAAAAATGTGGCCCTGCCGGCCACAACCTCCGCCTTGAACAAAAAAAAAATTTAAACAGCAACCTTAAAAAACTAAAACGTCAAAAAAAAACCTTGGACTTGGAGACAAAGTATTCTCAAAAACTTCTAATCCAACAAACCAGCCCAAACTCAAACAAACAAACCTGCAACAAGGAAAACTTGCCTCCAAAGCCTCAGTCAAAATTTCAACGCTCAAAAAAAAAAAAAAACAAGAGAAGGATTTTCCAACAAGTAACGGAAAAGACAAACTAAACTCACAAACCGAACAAACGGGATCTAAGTATGCCAAAACAAACAAACAAGCTCCAAAGTCAAATCCGAAACGTATTAGACAAAACCTTCTCTCTCAAAATTATCAATAACTAAAGGTTGCAAACTAAAGCAAAGAATTATAAAAACTATAACCTCACAGGAAAAAAATCAAAACCATCACTGGAAATCTAAAAGACCACTAAAATTCCTGGTGCTGATCCTGCTCCCGCAGCTTGCAAATTAGCGTAAACCTGTTCTTTGGGAAGTTTATAAATCCAAGAAACTGCCATTATTAAAAAAATCAAAAAAGTCAGCAAAATCGCAAAAGTCCAAAGTCTCTGCCTAGCAGAGTGGCGCAGGTTGTAACCCTTCTTCCTCCTTAATTGGAAGAGGGGTTGCGTCCCCGACTCACTCTGGGCGCGAAGGGAAAAAATAAATATTAAAACCAGGCATAAAAAGGTAAACAATATAAATTCCCCACACCACTGCCCAGGGGTCAGGCCAAAAAATTTAAAGGATATAATAGCAGAGTAACCATTAAACAAACAAGAGGCAAGACTTTGGACGTATGTTATTAAAAAATAGAAATTTGCAAAAATAATTTTTACTATACATAACCATACAAGCTTAGTTACAAAAGCTGACGTTAATAATGGCAGCATCTTATCCCCATTTGCGATACTAACAATAACCTTTAAAAAATCGTAAAAATATAAATACTGATAACAACAAGTATAAAAATATATAAGGGCGTGAGGCGTGGCCACTATAAAATATCAAAATTTACTGACTGCCCTAATACCAAAAATCAAACAAGACAATCAATACAAATATATAAAAAATCTACAAAAATAATACTGAAGTACAAACAAATTATTTAAATAAAGTTCTTAAACTCTCAATCAACGGTTTAGTCTTTCTTCAGATGTTCGTTGCTAAAGACTTGCCAAAAAAACAAAGTTAATATCCTAGGCGTGCGCTGGCTTCCTGACCTTCCTCACCAACTCCAGAGTCTAATGCCACGCCGGGCCATAGGTACAAATTCACAAAGGCGTGAACGATGATCAAAAAAAAATTATCTTATTTTTAAGGGAAATGTAGCAAAAACTCTTCACGTAACATAACTATGTTACCACAGAAGTATTTATCATATACTTCAAACAAAGTCTTACTTCTTTATTAACTTGCCAATGATTTCATAAAAACGTAGAATGGCCGCACCAACCAACATCAGGCTGCGCATGTAGTCCAATACCGATCACATACTTTTAATAATACTGCACAAGCTGATATATTAGCTAAATGCAACTTTAAGTATGCCAATTCCGAAGACAAACTCTCAAAAACAAATTGCAAAATGTTCGTTTCTTCCAAACTTATACTTTTATTACAACTACAGGCAAACGGGCGACCTTATTAAAAAATCCCACACTGGAACAACGTGTGAAACAAATGGGCCTCTTCACCAAACAGGCTAATAAAAGTTCCGTCCAAATAAAATTTAGTATGGGAAAATACACAGTTCACTAGGTTTGCCAAAAACCAGTGCAGCACCACGAGGGTAAAAATCAAAATCGCGGCCTCTCTTTACCTTGATTTCTTCTGTACCACAGGGCAATCCATTTGCCCTGTCACCCATCGTGGAGCCTCCAACCCAATACTCTTCGTCGCCCGTTGCCGTCCGGCATACCAGTCCGCGCCGTCACATGGCTCTGTCCTCGACGGTCGCTCGGCACCCACTCACCCGGCCCCAGCTGATTTTTTCTCCCCGGCAAGCCGAATGTCTGACGTCATCAGCCAACCGCCGGGCGCTCGCCAAGTGGTATTTACGTGAAACACAATCGATGTTCTTAAACTCATAATCGATAGCTACCAAACGGCGTATAACTAATTAACAGAAACAAATATAATTAAAAGAAATTACAGATAAATTAACATTAATTAAAAAAGGCGTAAAAATACGTGAAATAAAAACCATATAAAACTAGAGACCAGCAACAAAAATAAATTACAAGTAAAAATGTGGCCCTGCCGGCCACAATTGTATGTGTATACCTACTTCAAACAACTTACAAATAATAAAAAATTGGTTGATGCATTGCAACGCATGCCGGGCATTGGCTAGTATTTCATATAGTAGTAACGGTACCTTTTGTAAGGTCTATTAAAAGTCATAAACCATACTCTTGAGGGACAGACGGCCTCAATAAAGGAAAGAAGCTTCCGGACAAACGGGGATGTGCCCCGATGAAACTACAAGGACGCACGCTATGTCCGCCACGTATTCCACGTACGAATAATCAAGAGTTCAGATCTGCAAAGAGTCAAACCTTTGTGAGAGGAGTATGGTCTTGAGGTTCGTTTTCACACGTGGGGTTGATTACATTTTCTTGTCATTGCTATTAATTACTGGACTTTCCTATGATTTTAACCTGAAAAATCTTGCATTTGTTGTTGAGTTATAAATTTCCTGGCCAGATATTTAATTATAGATGTATTCTAAATGCAAAAGGTTACGCAAGTAATGATCCTTAAAAACAATTATGTAACCTTTTAAAGCTATTTTATAATCTACTTAATAAAACATTGACTGACAGACAACGAACATCTTAAAACATGTTGTGTCTTATAAGCATGAAATTTTGCATAGGAGTGCCTTATATAGCGTAGATGAGCACTAAGAAAGAAGTTTTGAAAATTAATCCCCTAAAGAGGTTACATGAGGGATGAAAGTTTGTCAATTTGTTTAAGTTAGAAATATAGAGTTGGTGTTTTGGCTTCTGTTTATAAATATGGCAGTTGTATTAGCGTTTTTTTTTTAATTCATCAAAAATGAGGATCAAATACTTTTCCTAGTATTTAACAAATATATGTGAAAAATGTTGCGCGAAACATGAAAAACAAAAGACATGTGATAGTTTTACTGTAAAAACCTACGGATGATAGTAGGCCAAATGACAAGGTGATGAAATAAACCAACCAAATGCGCTGGACCGAGCTCTATAACACTACATGGTTTACCTGGTTTTTCATGTTTTCTACACCTGTATCAACCCAGCTACACAGAAAACAGTATGGACGTTATGATTTGAATTAATAACCGAACATAAATAAAACTGTTCAAATGCGAGTTCAAAAACTAAAACTGGTTAAATGCGAGTTCAAAAACTAAAACTGGTTAAATGCGAGTTCAAAAACTAAAAGTTCTCTCTTAGCTTGCGAAATAAATCAGAAGTACTGTTACGAGGATACTAGAGGCGAGGCAACGAGGTAGTCCAGACGGTCAGCGGGGATTCCAGGGAAGGCCCTACATCCCGGACAGGTAGCGCGCGCCAGCCCACGACGTGGTATTGCGATTAGAGCGGCGCCTGTCGTCCCCCTCAAAGGTTCATAACACTTTATAAGTCATAGTTAAATAATTTCGTACGAAGCTTTTGCCAACGAATTTTAATCCCGTAGCACTACTACAGTTTACAATGCAGCGGAAAAAAAATTAACATTTACAAGGAATGGGAATAAAAAAAAGCTTAATTCTAACAAAATATACTAAAGTTCTTCGTAATCTTTAAGATATAAAGTATCTTTAACATGACAAATGATAATGCTAATACTATGATCATCACCAAAAACGCATCATGGTCGCCGAAGTTTTGTGGAGCAGTCCTTCAAATTGTACTACAATCTATTATTACGATTGTATTTATAGATTACAATATAAGAGATTAAGCATAAATTGTAACAAAAACTTAACGATCGTTAATTTCAGGAATGGCCATTACTGCACAAAACTTTTGCCATTAGTAGTGTGGAATCGATTAGTTTTATCGTACACATAGTTGCGCGTGCTAGATTAGCAATAAGGTGCATTCCGATAGCACGCCACGACACGCAGTCCACGTTAGCCACGTACGAAAACGCGAGTTCAATCCTGAATCCTCACAATATACCGAACACGGAATGCCTTTGGGTGGGAAAGGTAAGAGGAAAGAGGGCTAGTGATCTAACCACTTAATCACCGTTAATCATATTAAAATATATATCTAAAATAAAAAATGCGGTACTTAAAGATCACACGATTATATAAAGCGGAATGTTAAAGCTATATATTATTGTGCAACGAGTCCTAAAGATACCCCGTTACACTGTCAAATTTTCGCTTCAAACACCTATTATGTTGTGTCAAATTGAGTTGGAGGTTTATGACGTCACCGAGAACGTCACCAGTACGGCTATGTTTGACGAGTTGGATGACTTAAGTTTCCGTTAAATATGTTCTACAACGATCTTGGAAATCGCGAAGAGCAAATTGGGCGATTAAAAAGGTTATAAAAGTTAAATAATTAAAATAATGGTACCATAAATGGAGACAAAACATTTTACGTTTAAAAATTAAATTATGTTTTTTTATAAATTAAAAACTCACCTAACATTTGTTTCATTGTGTAACAAATATTATGATTTAAATGTATGTATGTTCAAAATATTAAAAAAATTACACATATAATAACACGTTTAAAATTCCATTCAGAGAATACATGCCAAAGCATGAGCAAACACAGTCCCCAATTTTTGTTGACGAGTGCTGACATCGTCACGTTGAGGTCGAAAACTTTTCAGACAACCCTCGTATTTAAGGTTATCTGTCCAAATATATTTTATGGAGAAAATTGGAAGTATGAATATTCCGTCCAATACAACCGCTCCTTTATTGGCAAATAACTTTATTATCAAAAACAGGAGTACATAAAATGTACCAGTTTCAATTGTATATTATAACAGTTTAATTTAGACTATTTACAACAGAACATACATTAAATTGTAGGTAAAATAGCCTATTTTTTATTACAAATGTTTGATGTGTGTACCTTTCGTTATACGGTACACATCCAAATTAAAAGTCCAATTCTTCCCACACTTTGGTTAACAAGTCCGGAGTAATGGAAGCAATAGCCTATTCAATTATGTGTCTCGACCCTGGCAAATCATTGTACTGACGGAATGTAGACACGGTCTTTTATAAAGCCCCAAAGGTTTAAAAAAATAATAAACGCATAGCGTTAAGTCCGGTGAACGTGGAGGCCAAAGAAAAAGAGATCTGTTGTCTCGATCATTACGACCACCACACGATCAAGAAAATCATCTTCACACTAAAACCACATGAATTTCATGCAAAGTTAGTACGAACACCATAGTCATCTCGCTGTAAAGCATGTAGCAACTGTAGCCGGTATGTAGCATGTGTAAACGTGTTCTTAAAACCTTCCCACACAGTCGAATTTGGCAACCAAAGTTCAAGACTTGCTTTCCGAAAAGATTTCTTAGACTACGTAGGTAAGACGCTCTGACACGGTCAACATCCTGTACAGACACTTTTGGTCGTGCTGTGCTTTTTCCTTTACAAACACATCCGGTCGTTTCGAATAGCCTATACCATCGGCTTTTTTTTCCGCATGGCGGATCACAATTAAACTTTAGACGATAAGCAAGTTCAACTGAAATCACAGATTCATTCTTAGCAAACTGCAGGACACAAAACACTTTACACTCAACGCTCAGGAGTCGCCATTTTGCGTATGTGGCACTACAAGCGAGAAAACAACAAAGCTGTACTCACGCATGTGCTTATCTAAAACTCTTTTATTGTGACATTGAACCAACACACTATTACGCTTACGGTTGATTATATTACAATTTATAATTGGAACATTATTTTATGGACATACAGTATATTTGAGACATATTTGACAGTGTGACAGCGACATTACAGCAATTTCTTTGAGAGTATTACTTTACCGTGGAAATTATATTAAATCTAGGCTAACCATGAGTATGAATTTTGTTTTCCCTTTGAAAATAATATATAAAATTAAATATTAACAGGAAATTTTGTTAAATATAGGTGCATGAAATACACGTGTTCACAGGAAAATTGCCCTTGGGCGAAATGAGCGTGGATAAATAAACAAATAAAAGAAAGTTTAACTCTCAGAGGCAGTAAAAATTCATGTGTTATATCTAGTCTAGACAGGCTGAAAATAAAACACTTGTGTATCTTAATGCCCGCAGATTTAGCTGGAGTAGACCGCGCGCCCGACGGAACGTCACGTAACTTGTCTCAAATACGATAGTTCTCAAACGCAATAGAAAATTGCGTACGTATCCTCCTGCCATTGTTATGTCAACACTGTTTGTAACCAAGGTCACGTGATCGTGGACAAGCATTGTGCGATTGATGCTTTGCACACGTGACAGTTGGGAACTGGGTACCGCTGGTAAGACTGCCGGGGGTGTGGTGTGTCGTGCCCACACTTCCGGAACAGGAAAGAGGGGGGGGGGGGAGTACCCCGTGGTTTAAAACAACAGCCTGGACAAACCCAAACCACTATATACACACAAATATTTAAACTAGGTGCAGCACAGTCCAACAGCACAGATGAAAATTTCCAATCATTCCTCAGCTTAACTATATATTTTATATTTAGTTCATTACATTTTTAAAATTTTGAATATTTTGTCTACAAAATTAAATTTCCCACTACAAAACGCGGGAAATTGCCACGGGCAAAATCATGTAGTGTTTTTATTTTTCCCATTAAAGCTACTAAACTAAACAGTATTCTTGTATAAAAATCTCTCAAAACCTAAATACTTAATTCAAAACCGGAGGCTGTGGGCAACACTCCGGCGCCTGGCACACCCGCCGGCCTCGTGGTTTCGGAGTTCCTTCCCTGACGCTCGGATCGCGAGGTCCAACAGCTACAACACTCCCTACCGAACCAGCATGTTGCTGTCCGGGGCGTTCAGTGTGTGCGAGGCCAGAATCACAATTTCCTATAACTCGCTCTGTGCGCTTCATTCCAAGATATTCTAGAATCACTTGTAAGAACGGACGGGGTGCGTGTCAGGTAGGATAATTTGGCACACGGGCCCCGAAGAATAAATACCTATTCAGGGGTGAATCTGTGTTAGTGAGGCGCTCGCTGGTGCTTCTAGCGCGGTGTAGCCTCCGAACTGGCGCGCAGTCTTCTCATCGTGCGTGAGACAACTGAGATTTGAGCGGTAATCATAATATGTGTATAATGCAAGGTCCTTGGGTGGTTTTCACGAATCTTTAGCGAGCGTTTCATGTCAAAACACAACTCTGAAAAAAAAATCGCGTTTTAGCCCTACTCACTGTTGTAAAAATACAGTTTAAAAACGTAATAAAGAAACACAACCACCCATCCGCCCTAAGTGTATTTTTAAATGATTTTCGTAAACAGACACCACTCGGATATCGAGAACAGTTTACAAATCGCGCAGTTTCTTGTGAAGCTCTGCACACCGTATCTGTGCCCGGGTAGGCGGGCCAATTGAGGTGTATTGTGTTGTGTAATGCTCAAATTTATTACGTTTATGGTGTACGACAGGGGCGAAAAATTTAAACAACGCTGTAGCAGTGTTCCTACAGATTGCCGCGCCTGGGTAGAGGCTCGCGAATATACCATACGAGCTGAACGGCTCCTCTCGGGAGGCGGGGCGACGGGTCCAAGGCCGCCCGCCGCCGCAAGCCGCCCGGAGACAACCTTCCCAAGGTCAGTGGAGCCGCGGGAACGTTGACCACGACAGAACGTGGGAGGGCGGCAGGCGGACCACACACTGGCGATAGTCACGCTGCGATCTTAAACCCGGCTTCGGCTGGGCGCAGTCTGTGATACGGCACCGATCACGCCGCTTGTGTTAGACCGGTGGATTCCTGTTTTATAGAGGGATCATAACTGTGTATATTGCGCGACACAACAAATATATTTGCCACAATTATCAAAATTTTCTGTTATGCTGGCGACAATGCGGTGATATATCAAATACTTTTTAGACAGGTACCACGTCCATTCATTGTGGTGAGTAGAATACATACATGGACAGCCATGAAGCAGCTTTTTTTATTCTCGTTAAACTAAAATTATATTCGGTAATACCAGATTAAAGAACTTTTACTAACATACACAGAGTCGTGTTTTCTACGCGGGGCCGCGCTCGTATCACTCGTCTCCCGACAAAAAAAAAACCGGCGGGATTAACCCTGCATTTACGTCCTGTGGAAATCGCGGCGGACGTTGCCATGATCCGGCGCTTCTTGCCGAGCTACTGCAGTTTCAGCCACTCGTTCATGCCCATACACCGCCTTTATCTCTAATGACCTCGATGCCGGCGAGATAAAGTCCTAATTTATCCACTTATTCATTCATCCGAAATTCATCGGAGATGGCACCTGTCAAGTTACCAAATAAATGAGTTATTGTAAAAAATAAAGGTCCTGTGCATCATTTAAAAAGTTGTGAGGAAAATGTGAAACACTGATTCTGTTGGCTGTGTTGACACGTTTTAAGTTGACAAGTCAGCACAAAAATACAATTCCTTTCATCCAAATAGTTTACTTGGAAATTTGTGCTACACATTTTTCTCGCAAATTCCTAAATGGCGCTCAAATACCTTTTTAAAATTCCAAATGTATTATGCAAATATTGATGCAGTACCCACATACTGTAAAGTACTTACGAATCCGCCCGTTTCCCATTCGTCTATCACGTAATCTGCAGCCTATCGGAAGGCCTGGAAAATTCCGTCCGTCATCGAAACCTTCCCAAGCTTTAACATTCGACGGGCGGATGGATGAAATTATTATACCTTCCAAAATGTTTGCCAGGTATTGCCCACAACATTAATCATCTTAATAATGATTTTGTAATATACCTATTTGTTTAGCTGCTTACATCATAAGTTTTGATATTTAATACGAAACTTGACCGAGACACTGAAATGTAATTAATTAAGTACGGTATATCTGAAATAATGTAATTTTATTATCAACGCAAAAAAAAGTGTATAATGAGTTTTGAGTGCTCAAATGACATGATCGTGAATGCAATGTAGGAATTGTCAGCTGAGAGAATGGAAGGCGCAGACGTGTACGGGCCGCGGCGCCCACTCGACACGCCCAGCTGCAAGCGGAGGCCTCTCGCCTCTCCACCTCCCCTCCTCCGTTTCTCACATTTACATTAAAAATAAATAAAGGTACCCCCACAACATTACCATTGCTCGAGACAGTTTCTGAAAACATATTAGTTTTTTTATTGTTATTAAGGTGGTCACTCGGCTAGGCCACCAAATGGCGTGCAAGGCTCCGAGAGTTAATGCGCCAATTACAAACCGCTCGAGATTTGTGGATAATGTGTGATTGATTACGAATAGCATTTAAGAGCCATTACGAGTTTCGTTTCATGGTTTCGTATTTATCGTGTATTTTTTTAACAGTGAACAAAGCTTAAACAGGCTTTCTCAAATGCGTTTTCATGCATAAAAAATTCTAAACATAGCGTTGTAAAAGATATAGGGAAGTGCAGGAAGCCATTGTCTTTTATATTCCCGCATAAAACCTTTCGGACAACGCTTTAGTGCCATAGAGGCATGTTGCCAAGAAGACTGCACGCCAGATCAGTGTCTTGAGCGTACAGGCGAAGAGGCGTGTTATTAACGAGCCAGTGACGCCCTTAGCGCCCCGGCGCTACGGGAACCAGCCAGGCTGCCACCTTATCATTGCAATAATTTGCTATAGCAATGTCCACAATACATAATTCGAAATGTCACCTCACTATAAACATCATTAAAATATATTTTTAAAATGTCCACTCCCATGAAACACTCGCAGAAAGCATGGCACGTCCTTGCCTCATTACGTTATTTTAATTAATTTTGCATCTAACATAATATCTTGGACAATCGCCACTGCTGGTTTACATTGGTTTGCATGCCCCTTTTCCCGGAACTAACAGTGTGTTTGTGAAAACAAAAACACACTGACAACACAGCCGGTATCAGCTGATAGCATATAGGTATTACATGTTGGGACGACACACAGAATTCCGTGGAAGGCATTTAGTCAGGGGCAAAACCACAGCACATGCGAACACAATAGGCTGAAAAAGAAACAGTTGTAAAAAGATCAGTAAATACGAAAGAAAAAAAAACTTCCAAACAAAAACCGACTCGCAGGCGAATCCAGTGTAAGAGATAATCTGGACGACACAAAGACGACAGCTACGCTCTGAAAATCTGTAATAAAAAAATTAATGATTTGAGGCATTCACCAAAATAAAATTTTACTTCAAACTACATTTCATTATTATTGATATGTTATTTAATTGAATCCCTAAATTCAGTCACTAAAACGTCTTAAACATTTCTAATTTTGAGCTATAAGAAAATAATTCAATACTCCGATTCCTTCAAACGTTTTAACCTCGAATATGTTACATTTCTACAATGCGTTATTTTCTAAACTCTTAATAATGGGTCTGGTGTTTAACGCACTAATCCCGGAAATATCCCATTTCTGAAGGAACATAAATGTTATGTTTAATAAACGTGCTTAAACATTACGTAAAATTCATTTCAAACACCACTTAGAATTTTAATAAAATAATAACTTTGAATGCATTCACAAGTGTCCTAATTCTAAAAATTACGTGAATAATAATTGGAAAAAAATACTCTTGGTTTTCATTATAAATGTAAGAATATTTAGCTTAAACGTTTACCATCTCCACAAGCACAACACGGTTGGACTCCAATCTGTAAGGTGTGCGAGAATTGAGTGGATCCGTGCAATCTCACTACCTCGCTCCAAAATTAGGGTGTAAGGCAATATAAGTAACACGCATGTGTGTCTGGGTCTGAACTACTTAGTAATGTATCATTAATCTCGCCCGAGATTCGTTAGATAATTTCTTGACTACCTTTTGGGCACAGACTCAGCTCGTTGCAAGAAACAAATCTGCGCGTGAAATCCAAAATATATCTCCCCCCCCCCCCTACTTCGTACCATTGTATTACTGGACAGTGAGTAAATTGTGACTGACTATGTGGCTACAAACGTTAATTAAAAAGACGCCACACGTATACCCACGTCTCACTTGGAATTCGAACATAGGTCAGCATTACGACCAGTTCATTGTAAACATGATAGATTTTGGAATAACTGACGTCCTTATCCTCATTCTATTAATATGATTAGAAACTGTTTGAGATTAATACGGGAATTCCATCAAGTGAAAGATCTTCAAGCACGTCCATATTCATAACGCGACGGCCGTCCGAGGTGAACTGTTCGCTCACGCACGTTCCAAAAGAACGTGTGTGTTCAGGACGGAAGGTCAGAACCAGATGGCCGCAGCCATCCGGCCTCCAAGACAATCTCCCCCGGACCATATCGGGAGACATCCACAGAGGCCGTTCATTAGAGGCGGCGAGCGGGGCCCGGGTCTCCACGCGCAACTGAACTACTCTCGAGGGGAAGAGAAGTTCCGTAGTGGAGCGCCCGAGGAACTAACGGCTCGCTCGTCCTACGATATGAAACAACTCGGAGCCCAATTTCTGGCCGCGACATCACACTGCCAGCTCAGTCTAGTTTTTCATTCAACCTAACTAAAATTAAAGTGTACATTTAGGAGCGGTCCAGGTTAGGGAGAGATCTAAGTGCACCGTAGCCTGTTCCCTAGTCATGCTGGGAATTAAACATGCAGGAAGAAGTCATCTGTGCTCTGCTTGGGGATTGGCCAGCCATTGCAGCGATTGAAGCCATAACAAAAATCCCCCAAACTAGTTAAGTTGGACCCAGGTAAAACCTGCACAGACACATGGGAAACTCTAGGCACAGTCATGTGGAATACAATGTGGGTGCTAATGCACAGTCTACCTTCCAAAATCACTCCATAAAACCAGAACAATTTCACCGATTGTATATCAAAGCACGCACGCATTAGGATTAGGCATGGAGCTGCTATTAAGACTTACATAGGGGTACAATCTATTAAATATGTTCGCTGTTCATTAAATAACCATGAACATGTTTTTTTTTCCCCCTTCAAAGTGTTGATACATAAAAGTAATATTATTTAGATGACGTTAATAACTCTTATTGCGCACACATGTTAAATAAAACACTAATTAACGTAAACATAATATGATGTAGTAAAAGATAAAGCCAATAGGAGTTTTCTTATTTTTATTTATTTATTTGTTGACGCGACGTCTAATAAATCAATGAACGCCGGCTGCACGCACTAAAAAGTGTCCCGTTACGCACATTGTCCCGTTACACTGTCCCGTTACGCTCATTGTACGCTTGCACCGCATCTATCTCTCGTCCACTCGATTGGAACAACCATCGATTTGACTTTTTCGAGGCACATTAAACTTGAGAAACACTCCCATTCGTTTCCTACTCTTCCTATCATCCTCCTATCCTTGACAGAATAACACAGATTGGAAGAAGTTAAATAGCAAATATGTATAAAAGTTATAGTTAAAATAATATCTTCGTTAAAGTAATAAACATATTTGAATTAGTGAGTGAAAATAAAAGTAAATTTATCAATTAAATCGTAGATTTCATTTCACTTCTTCTTTGTATCCATACAATATAGTGATAATTCAATAAAAATTATTCAATTTTATTCATAAAAGTATGCAATCATTTCATCAATGTTTTGTTATGACTTCACGTTAAACTATCGTCCGTAAAACCGACTTTACAGACAACCAATTTTTTTTAAGAATTCTGGGGTCATCTAACTTTCAAAAGTAGGTGGGTCTATAATATCTCTAGGAGCATATCATCAATAGTGTACAATTACCAACTTAATGTTCTATGTGGTAGATACAAATACGTCAAAATCCTGAAAACATAAATTAGAACCTCAATAAGTTATTTGGTAAAAAAAATAACATGCATAGTTGAATTTTCTCAAATTACCAGATTACATACGTTATTCTCCCACCAAGATTAGATATTTTATAACAAAAACACAGAAAAATTAGGTGTGTTTTTACTTTTCACGTATATCGAACAAAAAAAATTGACAAGTCAGAAAAAAACTTTTTAACACCATTTGCGTCATCTTCAGACAGACGACTGTTACGTTTTACGATCGTTTAATTCAAGGACATGGTAAAAGAATCGTCCAACTTAAAGAAAGTCTGTGGCAAAAATTGGCAAAACAGTTACACAACGCGTCAAACCTGTTCCCGCCAAAAGATTGAATTTTATTCTTGAAATTGTGCCAGGGAAATTTTAAATATTTATTTAATATGTAATTACAAAGTCACACTTGTTATACACCTACTCCCGTTCGGTAGTCAAGACGACGATGCATATGAAGCCGCCCCCGGGACCATTTCAAGGGACAAATAAAATACGTAATGAAATTGATAAATAGTCTTGTTTATAAATATTAAACATTCTGATCTCCAGACTTAAAATAAGCTCCAGCCTGATTCGGAACATTACATAATTTGTTCTAATAACAGAAATGCTTATAGAGAAGAAAAGTGTTGGGCTTCACTATTAATTCCTAACATTCTCACAACTCTTCTTTCGTGTAACGTCATAGATCAACAATCATGCAGATAGCAAAAGGAGCTGTAAAAATATGCCCTAACACATGCAGTGTTTGTATTCATTCATTACTCAGAATTTTCGGCGGTGACAATTTACAAAGCGACAACTATGTCACTGCTTAAGACCGAACTGAAATCAATGCATGCCTCTCATTTGAACAGTCTTTCAAAATTTGTCAAAAACATTGCAGTTCCAAGACTTGACTAACTATATATAGAGCATGTACCAATATAAAGATGAGGCATTTAAAATAATAAAGATCCCATCCCAAGGATAACGATGGCTTTCGGCTCTCCAGTTTTGTTGCACGGCAGTAAGCGAGACTCTTCGGCGCGAGTAGGGAGGGAGAGAGGCACTCACCCTGGCCGTTGTCGAGGCCGTGCCTCGCGCCGACGGGCGACGCCGTGTTGCCCTGCGTCAGGATGATCTGCGACTCCAGCTCGTGCAGCTCCTGCTGCAGCTCGGCCAGCTTGAAGTTGGCCTTCTTCACGATGGTGGCGACGTCGGCGAGGCTGCGGCGGTCGCGCGCCACCTCGCGCAGCTTCTCCGCGCCCTCCTTGATCTTCAGCTCCTTGCGGATCTCGCGCCTGATCAGCTCCTTCAGCTCCTCCAGCTTGCAGGGCAGCGCCGCCTCCGGCACGCTCTCCGTCGACATGCCGTACTTGTGGCTCAGCTCGTACAGCACCGGGTGCCGGATGTAGTCCCCCTGCGGCAATCCACCCAGCACATCGTCTTAGTCATGCACCGGACACACTTGGGGCGGTAGGTAGTGTTCCAGTTGAGGATCAAATCGGCAGCCGTTTTAATAAATGGTGCCCTGCACGAGGTCAGAACCTGGTCCCAACGCATTCTATCGGACGTTTCGTAACTACTATCGTTACTGCAAAAATACTAGAGATAACACCATCGCACAAAAAAGATAATTACTTTTCAAATTTTCTCAAGTGCTTTTCAAGTGGAAATTATTTATTGTGAACTAAATATAGCCCAGGATAGTTTCGCTATAATAAAGTTTAATTTGGCACACCCAACTCACTTGGTTGGTCCTCCGATTATCACAAAAGGGACTATGTACGAGTTAATGGCGCCAGACGCGGGTCCGCCATCTGGAGAAAAATTTAACTCTGCGCATGCGCGGAATTTGGGCAACAGCTCGGCAACGGATATGCCACCAAAATCCGTTGCCTTTAAATAAGTGACCGACCGTGTGCTATCGTGGACTAGGAATACGCTTAGGGTACAAGTGTATAATATTCAACACCTAATCCCCTAATTTTTTTGTCTTGGAATACAGATCTTGTCTCACTACACCTACCCCCACAGCACACATAGTCTTACTACAACCACCAACCCAGCACATTTATTCTTACTACAACAAATCACCGGACACATCTGGACACAGACGGGAAGTTCTACGCCATGATCTCAATCACACACAATATCCACTCATTGGTAAGTCGATAAAAATGAAGTTAACCGAAGACCCTGAAACCCCCACTTTTTTATGATTCAGGAAAAATAACTCATTTTATTGATTTAATGAATGCTATACTATTAAAAATAGTTTTATGACGAAGGCTACATACGATCGGTTAATATGTAACACTAATAATAGAAACAAAAAATTATGATACTACATCCTTAAGAGCCCAAACACATCAGACCTCGAATACAAAGTTGACAAAGTGTCGTCGGTGCGCACATTTTCTTGCCTGCATTATTTTGTTCTTCACAGATTTGGGAAGCAAGTTTGGCTTGCACTTTATCTTCAGGAAGTAGGTTAAAATTTGTTTGTAATTTAGTTATTTTAATTTAATTTTTTTTGTATGCGAGTAAAAATATTTTTTTTCCATCTTATTGTTCCTAAATTTATAAAAAAAATATATTAGTAAGATGTGATTTTTCGTCGCGGTTCGGAAGATTTTTATAAATATGTGACTGTGTAAAACCATCCATTGTATATTATTTCGAAAGTAAAAATGTTGGAGAATTTGTGTGATTTAATAAACTTTAATCGCCTTGGAACTTTTAAACCACGAGCTATTCGTTGATTTTTTTTGTGATATTTTGTAACGAATGTAAATCTCTTATATTATGTAGTAAGTGAATTAAAAATAAATAAAACTTTAAACGCGAATTAAAATTGTTTGCAATTCGTGGATATAGTCTGAAGCGCAACACTAATTTTACTTTTAAATTAATAAACACTGTCGAAAACAAGCAAGGCGATACGAGAATTTGATCCTGTTGGTGTATGTAGTTGTAGGCAGCCTTGCCGTGACCTTGTACGCAGATAACGCAGCAACTGGACTCCAACAGATACAATGACCAAAGAGCTTTACCTTCCCCTTCTCCGTAAGCAGCTCAGATATTTAGCTCCACCCATCCAATAGCTGCAGCAAGTGGCCAGTACCAGTAGTCCAGCACGCTAAAATATTTACAAGGGAGTCCCCTTAACAAATAAATATCAGATAAACTGCCGTGCATTAGCCATCTTTGTTTGCATATGGATAGTAAGCTGACAAAAAAAACGGTATTATTAAGCACCACTATATTCTCTCAGAAATATTGAATATATATATTTTCCAATTTCATTTATTATTTCACGGCGCTTTTAGATCTTTATATAATTTTTGTAAATACCATTTTTAAGATAATTATTTTTGGTTTTCTTCATCACCCACCACACATTTGTTATTGAACAATTTAATATTTAATTCATATTATACGGCCCTCGAAAGAGAGAAGTTGTCCTGTTATTTAAGATACCTTGACAGTGAAGGCCATCAGACACCCCGGAAATGCTCATGACAAGAAACAAGGACGGGTGGGGGTTGTCAATGTCCATCACTGTTGGTCGTAATGAGACGTTCCAGTGCTCTTGAAAGAGCTCGGAGCGAGCACAGGCCCATAAACAATCACGAGGCGCTGCGCGCAGGCGCAACCACGCGCAAACAAAAATAATAAGAAAAAGCCGTTTGGGCGGGCGAGCTGTTTACAGCAGCTGACGCGTGGCTGCGCCGGAGGCTATTTATAGAGGCGCTGCATTCCGGCGTGGTCAAGTGGGGGACCAGACCGCGCACGTGCAGCCACTTGCCGGGCCGGGCATATGTGGTGCACGGGGATGGAGGGGGAGGGGGTGTTTATAGATCCTCCCCTGAAGGTACCAAACACTTCTGTGAGGGCGGTATGTTAGCTTTGGTAATGCCGCGTCACATGTCACAATGCCTGGAACAACAATCTACACAGGAAGTGACTCATTTTGAGATTTATAAACTAACAGTCCAAACCTCTTGTTGTTCACGATAGTTTTTTCTGAAAACACTGACTCCAATTTTATACATTTTTTTTTAACGAACACCCCGCCTGAAAAAAAAAAAAAATGCGCATGGAGTCCACGCGCGACATAAGTGAAACGTATTGCTTATTAAGGCCTTTTCACAATACCGCGATGCGACGCGATCTGGCGACGCGATGTAGCGAAGGCAGCGACGTAAATATATGTCGCCAACTAGTGCACTTCATAATAGCGCGACGCGATCGCCATGCAGCTGGCGAAAAAAACCGAACCAGCCTGCACTCTGCTGGGGATATTTTGCAACATGGTTGTATAACAAAAGTTTTTGGGGATAATATTCAGATTGTTGTTATTATATTTGTACACTGACTGACTGGTAGAAGCATTTAATTATGGATAGGAATCGCGAAGCCCATAATATATTTCTAACCAAGCATTATTTTTCTCCGTCTGATTACATCATTTGTTACTAGAAACATCGTACAAACACGGCTTTTTCTAAACATCAATCAGACGCTCTTCAAAACTAATTTCAATTGAACAAAACCCACGTGTTGTTTACTAACATTACTTAGATGCATCAAAACATCGTTTCTTAACCCTTGTTTTCAGTTCTTCTTCTTCTTTACCACAATCTTGTTTCTGATTGGCTGTTATTTCTGACGTCATTAGCGACATCGCCGAAGCGACGAAACAGCCTCGTCGCCAAGTGAGCTGTCGCGCATCGTGGGCGATGTAGTTGTGATTGGCTGGTTTTCTATGACGTCACGTCACATCGCGTCGCGTCACGGTATTGTGAAAAGGGCTTTAGGTGTAGATAGACATAAATTATTAGTATTTTTATAAAACAAGAGCTAGTAATTAAGAACGGTAAGCATACGGATATTATCGCAAATGAAATAGCTTTTATCCACAGGAATGAATAAATTGTAAATTCTTTAAATAAAAAAAATGTACTAATTTTTTTTTCTCGTACATTAAAACAAACTTACGCGAATTACAATTCAATTTGATTTTAAATAATTCTAAAACTCAAAAGCTTGCCGATAATTAGGTAGTTTATGCAACTTAACTAATTGTACATATGGACGTGTGGAGTCTTGAGATCGGTACCTAACGTGTAAAAGTGATACCTTGGCATACGAACCGGACTGAGCTCAATTCTACTTTGTTAGCCACAGTCGCCCTCAGCTACACTCCAATCGAGAAATATTCACGCCTCTTAGTTTGACTTAACATATTTACACGCTCGTGGGCTAATAATTATAATACGGTGTGTGATTTAATTAGTCAAACAATAATATTCGTGACAAATAATTCCCCTACCAAACTAAAGCGTGAAAAGCATTCTAGCAAAAATATTTAGTTACAGAAATAAAACAATACTCACATAACACTGTTTAACAATACTACATTGCTAAAGGTTTTTTAATTTTTCCTTTAATATAAATCATGTTTTTACAATAACCATATCAGAAATGCATGTATATGTATATATATGTGTGTATGTGTGTGTGTGTATGTGTGAGAACTTAAATTAGGTAAAAGAGCACTGAGTGCTGGAGTGCCCTGTTGTTATACCAAAACTGTAAAGTGTACAAAATGTGACAATAAAAGCCAATTGAATTGACCGCGCCAACGGCCTGGGGATAGCTCGACGCGCCACCCCAAAGAATCAAGCGCATATGCGAGTGTGCGAGTGTGCGAGAGCGCAAGTGAGCGATTCCGCAAATGAGCGAGTGTTCGAGTCCGCTAGTGAGGGAGTGTGCAAGTGCGCAAAACAGCAAGAGTGCAAGTGCGCTTCGTCATGTCTATCTTTCCCTACCATCTCCTTTACTGGTTCCCCTACCACGTACCTAATTCTTCCCGGTTCCCCTACCACGTACCTAATTCTTCCCGGTTTCCCCCCCCCCTCATACCTAGTTATTTCCCCTCATGCGATCGGTATTTTCGTAACGCTCGAAAATTGCCCCCTCAGCAAAGTAGTATCACTTCAAAAAAAATTCCTGTATCCGCCGCAGTGGGTATGGATGGAGTGGATCTTTGGGAGACAGCCCGCCGCTGACGCACAAAGCGGTGGTCACGTAGGGTTTTGATTTTGCGGAAATGTATATTTTATATATAAAATATATATTATATATATATAATGTTACGAATGTAAGCAAGGCCACGACATGCGCAGGTGCAGAGCTGGCTGGCGGCTGCCAAAACATGAGATGTGCCGTGCGCACCTGGGTCACTGCTTTATCTCCCTCCAGCCCTCCGCTCCCCCCCCCCCCCTCCACCGCGCCGCTGTTAGTTAGACATCCGAAACCTGCCAGCTGCGGAGTTACGCGAGCCGCCCACACGTGTTTTCGAGAGATTCCTGCCGTCGGGAAGGCTCGGAATGACGCGACTGGCCCCGACCGCTCTCGTGAGTTCTGGAATTGCGCCGGGGCCTATATATATGCCCGAGGACGTCAGGGCAGAGAGTTAGTGGAGTTCTCCCGCGGCGGAGTTCTCGGGGCGATTGTGCCGCGGTTGCGGCAGAGGGGCGAAGGCCTTGGACGAAGGTTCCAGGGCAGGGAGTGAGTTCAGTGAAGTCGGGAGTTTTCCCGCGGCGGAGTTTCCGGGCGATAGAGTGGCGAAGTCCCTGGACGAAGGTTCCAGGGCGAAGAGTTCAGTTCCGGGCGATAGTGTCACGGGCGCGGCGGAGCTCCGAGCGAAGTTCCGAGCGAGGCGTCGAGTAGGATCTCGGCGAAGGCAAGTGCGACGACGGCGGCGGCGGCGGAGTGCGGCGACGGAGTCCTGCGACGGAGGACCACGAGGGGTGCTGCGGCGAGAGTTGCGCCAGAGGTGCAGCCCAGAGAGGAGTGTGGATTGTGAGAAACGAGTGACTGGAGGAAGCAACAATTTTTAAGTATACCTAATTGATATATTGGCATTTTTAGATTATTAGCTAGTAATGTAAATAGTGGCAATAAATAAAACTGTGTGTGATAAAAATCTTTAATTGGGCTATCCTTTACGAACCCGCAGTAAATCGTAACAATATATATATATGTGTGTGTGTGTGTGTCTTTAAACCGGCATTTTTTGTTTGACACATTCAGTATAATTCGGCACCAATCGGGCCTAAGACCGGTGATGACCTAGATGTATCTTAATTTTTTTTTGTCTTTTAACTGTACACTCGAATTTTTTTTGGCAATAATTGCATGGTTGGTAGAGAATTGCAAAAAAAAATAATAATTTTCGTTACGGAGCATTACGTCCGTAAACGCAACCCTACAAATTTACAGATGCTAAAAGTGGCACACAAATTTGAATTTCGCGCGCTACTAGACACACACTACTGGCTGAAAGGACACGCGACAGCTAACCATACACAGCAGCAGCAAGCAGGAAGTTCGGGTAACAACACAGTTCTGAACCAGAAGAGAAAAAGCTTTTTTTCACGATGACTTGGCCAGGAATAGAACATTGAGCCTCTGGCTTTGCCTCTGGCTCCCAGCAGACCACTAGACCAATGGGGGGACTACCATTTGAATCGAATAATCGAAGCAAAGCACTGGAGTAAGTAACCACAGTATTCTTTCTTCTTTGAATGAAAAAAATACTTCCATTAAATGTACCTAGCTTGAATACATAAAGATTGTGGAATTATTTTGAAAAATATAAATAAATAAAAATTCCACCGGTAGTTACGTATATCGCAGAAAAGTTGAAAAATAAACACAGAGAAACAAACCAGTTGTGGCTGGGAAACCTGTTCTAAAAACCTCAAACATGCATCTCCAACAGCTTCGAACTTACGTAACGTAACCTCAAACATGCATCTCAAACAGCTTCGAACTTACGTATGTGTGTGAATATGATATACATGGTAGTTAAACATATTCCAGTCGCTATGAAAATTAGTTATTTTATGATTATGTGGCTAAAACCTTTTCGAAAGAGTCTTCCTTTCTTTAATAACTGTGCATAGCTTTGAAATCAATACTAAAAAAGGAATGCGAATGAGCAAGATGACTGAAATGTTAACATGCCAAAAAAAAGCGCTTTACACGCCAGGAACAAGATATTAATCCTGTTGGAAATACAAATGTAGTGTCTGCCAAACCACTTTTTTTAAATGTAAAACAGATCCAATTTACGTTCGTTACACATTCAATATTTCAATTCGAATGGCAGGTAATCGTTAAAAATAAACTTAAATAAAAACCTGATCCGTATATATTTCTAGGCGAAGCAGACAGCAGGGTCCTGAGATCTGTTAATGTTTAGGAATATAACGAAAAAATAATAATTAATATTGAGAAAAAAAAATTGTAGAATTAGTTGAAAAGTTCCTTCCGGCCGTTGTGTCAGTGATTTCTAAAAATTGTTGTGTGTGGGAAAACAGGCCCGGAAAATATAGCCCAATTAATTATATAGTTTATTAATAACCTACTTTTTACACTATTTATTAAGTTAATAGAAATTAACAGACCATCCTAAATTGTATCTCTCAATCAGTCCACAATTCACTCCCCCAGCACAGTTCGTCTCGACAGTGGCTCTCCCTACCGCTCGTCTCTTACCGCACCTCTGACACAACACACTGCCACGCACTACTCACTCGTCCGTTCACACAACACTCGGATGCTTCGGTCCCAGATACACCAATCTTCGCACACGAAGTCCGCCTACATCGTCCGCTATCGCTCACCAGCGGTCACTTACCCTCTTCACTTCACTACTCTCGCAGGTCGGTATCTCCCTTTATATACCCGCCAAGTCCTGCCATGGAAAGGTCTCTCAGCCCTCCGAAGTGCCGCAATAACAGAATCCCCGAATTAATAATCGAAGCTTCGAGAACAATGGCATTCCAGTTACGCCACTTCACGCGGGGTTCTGGGAACATGAACTATAGAGAGCCGCAAAGAATTTTCCGGATTCAACGAGGAAAGCGCTGGGTACGGGGGTAGCAAGTTAGTTGTTTAACTGGTACTAAATTTTATTAGTGATAGTTGCAATATGTTTGCGGGAAACATAATATATTAGAAAAATGCCTACTTACAAATTGTTTCCAGTACATTGTGAAATGTTCATAATTATTATAAATTAACCATTGACGTCATGGACATGCAATCACAAACGTTTTTTAATCATATCGCTAGCATTTCATAGTGAAAAATTTTTAACACTAAAATTATCGTATTGTCGATTTTTTTTTCCTATTGAAAATAAATAAGAAAAACAATCGAGTTCAATCATTTCAATTTCTAAAAATATACATCGGATGTTAGGAACTTCGTTTTTTTACTATGCTGTAATCTTGAAAAGGAGTGTACGAATCGATGTTAAAACCTAAACTTTATTTCGATTTTGGGAATACACTTTATTGTACAACTTCAGAAGCATTTAAGAGCCAAATATATGCTACAAACATTTATTCAAGTTAATTAACACTAGTAAATCGTGGTAAGGTTCATAGTTTGTTACAATATCTTCTGGCCGGGGCTTAAAGGCCTATTCAGGGGTGTATGTGTTAGTGATGCGGGATGATAAGTGCAAGGTCTGAACTGACGCGCACTCGTCTACACATTGTCGTCTCTATACATGTTCGTCCTACAGAGGAAAACTATAAAATTTGAGTAGTGATTATAAATGAAGATAAAGGTGTAATGCAAGTCCCTTATGTGCTTTCAAGAATCTGTACCGGTTGTTTTATGCCTAAAAATGAACACGAAATAACACATTTCAGCCATTTGAACTCTTCTAAAAATACCGTTTAAAAACTTAATTCGGAAACAAAACTACTTATCGGTTCTCAGTGAATTCTTAAATGTTTATTCGTAAGCAAACCCCACTCGGATATCTCGAGAGTTTTCAAATCACGTTATTTTTCCTGAAGCTCTGCATGCCGTATGTGCCCGGGTAGGCGGGGCTCTTAAGACAACCGCAGTGCTACCTTAAGCTGGCGAGGAAGTCTATAATGTCAACCTGCACACTTTCACTAACGCCGGTATTTCAAGACACACAAATGCAGGTTTAAATGTTGAGTATGCTATACACCTGTTCCCTAACCGTATTCCCAGTGCACGATAGGACACGGCCAGTCCCTTATTTTTAGGGGATGGTTTCAGTGACCTATCTGTTGCCCAAATTCCATGCATGCGCACAGCTCACCTTTACGTTGATTCGTCCACGCGTTTGGCGCCATTAACTCGTATATATTCAATTTTGTGAATATCGGGGGAAGAACCAAACGTATGGTGTGCCAAATGAAAGCTTTGGAACCAGGTTCTAGCCTCGCGCAAGGCACCGTTTATTAAAACTATTGCCGATTTGATTTCTTACGGTGATTCGGTTTGGACATGTTCTGTTACGTTCCGCGAGTTAGGTTACAGTTGGAGTTGTATCCCAACAAGGCAGTGCTTATTCGCTGCCCTACTCGAACGTCTTGTAATACCGCCCTAAGTGCGTCTTCACTTTTGCGAAAGGCGAGCGGAGTGCCACAATGGCACGTTTTTAAAGGTAAAATATAAATTTATAGCTTAAATAAATCCTTAGCATAGCGGCACGGTTATCTAGTTTTCTTAAAATAGTTTAAAGACTTGCAGTGACTGCGTGAAATACTCCGCAACGACCGCCACGTTTCCGGAAGTCGAATCGTGCCCTGACTGCCGGGGAGGAAAGCCGATAAACCGATCGTACTGGCATTGAAACACTCGATTAGTTTGGAAACTAACCCATTTTCAGTTGGTTCCAACCCAGACCTTATTGATCCTTGATAAATATCAGCCTCAGCTTACTGGTCAGATTTATAATTTTATTTGCACGGCCGAGCGTTAGTGTGTGTTCTACACCGTTTGAAATAACAGCAGATTTACGCACTTTACAACAAAGGTTCCGCTTAAAATAAAATCGAGCTAGTTTTTCCGTACTTGCCAGAGATATGTAACAGGTAACGAGCAAATTCAGGTGTTCTCATGATGCAAATGCACTTATACGAAACTCTGAAACGAAATTTAAGGTAGAATTCTTTAAAATAATGATAAATATACGGAAATTATGTTTTCAACTAGATTTTTGAACGCGAATCACGCGCAGTTTCCGCACCCGCCGCTAGAATTCGCTGCCGGAGCAGCTACGTCGACTATTGAATTATTCCATTTGCAGACCGAAATTTTAAACTATATAATAACACGGCTTTGAAAAAAAGCGAAAAATATTTTTAAATTACTAAACTCCGGATATGAACTTAATTTTGAACAATGAATTTTATTAAAACACTGTCCATCTTGTTAAAATACATTAAACAGTTAATACATTTACGTTCCTTGATTTCCGTCGCCATTTACGAAATTACTCCCACCAAATGCCGTATACAGAGAACTTAGATGATACACATCAACAACGACGGGGTTCTTCGTAGTCCAAAAGAACTAGATCATCGTAGAAACTTCAACGGATTCCGACTACCGAGTTCCGTTATAAACAGGGTAAATACGTACGTGAAAGGAACATTATTTTTGCTGTTCGGAAAGTTTTTGAATGTTTCGTTAATATGGTAGGTATACCAAGATCATTCCCGTGATTTCGTGTTCAAAATAAGTTAGCTCAAAAACCGTAAATGTATGAACATCCGTTAATCCCTAGAAAAATCTTTAACCAATATTCTTCGTATATTCAAAAAAATATTTTTAACAGCGTAGAAAAGCACGTTATGTAGCAGTTATACCTCGGGGCGGTTTAACGCGGGAGCCTGTTAATATCAGGGCCACAACAACATGAAAATGGTTTGGAAAAACGCCATGTGTGCGGTGTCATGCCAATAATAAAGATAAATAATTCACGAAAATTAAACGATAGATCCTCGTTCTGTTTTATTTCAGGTAATAGTATAACTTGTATGTATAAATATTTTATGTAGATCATATGAATAAATTACGTATATATTATAATAAAGTATATGAATTTATTATGTATATATTACTTATAATTAGAAATTACTAAAAATAGATAATTTTGTACATTTTTGTAATGTGTATTTTTACTATACGTGGTAAAGAGAACAGTGTTTGTACCTGGAAGTAAGTTATCAGTGATTTCAGATACTAACAAATTTGAGGGGCTCCGCAACATGTGGTGCAAGACAATTTTTTGCGGCCTTGGGTTAGAACACATTTTCCTCTGAAACGTTAAAATTAATGGCGAACTCAAAATTTTCAATCTGAAAAATTGTCGACTGTACCGGAGTGAGGGCAATTAGGACTTATTTCTAATGACAGCAACACTGGAGGAACTGCACCATGTTGACAGGCCAGGAGTGGCGCGATACGGAACGTGTTTATCGGACGAGACGGCGGGAGTCGAGACACGTCACCGCGCATCACGAGACAGCAGGATGGACGCGTCACCGCACGCCAGGGTCGAACAGCGCCGTCACAGCGGTCAGAGACCACAGGCCGCCCCGTCCGTCTCCCGCCAAGAGAAACCATCTACTCCAGTTTACCCAGAGAACATGCCGAAATAATCCACATTCGAACAGCTTTATAATATTTTTTTTTCCTGTTGCAGAAGTAAAAATGAAGGTTTAGGACTATTACATAAATTAAAATCTTACACGTAGGTTCTATACGTTTTTATTTCCTTGGGAGAGTAGGATTGCGCATGTTTAGATGATCTTAACTATCTATGATATTAACTCTTATCTATAACTAATAAGCAAAACGTAGACTCTATGCACACATTTTTTTTATTTATTGTTCTATATATGATGTTGAGACCCATACAAGGCAAATACCTACTGGAAAAATTAGTAAGTGTTCATTATGTTAGTGGATTGCCGGACATAACACACACCCAATTTTCCATCTTACAACTTGGTTGGGTTACAGCAAAATAATTTCTAATTAAAAAAATCCATGAAAAAAAATAATAATTATCATTTTTTTAATACTCCGACCGCAAAGTTGTACGAGTTAACGGCAAACTTTGGATATCTTAGGCTCCCCTTCCGTCAAGGGCTTAAATGAAGCGCGAATACTTAAAACACCATACCTATACCTAAAAACCTTGCAAAACGACATCTCGTTAAATAAAGTTTATGGAATGTATTGTCCGGCACAAAAATTAGTTATATACTATGGAATGGTTATGGAGTGAAAAATTCGTGGATGATGAATTGAAAAAAAAAAAAAACATCTGTGTGTGGACGCCACGCGCCTCTGTAAAAATACTTGTAAGATAAAACTAAACAATACAGTTAAAGATGGCGACGGCCAGTAACGCGGTAACCCTCGTACCTCGGACCGGCCCCCGGTCTGACAGATGCACATCTTCATCATGACGGCGGCGCTAGCACCTGGGCGCCCCTGGCGGCTGCGTGGGAACTGACGGCGGGGTCCCGCGGCACCGCTATCCGGCGGCAATATCTAATCACCGCCCGCGGCGCGTCGGGCCCAAGTCCGGCCGGCTGCGCTAGTCTACACTCCGTATCAAATACATTCCCCCGTGCAACCAACAATGAATCACTTTCAACACCTACATTTTATACCACCCTTACGGCTTGGTCGCATACGCCATGCTGGTTCTTTGGATTTATTTTCATTTAACACGTCAGCTCATCTGCACATTAAGTTGCAACTTTATGAACAGAAACGAGTATTAACGAGATATTATCTCATGGCCGTAAAAAGTCACGCATGTGTTCATAATTACGATCAAGAGCGTGACATGTTACAGCTCAAATATAACGTTTATTAAATATCCGGTGAGAAAATTTATGATCTATCAACAAATGTAAAAGGCTAACGGAACCAATTAAAAGGAAGATAATAAATCGAGATGGAGCGCTAGAGACCAAAGACACGCGAAAGCGAGGTTATTCTGAACTTTAAAGCGTGTTGACCAATGACGCAGCTAAGATGTTCTGAGTGATTCGACCCACGGTTATGCACAGAGGCAAAGCCGTCAAGAAAAAGCACGGGAAATTTGAGGAGAAGGGGGGGGGGGGGGGTGAATAAATACCCGGCAACAGGGGTACCCGAAATGAATTTTCGAAATTTTTTTCCTGGTAGGACGAAAATAGCAAGCCTATTGTTTGGCAAGTCTATTGTTTACAAGTCATGTACATTGCATAGATTATGTTTACATGTACTGCCACGTAAACGTTTAATCATTTTTTTGCGGGGTTTAAAAAAAATTACAATAGATAATGGCGAGGGGGCAGAAAAAATTATTTGCCCTCTGGCCCTTACTTTTTTTCGACGAACCTGTACAAAAGATGAAGGTGACGGGAACCCTATAATCTTATGGTGGGTTCCTAACCACTGATTCACCGCCGATTTGAAACTCGCCTTACACAAGGGTATTTTTAAGGTTTTCCATACTCAACATGCTCAATATGTCAGTGCGTTTAGTTCTCATTCGAATAATATTCTACACCGTCACTCAAAGTGCAAAAGATCGTACGTTAAAAATTTCCTCTTGGCTTTTATTATTTATATGCGTGGAATTTTGTGATTTCCACCTAGGGGCAAAAGCCCCTGCGTCATTAGCTAATCCATAAAAAATACAACCAAATAAAAAAAATACGGAGTCCACGCGCGAAAGAAGTGAAATTTTTTTGCTTATTAGATATTGAGATAAATTATTAGTATTTTTTTTATTGAAAAAGAGATAATAATTGAGAATAGTATGATGCGGGTATGATCTCAAATAAAGAATTTCTTTTTCCGCGTTCTGTATTCTTGCATCCGTTAACTGGCACTTTTTTGCACCTATTTTGACGGTTTATTCCCACGTTTCATTCTATAATACCTCTTATCTGCTTCTGTATTTTTATTATTTTTGGGTATGATTTTAAATCACGATCTCCAGCTGAATAAAATTAAAGAACAAAAAAAAATTCCAATCGAACATAATTTACACTTATAGTCTCTCTACGAGTATTCGAGTCCTTTGGACATTTTAAATCGCAATGTTCACATCTCAAAAATAAGTTACTTTTATAAAGCTAATCTCTTAAGTGCATATATCGTTTTTAAATTTTCGATCACACTATTCACACATAAGGATGAATGATATAAAGTTTATTGTACAAATTAGTTAACTCTTTTTCACACGAATAAAAAAAATTGTAGATACTTTAAATAGAATGAAAGAAATATGGTAGCGTCAATTGTTAGCCGTTACGAAAACGAAGTAGACAAACACAAGCAGCGTTACGATAATTCCGTAGCATCACTGCTGCGTCATTTCTACTTCTCACCTGCCGCCTCCCTTTCCGGCCGTTACAACTAGCATATATTATGCTCCGCTACTTACCTATCCCCTCCCCTTTATGTCATTGTCCCATTCGACTGTTAGTGCATGCGTTGGAGTGGCGTCGCCGCTGACGCACTCTCCTCCACTACCGGTTCCCCCAACACGTAACTAACTATTCCCCTCATGCGATCGGAATTTTCACGTAACGCTCGAAAAGGTAGCAAAGACGTTTCACTTCATAAACTTCTGTGTTTCCGTAGCGGAGCATTGTAACTGTAAAATGTAAATAGTCGAATGCAGCAAAACGACCAGTGATGGATACAAGAATATATTTGTAGGGGATTTGAAGAAGAAAACAGAATTTGGGTGTTCATCAAATTTACGTCAACAACCTGGGGTTCGGCCAGTTAGGGATCGTCCATTAATCACGTGAGGCTGCAAAGGAGGGGGGGGGGGGGTCGGGAAAAATCACGAAATATCACAAGGGGGGAGGAGGGTGTAGAGAGATATCAGGTGTATTTATTTTTTCGCGCGATTTCTACTAAACCGAAAAGCGACGCGTGACCTTGAATCGCCGTAGCCAGGCAACAATATCCCCGCCCGCCGCAACATGAACCACCCGGCTCGGCTTGCCAGTCGCCAGTAAGACCTTTGAATATATATACAGTATATATATTCAAAGGTAAGACTGTGATTTTGGCACCGAATACATGCGTAAATCGTTGCCACGAATGTTATGCTTTAAAACAATGCGACGATGTCTAAACTAGGAGATCTGTATAAAGACCTAATGTGTGTCTGGACATTTTTATCACTGTGCTTAATTTTCCAGAATTAAATTAGATTATACCTATATTTAAAGATAATATTCTGAAATTTTAAAAATATTTTGTACCAAAAAAAATACACGTGATTTATTTGGGGGGGGGGGGGTAGTCAGTCTAAAACCTCACCACAAATCACTAGGGGGGAGGGGGGTTAAAAATATGCTAAAAAACATCACGTGATTAATGGACGACCCCTTAGGTACATTATCATTTTCCACATGCATCACTTCCTGTGTGGTTTTTGATTTCAGGTGTTGTATCAGCGGCGCCCTGGGCGATTTACTTTTATGGAGGCCCTCCCCTGGAGAATTTGGAGAGAAAAAAAAACTCTTCAAAACAAAATTTTAAGCCAACCTGAAACTTAAGTTTCGACAACGGTTATGCTAATTTAGCTTAAGAAATGTAGATATTCTTTCCCGATAAATTATCCTCGGGTCAATTTCATAAATGTTTACGATTATAAGATTCCAGTTGAATCGCGTAATTATAAGTGGTAATAAAATATTTTAAAGTTTTTCTAATACGATATCAGCACTTTAATTTACATGATAATGTAATTTTTAAATTCTCTTTCCCATTAATGTCCGCATTATTGAACAGAAAACTAGACAAACCAGTAAAATAAAAATGAAGAACACCGGCACGGGGCCCTGGGCCCTGGAGGCATACGTGCGAGCGATTGCACTGCGAGTGAACACAAACAGCAAACAGCACGGGCGTGGTCAGGACGGAGTGGATCCCGGCCAGGCGCGGCTAGAGGGAATCTCGCGGCTTATCAGATGATACCCCGCTTACCACGCTATCGGCGATACGCCTCGCAGATACCTGGAAGTAGGCGAACTGCGCGCTTGGAGGTTTATCTACCCGTAGTTTCAAGCGAAAACTACATTTGTATTGAATTTTATCTTTAAAATTATGTAAGTCTTCAAAGAGCCAATTAAAAATTTTAATTTTGGTTTTATGTCTCGCCCACGTGTTTCAGGATGGTAATGTACACAACACAAAATATCCTAAAATGTGTATGGTGTGATTTTGGGATAACGATGGCTGTACGTTCTATCCAAAGAATCTGAGAACCAGAAAGGGGGTGGGGGGTCAAATAATTGTGTCGCACTCCCTCCTCATTATTTAATGAAGAAAATTATTCAAACTCCAAATAAATAAAAAATATATAAAAAACTGTAAACGTTACAGTGTCCATTAAGTGTACACGTAATCTGAGCGTATCGCATAGCTTGTAAGGTTTCCAATTCATTCTATTAGCATTAGACTTGTAATTTCGTCCTATTCTCAAGGTGAATCTTGCTCCATCCTCCTCCTCCTCATTATCGACGGCCCTGCCTCGAATCATATGAGGACAGGAAATAGAATGACCCGAACTTTCCCAACCACCCGTATAGTCAGCCCGCAAGAGTTGTATAGACATTGTGATGACTCGACGAATGTAACAAACTTAGCCCTAAACCCGCAAAGCCACGCGGCTAGATATAGTCTGGCTCACACTTAGATTGCAGTACAGAGCAAATTTCTCCCCACTGTTGCCTGATTGAGACCACCCGTTTCGTTAATATTAAAATTAATATTCTATCTACTATCAGTTATAGTGAGTTTTAGTATATTTGTTATTTTACTATTTGTAGATACAGTTTTACAAAACCTGTTTAAACCAAGATGGCGTCTTTCAGTTACGTTCCCTATAAGTAAGTATGCAATAATACAAGATAATGCTCTTGATACAGTAAGAATTGTCTTAAAAATTATCTTCCCAAATTTTCCTTTTAAATTTTTTTTTAAGTAGATTTAAATACTATCTCGTTACATTATAAAGTTGTGTCATATTTGATATGCTCGTTGGGCGTATCTGGCAAGAGGGTACACCTAATAAAGGGCAGTGCTAATACCACATATCGTGCATTTAAAAAAAGAAAGTAAATGCCCATTGGTAGGGACACGATTATATGGTGCATTGCGATAAAACCGAAATAACACAGAATAGCACGTTAATACACCATAAAACACCGAAATGCAACCAAAAATCATTAAATTAATCGGCATATTTTATCAAAACTGAATCAAAATTACAAAGACCAAATAGAACATTTTAATCCAATGAATGTAAATTATTTAGCATGGGGAATATACAGGGTGGCGACCAACCGGGAAAACCGGGAAAACCGGGAAAAGTCAGGGAATTTTGCCAGCAGGGAAAAGTCATGGAAAAGTCAGGAAATTTTTCAAATAGTCAGGGGAAAAAAATTTAATCTTGTCTAAAGTTCCTGCTGCAGCATTTTACAGCTTAATATTATTCATAGTCTTTGTTAATTTGTTAATTGTATGTAGCGAATTATTAACTGAAATTCTGAATACTATATTTTATACGAAGTTTGTTTAATGAAGCCATTTTTGATGTCGCGGGTCCATGAAAAACTCTGCTGTGTTTGCATTGCTGATAACAGCTGGCTGGCGTGCGCGCGCATGCATTGTATTGCCACCATAGTCATGGTACGTGTACCAAATTATTCTATGTTTACTAGTTTTATAGCTCATAGTACACCGAGATGACCGAGATAGTTTTATTTTTGTTTCTCGTATTATTGGCAACTGTGGTACAAGTACACGAACGTTTTGGGATGAAAATAGAGGTGTGAAAGTAACAAAAAAATGTGTACCCGTATGTATTCGTTACTATAACAATTAGTACTCGTTACTTTCGTATCGTTACTCGTTACTTCTGATACCGCATGACATGGCACATGCTATGTTATGTAACAGCATCGAATCGAGTCGTATTTCGTACGCGTACAGTATGACGTCGCGTAAATAAAAATAAATCGAATATAAACAATTAAAAATATTTGATAATTAACAGCTTTTGATAACCAAGAAACAATTAACTCTCATAAGAGCGGCTTTATTATAATATATCTTTTAAGATAAGAACATAAAACGTGAAAATACGCGATTATAAAAAACAAAAACATACATATTTATAATTTGTAAAACATACTTTCTTACGTTGTTTCTGTTCGAATCTAAAACTTTGTCTACACACACAATACCTTTAATAAACAGTAAAAAACTTGGACGACGAATTTCCAAATTATACTTTTATTAATAAACAAACATCGTTCTTTGTAACGAATACATACATACGAATACATACGAAAGATGCGAGTAACGAAATGCATTCGTGTGTAACGTTTCGTTACTCGTTACTAGACGCCGCACCCGTTACTCAGTAACGAATACATGCGGTTTGCTACAGCTCTAGATGAAAACGTAAGTGCTTTTTTTTTTTGTTGCCAGTCGTGTTGTGTAGTGCTTCTCTACGTTTTACTTTTCAGATGTACTATTTATTTTATTTTGCTGTTCTCTTTTTGTAAACGTTTTGAATAGGGGCGTGTACATGTTTTCAGTATTATTTAGTAAGCTAGTCGGGCTTTGTTCTGAAGATAAAAAGGAGAGAATAAAAGTAGTAGACAAAGATGGGGAAAAAAATGTGCGCGGGATCAGATATGAACGTGTGGGCTTGGGAAGAATATTGCCGTTGCTGAAAGCTAAGAGTAAAGGTGATTAATGAATTAAAGTGTTTATTCGGTTATATTCAAATTTTTAGCCCATTACTTTTATGGAGTAAAACATTTTTTTAATGAATTCCAATACAGGATAAGAAAAGTGAAAGGTAAATATTAAGAGTAGCTAATCATTAGACTTGCGCATAATAGTTCGCGACCGGGAGCGCTCCTATTAAAAACGTTTACACAAAGAGGACAGCAAAATAAAATAAATAGTACATCTGAAAAGTAAAATGTAGAGAAGCACTACACGACTGGGAACAAAAAAAAAAGCACACACGTGCAAACTAGGTCGCTCTTTTAGTTCGTCCGCTCCCATCTCGAATTCAAAGAAGACAGGTCACAGATAGTTAGTTCGCTTTGCTACCGCTACTGCAGGCGATCTTCTTTGTATGTTATAGTTAGAGGTGGGTTGTTACTGGGTTGTTACAGCAATTTTCGGTATCTGTTCCAACCTGATACTGATACAGTAATGTACCTAGTTACAAGTCTCTGATACTTCTGTATCAGACGGTCCCAGGAAGAAACAAAGCTCCGCGTACGCAGACCGTGCGACCGGAAGGAGAATCTGATACATTATTTATCACGCCCGGTAATTCTCTACCTCTGTTACTCTCATGCCCGCCTGATACAGCCAGTATCAATCAGTTCAACATTCACTGCAGTTCGTCCTGGCCGTGTATCACCATTTACATTGTTGCGGGCTGTCATGCTTTGTAGTTAGTATATTTATAGTGAAATAAGGAATGGATAAGTGCACGAAAAAGACTTCATTTGTGTGGAATTTTTTTACGGAAAATAATGAGTTTGCTAATTGTAATTTGTGTAAACAAAAACTGAGTTATAAATCATCATCGACTAATCTGAAGAAACATTTGAAACGTAAACATTGATATAGTATGCTCACTAATGTACGTATCTGTTTTTTTTTTAATTTTTAATTTTTTATAAAATCGTAATCTTTTAATGTATGAAAACACTAGTTACTAATTGTTTTCGGAAAAAAAAGTCCTAATGTTGATTACATCTGTTATTAGTATCAACTGAGAATTTATTTGCATTTTCATAGCTGTTAGGTGCACAAATATAAATATTATATCTTGTATTAATGTATTTTTTAATATTAAAATTTCATTAGTTTTATTATTGAACGAGTCTGTGCACGCACTGCGCTCTGAGCGTACTTTGATGTGGGACAATAACCAAACGACTCGTAACAATTTCGCTTTGCGCCTCTCCTTCAATGCCTTCCCCTGCGCTTCCTCCCCTACATTATTTCCCTTCTTTATCCCTTATTCGTCGTTCCTGCTCCCTCCCCTTTCACAAGCTCCGCCCAAGTGACCGTCATCTGCGATCGGGTTCTGCGCACATTGGCCGTGGTGTTGTTCCAGGCGAATTCTGAACTGATACTAAAGTACCTGATACTTTTCAAGTGTACTCGTTTGCCGTTCCTGATACAGGCGCGTATCAGTGCGATAGTATCATGTTGATACTTTTCGACCCACCTCTAGTTATAGTAGTTATTTTTTATAATGATCAGTGTTGTGAACGCCTAGACTATTATCCTTTTTTTGGGTTATTATACATCAAATGAGTAAATAAAACAATAATTTACATAATTGGGTAAAATGGCGTATATAACAGTTGTTTTTAATCTTCACTTAACATATAATATAATCGAAAAATTTTAATTTATAAAAGGATTTATTTTATAGCTAGTTAAAGAAATATTATTTATGAAATGTGTTTATTTTAGTGAATAAAATTCAGTTTTATAAATATACAAATTTTAATTTTTTTTAAGTTTTAGAAATAATCAACAAAAAATGCGTTATTATTTTCAGGCAACAAAATTACGTACATTATTAAGAAAAAAGACCCATTACTCTTTTAATTTGTTACCTTTCAATTAGACATAGAAAAACTAATAAAAACTCTCAAGTAAGATTGTTTGCTAATATTGCTTAAGAATGTGTATGTTCATTAGTACTTATATATAATTCACTAAATATTAGCAAGTTCATCATCACTTAACATACACTATAATCGAAAAATTTTAATTTCTAAAAGTTATTATTGTTTGTCTGATTTTGTTTTGACATATATTTGTGTATGTTATCTGATAAGCTAGTTATAATATGTAAAAATAAGAAGGTTTTACGCTTAAAAAAATTGATGAGATTGTTAGGCATGGTCAGGGAATAAAAATGATTTTCCTGGAAAAGTCAGGGAAAAGTCAGGGAATTTATTCTTTACAGTTTGGTAGCCACCCTGATATACTAAAGTGTATGTACCAAATAGATTGGTAAATCTTTTGCTTTTTTTTTTTTTGTAATGCAACTGTATCACTAACAATAATTTTTAAATTACAACATTGGTAAATTTTCCAAATACACATATACTTGCTAATTTATTTTTGTTGGTAATTCAACTGTATCATTAACAATTTTTAAATTACAACATTGGTAAATTTTCCAAATACACATATACTTGCTAATTTATTTTTATTGTTCCCAGTAGTTAGACAGGCTTGTTACAAATTATTTTATTGTAAAGTGCATTATGTATCAGTCAAAATAACACTTTTGATGAAGTTAGTGTCATTTAACATTTTAGTGTCGTATTTGTTAACAAAAATAACAAAAATAAAAACACCTAAATCGGCCTAAAAATAAAACCGTAATTTCTTGTTTCTGCCCCATTGGATTGCACTCTGCACTCACGCCAGTGTTGCAGCGAGTGTGACGACCCGGGTAGACAAGGCAGCCGCAGGCGGCGGACTCGCTCAGCGCGCGGCGATAATGTCCCATCCTTGGGTGCGGGGCCGCCGAGCGCTAATTAGTCGCCGGGGTTGCGTCAACCAAGGCTGCCTCTGTCGTCTAGCTGCTGCTGTAACGGCCCCAAACTAGCCGCTCGACTTCACAATGTTGGACGTCAAAAGATTTTAAAATCACACCGAAACATACGGGTACCAGAACATAAATTTTTACCGTAACGAAAAGGTCTATATCGTCTTGCCTTAAAAATTCCCTAAATATTAGTAAGTGCTGTGTCATCATTACATTGGTCAAAACCGGGGATATAGATCATTTATATTCGGTGTAGCTCACGACTCAAGACGTGATAGCACGGTGTTTTGTACGTTGAGTTTATTTAGATTAATCGATTTAAGCCAAAAATAGTGTGTTTTGAACAATAGCAAGCCTATAAAAAGTATTGAAATACAATATGTCAGCCTCAGCCCGTGCAAGTGGCCTGTCGTCGGGAAGAGGAGGGCCACGCACAGGGACCCCAGTGTCTCGGGAGCGTCGCAAAGCTGCCGCGACAGGCTCAGTGAAGGACGCCGACTCGGACATATCGAGTGAAGATAGCACCCACACATCTGTCGAAGACGTCTCCGAACTGAGGGATATGGACATCAGTCGAAGTGAAGTGATGCAGGATCACTGGCGTGCAGCGGACACAAAACGTTACACGTTAAACCAACGGCCGTGTGTCCCGACACAGCTCCACAAATTTTTTTTTTTCCTCGGGTGGATCTCGGCTGACAACCTCGGCCGCCAGGTTGCTGGCGTTTTTAGTCTGCTCAGAGTTTACCGTTACCGTCGGTTTTCATTTCGGTGCAGCGTTCCTTCATTAACCAGCAAAGACGTACGTCATAAGGAAACCTCAACAAAAAAAATTGAACACGCAAACACACAGAAAACAAGACAAAATCACGAGATGTCAAAGTTAAATTCATAGACCGCAGAGAGAATTCCTTAGAAGGAATTAGCCCGAAAAATATCACAGCACAGACGAACACAGAGTTTGACAAAACGACGTGATAACAAGAACAGTAAATGGAGACAAAAGACGACCTTGGTCAACACAGACGGACCCAACGATGTTACTAAACAAAACAGATAATCTGGTCTACAAAACTTGTAAAGTTTTTTTTTTGTCATTGGGCAGCTTATTACAACTTGTTCGAAGCACCACTGTGTAATAATATTTTTGTTGGTATTCCCGCTAGAACTACACTGTCCACGAGACCGCTGGTTGCTAATGCGTGCGGTTAACACTCGTCGCTGCGATCGCGGTACCTCAGCCACTGGAGTGACGTCTCCAATGCGCGGGAACTTGTATTGCGAGCTACTGTTTGCGCCTGTAACTTTGCAGGCTTGCGATTCCGGATATTCCTTATCAAAAATTGCTTTATTTCGATATTCTCTAGCCCCAATTAAATTTATGCCCCGCATTTCGCGAAAACACTAAGGTATGACCATAAATTATAGGAAATGAAAAAAAAATAAAAACTGAATAGTACAAAATAAATATTTGCCGGGGATAAAAAATACTTTTAACTTTCAACACTAATAAGCCCAATAATGTTTTTTTTTAATTATCTTCGAGTACGGAAACCAATGACCTAAGTCCTAAGGTATTCCACAACAGCGCCGAATGACCCTAAAATACGTGCTAAAGCCGTGGAGTTTTGATCGGCGGCGTGTAGATGGTCACGCTGATCGCGAGGCAATGAATCGCGCTTCGCAGAATGTCGGCGCCAGCTCGCACAGCCCCGGGCGGAGCGGGGTCGCTGGCAGGTCGCCGTGGAGGCTACAGCCCACTCGGGTGAGAATTAGCACTTCCAAATATACGCAAGAAAAACCCTGAATGCGTGTGGCAAACACATCTAAACGTAGCAAACTTGGCTCGTATTAGTGTTGCGAAGCTCGTTGGTGTGAGTAGCACGGTATGGCCCCTGAGCGCACGGCTGTGGGCTGGCAGGGCGTCTTCTTCTTGTGCATGGGGAAACAATGAGATTCGTGCTGTAAATATAGCATTTGATGAAATAAAGTTTAGTTGTATTACAAGTACTTTTAGTGTTCTGAATAATCTGTATCAGGTATTTCATGCCTAAAAATTACTTTGAAAACACGCGTTTTGGCCATTTACACTCGTCTAAAAATACAGTTTAAAAAAGAAATCCGGAAACAGAAGTACTTATCAGCTCTCAGCGCATTCTTAAAGTTTTTACGTAAACGGACACCACGCGGATAGTTCGAGTAATTTTTAAAATCGTGTTTTTTTTTCTGAAGCTCTGCACACCCTGTGTGTTCCAAGGTAGGAGGAGGCCGCCTCAAGTTGAAACAGTTCGTCAAACTGCGCTGCGTCTTGTGTGTGGGCGTGACTGCTGACGCGCTAGCCTCGCGTGGAGAACATCGTGAGGTCCATCTCAACGCGTCATCGACTCAAGAAACAACGAAACTTTTTTGTCAGTACCCTTCGCCTACCGTTTCCGAAAAGTACAGATATGTTCTTCACCGAGGCTATTTTCAGGAAAATTTCAATTCACACACTTCAAGTTAGAACATTTGACAGTAATAGATAAACTTAAAAGGGTGCAGACCACTATTGGCTGGCTAAGCAACAAGTCTATCGTTACATTTTTAGTACATGATGGCTCCACATACCCTTTCGCCAAAGGCTGCATCGGCGATTTTGTACCGATCCTTACAACTATTCGAAAAGTCAACAAAAATGGCCGACATTCTTTGAGACGAATTTTTCAAGGATCATTAATGAGGTATTGGAAAACATCGCCTCTAATTGAGCTCGATATCGAGAGCACATTCGTACATATAAGAACTTGCTGTACCGCATAGCCCCGCCGCCCCCCCCCCCCCCCCCACAAAAAAGAGTTTTTGCCAGAACACTTTACGAACGTGATAACGACGTTAAATTTTTTTTGGCGTGTGCCGCATAAAGTGAATCTTCCCAAACACCGCCTGCAGGCGCTCCAACACTGCCCAGGGCTAGTTTCACCAATGGCGATAAAAATTAGGAAAAATAGATAACGTTATAGTATTAATCATAAACATTTCAGTTCGATTTTTACCTGCAGACATTTTACTACGGCTTATTCTCGACCTAGAATTTACATTAACTGCGTTTCATCTACTCAAACAAAACTGCATTTTGATGAAACAAATATGGTCGACGAAAGATAAATTCCTTGACTACACTATTCCCTAAAAATACTAGTACTAAGCATATTCAAGGGATTTTTATTTGTACCAAAACAACTGAAGACTAAATCCGTGATCCTAAATAGTCGGCCTGCTCACTCGGTAAAATGAGAAAATTGACAGATGTTCAAGATGAACTACGCAATGTTCCTTCAGTGTGACTCCTACTGCCAGCGGCTGGAATCACTGACGAGGGTGCTGACGACGTCTCGGCGTCTGGGTCGGGGCTTCCTGCCGCGGGCACGAGTCAGCAGCAGACGAGGCCGTCGGGGCGGTCTTTAGCCACTCACTCATTTCTCATTTAACAAGCTGACCATTCGTTAAAAAAGCATTAATCGCCTTTTTTTAAATCTTTTTCGTGTTATTGAACTATTTTGTAGTGTTACATATTGGATATGGATACATTTCATTATAATTTTTAACATGTCAGTAAGAGCCAATTATTTTTTTCTTTAATTTGCCAACAATTAACTGAATGTGATTCATTAGCTTACCCTTTAAGTTAAATACACTAGTCGCCTTCGCGCACTTGCTAAACGATCGTGGAGGTAATCGGAACATTTTGGTGAGTGCAGTTTCTGAAATATGGTGTTTTATAATAACCAAGCCCAAGACAACCGTTGCTGTAAATCCAGAAGAAGTCGGGAAGTACCGAGCATATTTATTATGGATGTACGAGAAATTAAAATTTTTGACACATTGTTGACAGCAAGATAAGTTGTACAGTGGCGGTCACAGTACGTTTTTTCGGGAGAAGGAATCTGAATGAATAAATAAATAAATAATTATGTGTGTAACAAAAAAAACTCACGTCAAGGGAGTTTCAGGCCGTTACATTATCATTCTCAAAATGTACCCCTTCATGTGTGGTTTGCAGTTCTAGGTGTTGTATCAACTCACCCTACACCACCCAAAACAACATACTGCCTTCACCGAGATCTCTCATTTTCGAAGTTAGTTATACTTCTTTAGGCCCGTTATGAAAAAATGAGTTGAATTTTTACGATGCGCGCGCACCATGGAACTAAGTTTTCACACGCTGAAGAAAAAAAGGCTACATACAAATAAAAATTCTGTGCTTTTAAATCTTTTACTTTAGCGATTGATATTGAATACTGGTACATATCATTAAGTACATTTATTCATTGTGACTATTGGTGTTAGAAAATGTGTTAATGAATTTTTTAAAGAATATTTGTATAAGTATATTTTATTTGCATTATAAATTATTACATTAGTTACTAAATATTTAAAACTAATAAATAAGAATAGACAATCAGCATATTTATTGATTTTAATTTTATACGCGTGTTTATATTTTACCAGCCACATTTCTAGTGTCACTTAGTCATTCTATTTCTATTGATTATTTGCATGCAAAATTAAAGTTAGTTTTTTTTTATTACGCCAAGTAAGAATAACTTCTAACGCACGTACATATGAACACGCAACTTTTTTTTCAAAGCTACACTATTTCTGTTGATCACCCCACCACATGTTGGCAAGCGTGCTCACGGGTCCATGAACCACGCACAGCTGGAGGATTGTCGGCGCTAGTTGCGAGCGTTCACGCGGTGGGACGTGCGAACAGCCGTGCAAATACACACACACCTTGACGTCACTCCGTGCGAGTGATAGCAGCAAGGTGGCGCAGTGGTCAGAGACTGGACTCCAAGTCACGTCAGGCAAATGACTGGTCTGTTTCCACACTACGTGCCAACTTCCATGCCCTGCTGTCGAAGAGATGTCAAACGCGAATGATGTAAAAAAAAAAATATGTGGAGAGTGTCATGGGTTCCAGCCCAACCACTGTTATAATGTTGGGCAGAAGAGGGCGACGCGACGGCAGCCAGCGGGAGTCGCCATTGTCCAAGCTGGATGGCGCGCACCGATGAAGAGGGGGGAGATGGGGGAAGAGGGAAAGGTAGGGGAGGATAAAAAACCGTTTCCGTCCGCGCAACAGCGACACGTGGTCGCGTGACGGCCCCGCCAGCGCCCGGCGACTGCGCAACTTCCCCGACAACACCATCCAAGGGCGCCCATACCCGTGGGCAGGGGGGGGCCGTGGCCCCCCCCCTAGCTTTCAGGGAAGGAAAAAAAATAGTGTAGTCAGGTGCTTTACTTTAAAGAAAATTATTTAAATTCGGTATTATGTAGAAGTGGTTCAACACGAAGATATTATTGTATATCGTTTTTTACATGTCTGCTTCATTTTTTATGTTAGTTCAAGCATTAGTTTCTGCCGCTGCGATATAAGGTGTTGTGTACAGGGAGAAAACGCTGTTCAAGCGCAACGCCCGTGGCGAGTCATTCCCCTTCGTAATGCTACCCAAGCTCACGCGATAACACAACACAACAGATTTAGAACAGTCAGAGTTTAGACGACGCGACAGTTGACACGTGCTTGTAGACGGCGAAATGTTTTGCTACTTTTACGTCATAATGTGTATGTTCACAAATAACATCTCAAAACAGAGATTTTTCAATAGTCTTTAGGTCTACAGTTTTATGCATCTGGTCTAGATTTAGTTTAGTGTATTCAGTCAGTATAAATAACTTAAGTGTAAATAAATCAGTGAAAGTGTTATTATGTAGTGTTTCTTAGATTTCCTCATTCGTCACATCCGTTCAGATTATTCACAATTTTTAAGGTAAGCTAACACCTTTAAAGTTACTCAAATAAGAATTATTGTCCAGAAAAGTCTACAACGTAAAATTTATGTTGGAATTTTGAATTTGAGGAAAACCACTTTTTCCCTTCAAAAGTGTTTAAAGGGATAAGGATTCCGCTACCTTCAGTAGACTCGTAAGCAATTTACACTAGAATCTCGATTTTACGTACGCTCACGGTCGCTTGGATTGCATTCGTAAAATCGTTATCTTCATAAAATTTTAAACACCCCACCCCGTGAAGATACATGTTATAATTTATTGAACGGAATATATATAATATTAAATAGTAAAAACAAGACTGCCATCTGCCCTCTGCCCTCCCTTGCGTTCCCCTTATTTTTTTTTAACATTCCACAACTTGCCTCATTGCATAGTGACATCACAGCGACTAAACACAGTTGCACCACGCATTGCATCATGTTAACTTTTGTGTGGTGACAGTAGGTTGTCCGACATGCCTTTCTTGGATATCTTTCCTTTTCGTAAGACGCGTGCTACTAAAATAAATTTATATTTGAGTTTGCAAACTTGTTCACTCCTTGCCAGAGACAACTGAAAACAGACGAGACTTTCCAGGGTTAGGTTGATGAGCTGGAAGAATTCCCTGCCTTGCATTTTTATGGACTTCACCTTATCATATTTATCAGTTAATCTTTAACAGATAGGCTTGAAGAATATGAATGAACGCACTTTTAGTAACATAATCGAGGAGATCAAGCACACAGTTCAGTGTACACCTGTACTGTTTCATAAAAGTGATCATAGGTAGGGACTGAAAAAATTCGCGGTTTCAATGACCACTCGGATAGACTCCACGATTCTCTATGTACTCGGGCAACTATCACCTGGTCATTGGCTACCGACTCGGGACACCTGTTTATTGCGATTCTTATGATTCGATACTTCTTTAGTTGAGTCTTTGCCATTGGCCTAGAGTCCTTCAGGTAAATTGCGGTCCAATCACTGACGCAGCATTAAGCTAAATGAGTTTGGATTCCAGCCTGTCTTGAAAGGAATCCGCGAATTTTTACTGTCTCTAATCATAGGCTTATTTGGTGAAGAAAAACGCTGCTCTGTAACGACAGACATTCATTAAAAACACAGTACATTTTAGTGCGAGAAGCCCTTGAATTTGTGATAGCCACAGGGAATTATTTGTTTGTATAGTAAGTTAAAAAAAACTTAGTTGAAAATTCGCTCGTCACGTCTACTTGCTGTCAGTTATACCATTTTTGAGCGTTTTTTACTGGGAAACCGATGCAGCGAAGGTAATGAATGCGACACATGTCAAGATAATGCCTAATGGCATGGGTTGTTGGATATTAGCGGAAAGGAGAGGAAGTAGCTACTCAATATCGTTTCTTTCTCTCACGCTTCACAAGGTTTCAAGCTCAGTTGCTATGCTCACGAGCTGGAAATGTTGGAATGAGTAAGTAATGTTGAGTATAGTTCATTTGCGGTAAAATATATATTTTTACGGCCTTGACATAATTTTTCAATCGAAGAAATTTCAAACTTTGCGACAAATAAAGTGTAACTAGTCCATTTTTTCTTTTCGATTTTGAGTTTGATGCCGCAATAACTTATACAATATTCACTAACGGTAAATGGCTGTTGTATTAGCTTTAAAATATGAATACGCTGTGCATAAAAAATTAATATTTTTATATGTTTTCATAGTGTTTTTTTAATTTTTATTAAATATATTTTGGTGTCAAAATTTCCGAATTTTAGTTGGTTCCTGAAAAATGTATTCGTAAAAACCCGGCTTCGTTGAGTCCGGGCTCCGTAAAATCGAGGTTCTAATGTACTCTTAATTCTGAAGTTAAGTACTGAACATGTTATTTAAGGGTTTATCAGGGCCGTATTTACGCGCAGGCTATCTAGGCTGTAGCCTATGGGCCCGCACCACACGACACGAAAAAAAATTATACTGCGATGTGGATCTTCTTATATTCTTAAAATACGCGTCGACATATTGTCCAGTTGTTTTGTGTGGATTAATTGCGCTGAACTAAACTCTTCTGTGTAAAGCTGATTATGAGTTATGTCAGCATTTAGAAATTTTCGATTATTTTCATTGGTTTTGGTGTCACTTAATTCCTTAACCTCTAAATAAATACTGTTTGGTTAAATTGTCTAGTTTAATAATAAACTAATTTTTTCTGCGCTTTACTATCACTTAATAAACTTATAGTCCTCGACTACTGAATCCATCTGTGCTAATTCTAAATGATAAGCAATTATGATTCATATCGAAACATAGTAATATTCATTTAATTGTGAAACAATTTTTGACTATAATTATAAGCGTATTTCAGGTGTTACATTTAAAAACAACTGTTTTCTGACTGTGATAACATATTTAAATCGTTTCTCTCCCAAAGTTGAATCTTTTGACCAACACGTTTTCAACTTTATAATTATTTTAATTTAATTTGTACGCGACATTTATTTAGGGGTAAAGAGAGCAATTAGTTGAAGGACTGTATTCTTGATATCCGTGTACCCGAGACGCTGTAAAAGTTTAAGGACTGTATTCCTGCATTTTTAATGCTAAAAATTCATTTGTTTCAATAAAATAGTTAATATTTAATTAATAAAGTAGCCAATAAAGATTTTTTTTATGGCGAATGAGTACTGTGGTCTAGTATTTTAGTAACAGGACAAAAAATTTTAACAGGGTCAGAACTGGAACTATTTTATGGCTAGTAACAAGCCGCAGTTAAGTCTTCCAAAAGATTAAAAATACTTCATACCCCTAAGTCTGGCCCCCCCCTACAAATTATCATATGGGCGCCCTTGACACCATCTGTGTACGGTAGCGGAACTACAGCGCGCATCCCCTCCCAGGGTCGTATACAAGTAAGAAGGCGCCATATTGGAATCGAGTCGGTCTTTCATATTGACTTTCTTTAAAGCAATCAGCAAAAAATTGTTTTTCATTAACAGTCAAAGTGTCAAGTGACTATTGAGGCAGTTCTTTAATTAAAAAAATACATTCATCCAAAATTGAGCCACAGTCGTTTCAAAAGGAAGAGGAGCTTTAGGCTTATTTACTTAATAAACGATAAAATATTATAACGGCCTAAAAAGTATTGAAAACGAAGAGAGCATCTTCACTCGATTTAACTCTCGTTTTAAAGGCCTAAATTCACATGTAATGTAGAATATTTTACTTGTCGCTAACTTCAAATTTTCATGAACAAACATTTTGAAAATGAAATATTTTCACTATTTGCTTGACTTTATAAAACTAGCATATACCAATGTCAAAAATGAAGGCTTGCGAATACTTTAAAAAAATATATATATATTTGTAGTGTTTATATGTCTAGAGCCTTGAGGCACTATCACATTTTTACACTTTGCTTCAGCTCAATTTATTGTGCATCGAATTCAATTTTTATATGACATAACGTCACTACCACATAACCGCGAATATGACCTTAACAATTACTTCGAACAATACTTCGACTTCAATAAATTTGCGAATACGAGTATTAGGATTATGAACCAGAGACATTTTCTCTCGCTCCATTATTATTTTACCTTTGGCAACGGCCAATTTTGGCCGTAAAATAGGAAAAGCCATATTCTTAGGCGGTCCTTACGCTTTATTTCCAGTAAGAAAAGGTGTTAAGTCCTTTAAAAATATACAACTCATTTCCAGTTCAATCAGTCTGAAAAAAGGGAATAGCACAGGAATGTGTTTCAGCGTGATATCATTACTATTTAAAATCAGTATTCGCAATTTTTGAGGAGGTTTATATGTCTGACAACCACTGACTTTTTTTTCGATGTTGCCAACTTTTTACTAGACACTTTTTTTTTAGATTTTAATTTAAATATATGTATAAATAAGCCATGTATTATTCTGGACCGGGGGGAAATATTATTTGTCGGGTATACCAACTTGAGGAAACTTGAAAACGCACATCGGAGGAGGAGATAGCTAGCTCTCTCTGGCAATCACGACGCCACGCCACCATCCAGCCCCACAGTCAGCCACAGTCAGCCACAGTCGCAACACCGTCACCTGCGTACTTTCCTTTCCCCCGCAGTAGCTCCCGCCGCGAACAATGGCCCGCGAGCGCGCAGTCGGAGCGAGGTCCGCACTCGGTTGCGAAACGCGCCGGCGCTGATTACTGCGGAAGTCCCGTACAGGCCCGTGCCGGTCGTGCGAGCGGTTCCCAGGGGCCCGGAGACGAAGCAGGAAGGTGAGAGAGGAAAGGAACAATAACGAGAGAAGCAAGCGAGGCCGCCCTCCGGCCATTTGCCAGCAACCGGCGGCAATGACACCGTTGTAGCCGGGGCGAGATGTCCACCCTTCAAGGACTCCGCAGCTGCCTAGCATTCACTCACCCCCGATCACTCGTGAGTCATGAACATAACTCACCAATCACAAGACTAGCGTATCTCGTCAATCAAATTGAAATGGTTTACATGTTTGTAAGTTTACCAGTTAATTGTATTCGTCGCACCATAACTTTAAATCAAGTAAGGGTTCATTAAATCTTTCTAGTTATTGAACACTTAATCAAATATTCTAGTTACTTTAGGCGTTTAATTTAGATCAAAACTTGCCTTACATCATATCATTTGTATTAATATATTTATATCACGAAGCCGGGCGGGTCGCTAATACAAAAAAATATGGGGTGTGGCTGTGTCATGGATACGGCCATGTGTTGTACGTGAATGTGTGTACGCAACAGGTAATATTTTCTATACAAAATATAAAATACGCTATTGTATGTATGTTATAATAATGTTTGAGCACTACGAAGTTCTTCGGGTTTCCATGTTGTCTTTATGATAGCAACTATTTCCGTTCGTCGGGTTCAGGAAAGAAATCAAGTAAACAAATAATTACCGTGTTATAACTTTATTAATTATAGGTCTGCGATACGAAAAGTACGACACAAATGACATACAGGATACATCGAGATTTCTGGTAAACGTTAAATCAGCTGCAGATGTACTGGCACCGTCGTTGACCCGCTCGGCCGCATTAATTTTTTTACGTTCCCGGCAGTGCTTCACTCGGTTATATGGTGTTTTATTGGTATCATTCGATGGCTTTTGGGAAGCCCTTTCCAATCGTATACGATCTCTGTATTTGGATTTGGCTTTTTGACGCGTATAGGCCGACGTTATATATTTTTGATTATATATTATTTTAACGCCATATATATTCACTGTGACTATTTTACACTAATGTTTTATATACGCAATCGACAGATTTTGACGAGAGCTGACGATTGAAACTAAAACGAACGTCGTAGCTTCTCCCAGTCAAAAGTTACACTGAATAGAAATCTCGAAACGCAGCAAAATGACCTCAAAATGGCGGCGCTTCCCCCTCCACCACGCGCGATGCGTCACAGTCCTCACTTAGCGTAACGAATTCTTTGATCCTTTAGCTATCCAGTGGTGTAATTAAATTTTGGACGGAGATGATACCAAACTGTATCCCCCGATTTTGTTATCATTCGTTTTTTGAATTGCCTCCCACTATGGAAGCAATTTTCAAGACGTATTCACGTCAATAATTACTTACATTTTCATAGGTACTTAATTACTTGTAATGGTATTGTGATGGTGCGATATAGGAAGATCGCCAGTTGCTCGTGCAGTTTCGTCGTCGGAATTAACAACAAAAAAGTGCTTGGCCTAACATAACTAACATTTAACTATGAAATTTATATTGCCTTTCTTAATAAGGCGATATAAAATAAGCGATATATCGTGAACGATGTACGATATGCGACACGCACAGACAGATACTTCAAATCTAAAGTGAGACGATAAAAACATATCGCAAGTGACATCTCACGAAGTACCACTTGCCGGTCGCTTCAGCGATTAGCATCTTACGATATTTCGAGCTGTGAAAATTACGCGAAGAGAAGACAATTCTGTAATTCCGTTCATTAATTTAGTGAAAGCTCATCAGTGCATCTGGAACTATTCCATTGCCGTATACAGTAACAGATGTGACGATTGCCGCATGGAGGGAAATTCAAATAAAATAAAATTCAGACATAAAACACACAGGTATAAGCCCGGCAACTTAGTAATTGACTTTTTTTTTCCTAACCTAAGTTAAAACTAAGTGTGTAAGGGAGGGGTCTAGGTAGGGAAGACTCTAAGTGCGTCTCAGGGCAGGCCCTATACGCTCTAAACATGCGGGTTTTTAACCATGCAGAAAAGGTCACGTGCATCATGTGCTAGGAGGGGATTGGCCAGCCATGACAGACGTTTTCGCCATGACTAACTCCCCTCACTCTTAATTCTAGACTAAAAATAGATAAGTTGGGCCCAGGTAAAACCTCCATAGACAGAGGGAAAACCCTGGGCACATACATGCGGGATGCAAAGGTCATGCATTATTACAAGCAGGTGGATTACAGGAATAGAAGGATGGTCCTGGAAGAAGAGTGGGGCGTGGTAGAAGTTCTACTATGCAAGGGTGGGGCACTTGGACTTTTAGTCCGCATTGGTTTGGTCAGGCCTGGTCATTTTGGGGGCGACCTATGCCGTTTCCCGTCGTGCTGCCAGTTAGCACTCATTGTGGCTGTATAATATGATCGTGTAAGTGGGGCGGTCGCGAACTGTGGCGTCGGACTAGACTCCAGAGTGGTGACATAGCTTCAGGTCGACCTGTCGCCAGTAAAAGGCTGTCGGTCAGTTAGAGAAATTGCCACCATCTGTCATTGAAAAGTCCTAGCTGCAGTACTACGCTGTGTGAGCTGCGGTCGCGAGCAGGGCATCGAGCCAGACTACAGAATGGTGACATAGCTTCAGGTCGACCTGTTGCCAGCAAAAGGCAGTCGGTCAGTTAGAGAAATTGCCACCTTCTGTCATTGAAATTAGTAATTGACCCTGTGCGTTTCTGTTCCGCGCAGCTCCTCCCTCCCTCACTTCCACCCCTCCTAACCCTCCGAATCGTCTGCAGGTAGGGGAGGGCACTCCTCCCGCAAGGACAACTTAACACGAACGCACTTCACTCGCTTCGCCATGAGGCTGAAAGGTATTCACACTAACGAAATGTTTGTTGCGTTTGACGCAGCATTATGGGGGTCATTTGGTTGACGCAATAATGGAATCTACGTCCGATATCGGTAATCGAGGAGGAAAAGACTCCTGAAACGTATTTTGGAAACCTTCGAAATTACGAAAACTACATATTCATTCCCACTTCTATATCTAGATGAACATATTGATCAGATGCACGGGCACACCTATCGAAGCATGCACTTAACTTTTCTAAATATATCCCATTAATGAAATGTCACTGTCACCGATGAAGTCTCATAGGACATTGGAACCTCTGAGAAACAGCTGCATGTCTATTTAGGGTATTGGACATAAAAAACTATACATTTCATGCACCCGGCAATCGTAAAGTGTCAATTAAATGTAAACAAAATTGACAACCAAGTTGAGTCAAAATGTTTGCTGTCAGGTATAAGTACACCATTCTCCTTAATAAGTAATATTAATATATCAAGCCAATAGAACATTAATTCGCATAGGCTATGTAACCTGCTTAGTTATCACATACAGCTGCAAAATAACCATTAGAAAGAGTAAGTAATATTTTGAATATCCATAGGAAATATTAACCTTACCTAGTCCGAGTCGAATTCCGAGTTGAAGCTATGTGCAGTATCTGTTCCACTTGAATTTTCATCAGATGATGATTGAAGGGTTACAATAATTTTGTCAATTTCGATGTCCATGATTCGATCACTTCTGAAATATTCAGCCTAAATACCTTTAACATGTTCGCAGCACTTTTTCCACTGTTCGACGGAGTACGAAGCAAACAATTTCTCACATAGTTTTCTTTTTTCGTCCAACGCGTTACCTATTTCCTCAGAGACCTTCCTCTTGATGTCCCCCCACACTAGCTCGATCGGATTTAGATCCGGGTGGTAGGGGGGCAATCGAATCACGTCATGGACATATTTGTTTATGATTTCGTCTACCTTGAATATTTTTGGGGAAGGATGCTGTTTCACCAAACACAACAAATCTGCTTTGTTCATGTCAGGAGAAAACTGGATGCTATTTTCCCTAAGCCAATCTTGAATGTCATGTTTAAGAATAGCTAATGAAGGTTTTCTATTAGTTTTAACATTGTGGTAACTAGCATTGTCTAAAACAATATCACTGTGCGTTGGCAAATTTGGTAGTAACTTTTGTTCTAGCCACAACGAAAAATTTGCATAGTTCATATCATCGTGATAGTCACCGGATTTTTCTTTTGATTTAAAAATCAATAACGCATTCTGGACAAAGCCTTGTTCGCCACCAGAATGCACAATTATCAATCGTTGCCCTTTACCGATAGATTCTGTGACCCCCAGTTCAGTGCTGGATTGCCAGCAAGAACTTACACTGTGAGTAGCGTGTAGATATGTTTCATCAATATATTCTATATTCCGCCCTGCATTTCGGTACGCACGAATGTCTTGTAACTATTTTCCTCTCCATACGGTAATTTCAGGTTTCTCTATCAAAAGTTTTCTTCTAGACTAACATGTTTTCCATCGAAAACAGAGACGTTTCAACAGTTAGCGCAAGTATTCTTTGCTGCAGTTCACAATACCGCCATCTCGTAAGGACATTGTCAAATTCGGCACTGTTTTTCTAACGGTATAAAATTCATGAATTTTCCTACGAATCGCACATTCGGAAAAGTCATAAACTTCAATTCATTTCTTTCGGTCTTTGTTCTTATCCGTGGGTGTGGAAAATGATAAACTACTTTTACTTTTAATTTTACCTTCCGCAATGATACTTTTAATGGTTGATTGCGAAACACCTGTCGCCGCACTTGCCGATTCTGTGACGTTGTAACTTAATTTATATAAACGTTTCTGTTCTTTTAAATGTGTTACAACATTGTAAACGATTTCCCTTGCTTGTCCACGTAATGGTGTACCAGCTGAAATGCGTGACTTAATTCCTTAAGTTGAAGCCATAACGCAAACCGTATCGTGTAAACCGACCTGCGAAGCACTATCTCGGGAGCGACGTGCACAACCGTCAACTGATCCCCTCCACTCCACTCCGCTAGAGAATCACGTGACCGCCGCCTGACACGGGTCTGCGCAGGTCGAAAACAAAGTTGTCGGATTATACCTAAATACATTGTTTATTTACCAGTTAATCCCCGGCATGCGTTGCGTAATTTTTTTTTTTTTACGTTTTTACACATTTTAGACGATGAAAATAAAATTTTCTTGTCGGATAGACAAAAATTACTCAAATGCGATTTAAAATTTATTTATGAAAAACCATTTTATTTTACTTAGTAGGGTCGCGAGAATTTGTAACGTGGGAATACGACGCATGATGTGTTTTCATAACTTATTTTTAATTATAATAGTTTAATTCTTATAGTAGTTAAATGTTTCATATATATATCGGACTAGAACCGATATTTATATTCACAGATACCAATAGGCTACAACATAAATTTAAAAACATAGGAATGATTGAAGTATTTACACCTTGCAAGAAAATTCAAAGATAAGTATTTCATTTAAAAACTTGTCATAAGCGCGGCAATCTGTGCGTATTTATCGAGACTGAAGGGAAACTGAGGTGAACAATAGGGTGAAAATGCATCAAAAGATAGATGCTACGTTATAGTTTTCAATGTGCAGTTTTTTACTCAAGTTGTTGAGAATACGTTAAATTTGTTTGGTTTGTTCTACAGCCATTCCTCACGAAGCGATCGGCTGTGAGGTTTACAGAGGTCTTGCACGTCGTCATCTAAAAACTCCAGATCACGATAAAATTAGATTACGCCTGCTCTGGGTCGGTGTATTCCCGGCAGCAAAAGTGAGGAGCTGAACCAATTTGCGCCCACGCCACGCGGCGTAACAACCGCGCGGTCTGGCTCGCTGCGCCTTCCACAAACGGTGTTGCGGCTCATTATCATAAGAGATGCCTTTCCACCATAAGTCAATCCTCTGCCATTATAGCACGTAGATCAACATCCCGAACACGCTACGACATGCCCTCGTCCTCCGACATCACTGTTGGGGACAGTATTTACGATCACAAAACTTGAAGGTATGAATGGATTGGATTGTATTGAAAACAAGAATAAATGAAGGCCCTCACGCCCCCAAAGTCAGGAGTGTATGTGTGTTTGTGAGGACAGACGGTAAGTGCGACGCTCGCTGGTACTTTTACCGCGATATAGCCTCTAGGCGCAAGGCTCTGAACTAGCACGCAGTCTTTACGTCGTGCATTAAGCAAATGAGTGATTTGAGCGGTGAACATAGCGCTATTTTTTTGCGATCGTAAATATGGCGGATAAATTAAGATAAATGTGTAATGCCTAAAAGGTATTCTAAAAAAAAAAAAACATTTTAGCCATTTTCACTCTCCTAAAAATACAATTTAAAAACGAAATACGGAAACAGAACTACTCATTCACCGTCGGAGTATCATTAAATGATTTTCGTAGACAGACACAACTCGGATACTTGAGCAGTTGTTAAAATGTTTTTTCTGAAGCTCTGGCTCAAGTAAGCTATTTTGCGCGTATGGCCAACCATATATTTGCAGAAAATTGTATGTGGCTGCGATTAAAAATTGTGTGGACATGTGGGATTAGCGATTAATATTTCGCCAGAACACTTAAACTTTACTCCAAAACATAGTTCTGATTGACTTTTTTTTTTACTTTCACAAATATCAACCTTATGACCTTCACGGTTCCTGTTTCGGTAAACTGTAGGCTTTAGTCTTTTCTGAAGGCGAAATAATTATTAACTTTTAGGTACTAAAAAAATCAACGCTGGTCTCGAAAAAGTATTTTGACAACACAGGCCAGACAGGCAGTGAAAGTATGAATAGAGAACAATATAGTTTATAATGTAAAAGTACCAGGAACAATCTCTCAGCCGACCTTTAGAGTATCTTGCAGGAGGAGAGTGTTGCAAGACGTAAGAGATAACGATGCTAAATCGCCCACTTAGCTGTTCTGACCCGACCCGACCTAGCTGTTCAGTGGGCAACTGACCACCAACTGCACTTTGTAACATCTGCCACTGTTTCGTCACATAATATTACTCATGTAAATAATAGTTTCGTAGACAGATAACAATAATGCTAAATGAACTGTTAATTCTGATATACCTAAAAGTATTTGCTCCCGATCTTTCATTTTGTATTTCGACGCACTTCGTTGGCGAGTTAGTGTAATTACAAGTATTAATGAACAACGTAAACATTATATATAGATGATTAATCACTTTTTAGATGGTAGGTTTTCATGGCCACTTCTCTTCTAGGAAAAGTCTACATTTGTATTCAACAAAGTATTTTAACTCAACAAAAAAACTAAAAAAAAAATAAAAAATTGTTCAGTGTACAAAGGTAAAAATAAAACTGATATGTAAATTATCAGTAAAACATGTCCACAAATTTTACGAAGAAGTACAGGAGGCAAATTATTTTAGCTTACGAAAATAAAGTAGAACTTAAATTGGAAATTAAAAATTTTAAAGCACGGTTACACAGCGCAGCTAAACTAGTTTTAAGTTAATATGTTTAGGTAGCCATAATTAATAACTCTTACCTATTTGAGAAGAAAGTCTTTTCAGGTTACACGGGAATCGAGTGTTTACTTCTCGAATCTATCACCTAATTAATGTTTTCTGTTTCGGTGTTTATATGGATAGGTATTATTTCGCATCATTAAAGCTACCACCATACTACACAATTATTCTGTAAAGTAATGGAATTTCCCTACACAAAACAATTCAGATAATATATTTTATGTTCATGTTGATTTTACTTCAACTACGCCACTAGCTTCGGCAGTAGTATAATTTCTGATGTCCGAATAAAGACTTCAGGTTGTGGTGCCGCTGCCGGTGTGCGCCATATTGGACTGCGACGTCATTGCGGCCATTTGGTGTCAAAATTCCCTCAAAAATCCTTTAAAAAAAAACTTTTAAAAAAGCCTTCAAAAGACTAAAAATTTCCTTAATTTTAGTCGTTTTGATGATTTTTTTTTTTTTGTCGTTTGAGGATATTTGAGGAACATTGACACCACATCGGCCGCCGCGATCTACTAAACCAATATGGCGGACACCGGCACCACAACCTGAAGCCTTTTGTCGGACATACCAAACTATACCACTTTCGGCCATCTTTTCTGCTATGGTTTGGTGAAGTTAAACCAGCCAAAAACAAGCTAGCGTAGAAGATAAGTTGTTCTGAAGTACTTGCGAAACCTGTTTGGTTTGAATTAAGAAATAAATTCGATCTTAACATGTTCAGAATACCTGTAACCAGTTGCCGAGATATATTCCAATGAAGTAGTTCAAAGTGAGGTGTGAAACGTGACTTTAAGACCCGTCGCGTACTTCATGCGACGGGACCTACGAACCACTACTGTATCAGGCTGGTTCCACAATATGCTGTTGAACCGGAGCGGCTGCCAGTTTCTACTCCGGCGATTTCCTCTACACATATTGTTTTCACATTAGATTTTCATATTTACTTAGTGCATGCATCCTTGAGGCCTGCATTGTGCATTATTAAAAAAAAAATAAGTGGAAAGAATATTCAGCAAAAAAAAAAACGCTGCTTTAGTTTTAGCCGAAGCGGCACAAACAGATAGTGCGACACCAACCTAAAAGCTCTTAAATTCGGTAAGTTCTGGACCACTGCCATGCAGGATTAGCGATTTTGCCGGGTTATAAAACGTCAATAGCGTTTTAACGGGTATAACAAAAGAAACAATTATTGGAAATATAGGTTCGGAAAAGATATCGCAAATTAATTATATTAAATAAATTAGTTTATTTAACTACTGCGAACATATTTTTTCTAAATTACAACAATCCGAATGGCCGTCCACAAATTAATCACAGTTACATAAGTCCGCTATTTACTCTCCCCACTGTAGCTCGGCTCATCACTGGCTGTCTACTGTTCGTCTGGCACCACATATCTCGGTCCCCGCACACTGCTTCGCCTGCTCAAGGCGACGCGACGCCCAAAGCTCCGCTCTTCGCACACGAAACTCGTCGTTCGTCGCCCGAGGATTCGCCGGTATCGCTACCAGTCTCGTACACTCGCCGCAGGTCGGCGTCGCCTTATATGCCTGCCAATGCCCGGTCTGTAAAGGTCCCCGACTTTACACTCACAGGTGCGAGAACAATGGCGTCCTAGTTACGCCACTTCATGCGACGGGGCTAGAGAACCTGCCGAATCCTCCAGAGACAGAGCCACCCGGACTCCGCGGGACAGACAGTATCCGGGGAGGAGGGGGGGGGGAGTTCGTACATGTACTGATAGTGGAAAAGGAGGGGAGGGTTACTTGTGTCGCGGCGAGGTTTTCCCAGAGATAAGCGCTGCAAGCTTCTAAACAATATTTAAGAACGATATACTCTAGTCAAGATAAAACCTTCGGTTGGAAGTATAAAGGGTACAAGGGTTGCCATTAGACATAGCCGCACAGGCCTTAGTACCGCCCACAAAAGAAATACAAATAAACATTACCACATCTGACATCACGTGGTCAAAAAAATGGCCTGGAGCGGCTCGATAGGCGCCATATTACAGAATGCGCCTAATCGAATAATGTCGGATCAAAGAGCGCCAGCTGTGTGAACGATTCACGTCGGTAGTTCGACGCCACCCACCGACCCTGGGGGCCTGTATTTGAAACACATTGCTTCCAGCGTCACGCGAGCTAGACTAGCACGGCGGACTCGCACGTGACAACCCTCGGCAGAGTTGCTGTACTGGAGCGAACACCGCTCGTGTTCGAGACGATGCCGTATGCGGCTCGTGTAGTCGTGTGTGCCAAAATGATTTATTTGGTTTTCACGTTGCGGCTAATCTGTTTTATAGCTAGGCGATCGTCTTCAATTTCTGGCATGTTGCCTTATGGTCTTTAGTTGCAGGTTTTATACCACCACGAATTTTTCTAAAATTTAAAACCACTGTGATTGTAATTAAATTTAAGAAAAGAATGGAATAAGCTATGTAGTTTTACAGGCCTAGTTATGTTTACATATAAAAAAATATGTCCTTATATTATCCTTTCAGTGACCCAACTTGCAGGTACATAGAATAATGCTGTGTTTTTTATTACTTATTTTCAAACGGGAATTAACTTCAGAATAAAATTTACAGTAACAGACAAGCATTCATGCAGTGTACCAAAAACGGAGATTATAAATTTGTATTGAATAGTTACGTATAAACATACGGATGAATAAGTTCAGTGTTTTCTGTATGTGCAGGGAACAATCATACGCTTATTTATTTAATTAAATAAGCTGCGCCAATATTAACGCTAATGTATCAACACTGTTTAATTTAGTAATTTAATTTAGTAGTTTAATTTAATATGATATAAAACCTAAAAATACATATGTTTTAACACTATCTCAAACGTTACCAAGATCAAGTTTTCTCCATCACCTTCTTAACACCTTTAATTCTACATAATTTACAGAGAGCAGCGCATTACAGTATGTCCACAAAATAATGTCCCAGTTATAAAAGTTAATAGTGTCAATTGTAAGCGTTGTAGAGTGTCGGTTTGAGGTTACAATTAAAGAGTAATACAAACTGTTTCAGAGAAGCACATGCGCGAATACTGCTTTGTTTTATCTCTTGCAGCATAACCTGTGTTGAAAGAATGGCTCTTTCCCCAAATAGTAGAGGGTAAACTTGTAAACTTTATTTGGCAACAGGATTTAGCCCCTCCGCATTGGAATATCTTTGTTCGAGAGTGGTTGAACGTCGAAGTCTCTGACCGTTGCATTGGTCGTAATGGTCGAGACGACATACCTCTTTTTTCGCTGACCTCCACGTCTACCTGACATAACGTCATGCTATTTTTTCCCCCTTTGGAGCTTTATAAAAGATCGTGTCTACGTTCCGCAGGTACCTAATGATTTGCCAGAGTTGAGACACAGAATTGAAGAGGCTATTGCTTCCATTACTCCGGACTTGTTAACCAAAGTGTGGGAAATATTTAACTTTAGGTCCGATGTGTGCAGTATAACCAAATGCAAATATTAAACATTTGTAAGAAAAACTATATTAGTTCACCTTCAATTTGATAATTTGTTGTAAATGGTCTAAATCAAACTGTTGAAACTGGGACATTGTTTTAGTGTATTTTCAAACGGGGACTCGGCATCACTGGCCCGATCGGCCGACTTCGTGCGCCCCCGCGGGAGTGTTGCAACGAGACGAGAGAGTCGTCGACCCACTTGCCCGCCGCCGACCGCGACACCGCAGAGCCACGGCCTTCGGCCTCCAGCCCTCCGACCTCCCGGCCCCGCTGGCTTCCTTCCCGCCCCGCTGTCCAACACTGTGGGCGATACTTCCTTGTTGGGGGTGGTGGTACGTACCAGGGCGGGGGACAAAACCAACAAATATTACGTTAAAAAAAACAAGCATTTTAATATGTAGTAGTGTCTGCATCCTGCATACTAACGTCAATACCTCATATATTCGTGTTAAGGGGAATTATGCCTCGCCATCTTGTAATTTCAAATACCTATGGCTGAAGTCAACACTTGTGAACTGGTGTGATTACCATGGTAGTTGCAGCCGCCCACTTAAAAATTAAATTTTTACGGCCATGCAGGGCAGCATTTTTGTTGATTTTTTCAGGCTATTTCTAGTATCGGGGAAATTTTTGTTTTGTAACTCGCACCCAACTTCTTTTCCACCTCATTTTCGATTTTAGAATCCAGTTCAATTAGAATTTTCAAGTTAACTAGCAACAAAAATTACGAAAGTCTACGTCTGTGAGACTATAATTTCTGCCACTTAAAATAAATCAGGTGTAACAGTGTAAACTACCCTTGAGAATAGTTGTACAATTGTCCACAATAAAGGTAATGAATTCTATATACTAAAATTCAAGAGCTTTATACCACTAAACCATTGAAAAGACATTATAATTATTTTTAGTTCATTGAAAAACAATTATTTGCGCTCGAATACAAAGCAAAAAAAAACCGCTGCGCAGTTTTAGCCGCAACAGAAACGCATGTGACACCTGCCTTAGAAACTAGTATAGTGCCATTTAAATTGACGTAATTTAACTTAAGCACTACCTGGTATAGCTGCAGTTAGGTTGTTAGTACATCCAGGGCAAGAACTAGCGTAATTATATCAACTAACGTAATCTACGCAAGGATACAACTATGCAAACTAACATGGTAAGTTAGGTACATGTTGGAAGGATATGAAGGAAGACCAAAAAATGTCAGAGAGTTTTCGCAGTGATAGCCAAACACGGCTTCACTGAAGCCAGTTTCATAACTTTGCAAATCTGTTACACTTTCAATGCATTTAACTTTTTTCCTAAACAAATAGGTGTGATAAATACCATCGATGTGTTCATGATAAATAACTTGACGCAATGCACAACTTCCATTGCATGTTTCGGACAGTCACGGAAAGATTTTTACAGTGTTGGTACTGATGAGACGCTACACAACGCTCGTGCGACGACAAAGAAACCTCTGCCTGGGTTCCAGGAAGCCCTCGGCAGAGGGTGACGCGTCCGGAAATGCTGCCCCACGATTCGTGGATGCGCCGCGAAACACAAACTTGGACATTGAGACAGTTCGGGGACTTCTCCGGAGAAAATTCCACAAGCGAGCGTGCGCATACAAACACTGACAGCGCACACTGCAAACAAATATTATCTGGGGTGACCTCCAATGTGAACATGGGTACAACGCGAGCTAATTTTAGGCGAGTCAACATCCACAGCTACAAACAAACCATTTCCACACACAAACAACAGCTGATGTTCTCGCCGAGTCAATAGTGTAACTATAATGCATCGTTAAGCTTAAACGTGTCTTTAAGGCGATGGAAACAGAAAAAAAAAACATTGATTTCAATCATTTTAATTAAATAACCATTTTTATCGTTTAGCATTGATAAATTGTCTTCGTTAAGGCACAAATCACACGGTAAGAGATTTCCAAATACAATAACATATTATCTAGGGACAGTATCTCAAAAATGACCAATACAAAACGCCAATGACTTCACGCGGAAAACTATCTGTAGTAGCCAGCCACTATTATATTCAGGCATTCCACTAAATTATATACTATGCTTCAACGACGCCGAACTTTAATAATTAAAAGACAGAACATTTTTATGGACTAAAAACTGCTGAAGCTAAGATGGCATAAATACATATAAATAATCGGTTTCTAAACAATCACAACTGAAGTAATTGATGTCATTAGATTTTGATATATAATTACAAACATATTTTTGGAACTATTTAGGGTATCACAATAAAATAAAAACATGAATCCTGCGATTACTATTTAAAACATTCGTTTTATATTTAAAAGTCAATAGCATCAGCCGTTTTAAAATTTTAAACAAAGTTTTGGTTTATTTAGGTATCTAATTTGCCAACAGAAAAAAAAAATATGTAAAAGGGATGATAATTTGAAAATCAGACAATATAGCCGACTACAGAAGTACTATATTCATTGTAGGACAGGGTGTTACGTCACACTATAGGGCACAGACACTTGGGTTGATGGAACCTCCAATGTTAAAGTGAGCTCCGAGCCACCCGAAGATGTACTCGAGTCATGCCGGACCTCGCTACATGTGCCGAGGACCACTGGCTACAGGCGGAGCAGGAGCCAATGAAAAACACATAGGAAAACATCTGCGACCCGGAGAGGTGGAAAATGAAAGCACAGACAGTGAATGCATGACAAAACTTACGCACAAGTTTGTGGAGTCTAGCCTGCGCCAACCGATTAGGTTTTTTTTCTCAGGTAAGTTTAATTTTACCTAGCCTTTTTGAAAACCCTAAGAAAGCGCCATACACAAAACGTTCATACACAGAGAAAAAGGTTTGTTTGAATCAAACAAATATTTGTTTATATATGGCGAAACAAATATTTACTTGGTGGAACAAAATATTTTGTTAGCTTAACCAAGCTCGGTAAGTAACAAAAATGACTTGTTACACCTGACCAAATATACATTTAAGTTGACAAAATCATTTTGTTGGGTCCTACTACAAAATATTTGCTTCAATTGACAAAATATATTTATTTCACCATATGCAAACAAATATTTTGTTGAGGCAAACAAACCTTCCTCTCAGTGTAGGTAGAGACCTGCAAATTTATTTTTATATGATTATTATTTGGCGACTGTTTGGAATTCACATGTACTCAACACACGAACGTCCCTGGTCATTGTATTACGAGGTAATTCGACACGCCAGCTAATCTGAAGACTTCTTGACCATAAGCGTTTTCCCCCGCACAAAACACAGTTCACAGTTACCAATCAATTCCATCAATTCGTCATTCACACTGCAACAAACGCTGCCGGTCCGGAATATGAAAACCACTAAATATTATCAAACTTTGAATTACTACATTACATATTGATTATAATAAATAACTATCAACATTTAATTGGAGTTTAAATCTTTAAATGAACACAAAAGTGATTCGCTGATTTCTCTCTTTCATTTTCAACAAAATATGAATAAGGGATTAAAACAAAGTAAGGTTTTAAGACTTTAATAGTAATGAAAGTTACTAACTTAGTTCCATAACCAACATTTTTATCTATTTCCCTGTGTTTTCCAGGTTTTAAAGACATTAGCTATATTGGCTTACGCGGTATAAATCTAAACACTGATGATGCCTACTGCAATGCGGCGCGAAACGTCGGTACGTACGATCGATCACCTCGACGCGGCCAAACCTCGAAAACCAAGATAGCTCGCCAGACAATGACTGCGAAAGCTTGCGATGTAGCTTTTAAAGACATGTTTTCAATTGCACGTGCATCCCCTGGCGTCTGCCTGGGGCCGGGCGTCCAGGTCGCGGGACGCTACACAAACAAGCCCAGCCGAGCGGCTCTGGTGGCATGCGTAGTTTACAAGCCCCAGCCGTAAAACAGAAATGATCTTCCTCGGCAGCGGGGCAGTGTAGACAGACGTGCCAGATATATGGTCCATGAACCAGAACGTTTTCACCCCTGTACGCGAAAATCACCAGATTTTTGACTTACAAAAATTATAGTAATCTTCAAAGATTAGCATAGTGAAAGTCATCACTAAAATATTGGACGAGTTCGCAAGAATCATATTTACTATGTTACGAAACGGTTTAGTATAAAAGTGGGCATTTTTTTAAATTATGTTTAGTTTTAAACTTTGGCTACAGTTTAAATTTTTTAATTTATTTGAGAGCTTCGTAGGGGTTACATGTATAGCAATAACTTGTAAATGTGCCACAACTGTAGATTAAAAGTTGGAGTGCTGGGAATGTGAACCCAAACAAATGGGATATCCCATAACAAAGCATGTTTGAAATGTTAATTACATAATTAAATCAAGAACATTTATTTGCTATACATTTAATATTATTACAAATGTTATTTTTAATCCAGTTTTTAAATCTAATTAAGATTTCAAATCTTAATTTTTTCTGGTATTACAGCTTGCCATTTTTTTAGCCATTTTTTTAACCGGGTCGTTAAGTAGGTAAAAAAACGAGAAAAAAAACCTTGACTGTTTTAAGACGTAACCTTCATTAAAACCAGGCACAATACAATTGCGAAGCACACTCTCACCACTTTAACGTAACTGACAAATGCATTAACATTTTACGGCACTGGTACAGATTAGGCATTTACCACGCACCCAAATAAATGAGGAAAAAAAATTAGACAAAATTAGGAATAATATATTTTTAACGAAACTCCCATTTAACACTGTGTTAATGATGGGTACCACTACTACTAGCGCTGTTAGTTTGCAGGCCGCCGCAAGCTTCACTAAGCAGACGAGACACGCCAAGGCAAAGGATAGAAGTTGCCAGACCTACCTATATGACGGTGGTTTTAATTAATGCATTTTTTGCTAATTATATATTGTACATTTAAAATCTGAACAATATGAATCACAGGAATTTGACATAAAACCTTGCTCTTTAGTACCATAACGGGATTTAATAGTGAATGGTGCCGGAATTTTGTGTCCGCTATCTGGCAAGAGTCTGCGATGCTGGAGCATTGACAAGTCTGCATTGGTGGGGTGAACCGGAAAACACCGAGGGACACCCCCCCCCCTTTTTTTTTTCAGGTTTCCAGGCAACGGCACGTTCACGTTCCCCACTTGGGAAATATTCCGGGTTCGACCCTGGGTGGGAGGCGACTGATCTGACCACAGCTCACTTCATTTTTCATCAGATAAACTCGTATCATTTTTAGTTAAAATACTTTCTACTCGTGTTCATTCTGAAAATTCTTACAACACGATTCGCATAATTCGTTGGAGATAAAAGGGTGTCAAGGTACTATTTCGTGGGAACAGCAGAAAATTGCTGCGTACCATTAACTAGTCCCATACTCGCAAAAAAAAAACCTATGACTTTTACGCCTGCTTGCAGAGTCGGGTAATGAAAATCTAAACGGTCCCATAAGAGTTCAGTTCATCTGCCAGTTTACCTGAATCCTGATCGGAAAGATAAACTGAAAGATTAACTGAACTGATAGTTTGTAGACACAGCTCAGGTTTTTTTTTTTTTTTCGTCCAGTTCTCCAGTTTAGTCTTTCAGTTGTGTTAGTTCTCCGAAAAAATTTCCCCCTAGACCGATATTATCATCACCTGCGTTTTTTTTTTTTTTTTTTAGATTATACTTCTTTAGGCACGTTGAGGGTGAAATTAGTATGCACAAGAAATGAAATAAAATAAATGCGCATTACACAACGCAAATTTAACAGATTAAAAGTTCAATGCGGATGCATGCTGAAACTGATATAGCAATGAGCCGAAGTCGTCAACATGGCGGACAAACGTGTGGCAATATGCACCCGTATATTTTAACTTCCGCGAACATGGGGGATATAATAAGCGTATTGGTAATGAAACTATCCTGGAATACATGTTGTAAACTTGGATACGTGGAAGCCTATTTTTTTCTTCACATGTAACGCATTAGTTAGTATTCTCAGTTTCTCACAGCTCGGGAAAGTATCTGCAAGTTTCAATGCGGCCATCCCGAAATAACCCACGCAACTGACGGGACCGAGCGATCACCTGAACGGACTATCAGTTGGCAGTAGGGCTCAGGCCCGCCGGACAGAACTGCGCAGTTGCTTCAGTTGATCGTTCAACATGTCGTGACACATGGACAACTTGACAGATAAACTGAGAGTGCTTGGGACCCTTAAGCCAAAAACTTTGTAGATTTATAAAAGGGAGCAATTTTTCCTCAAGTCACGATTCAGCAAGCCGGCTGCGTGGACGGCACGACTAAGTTCCTAAAAAGCCATGATGCGCAACTCTTCAAAATCGGAATTAAGTGCGAGGTTTTGCATCTTCACAGTGTAGCTGTAAGGTAGTCAGTGTGTAGTCTGAGTGTGTGTAGTAGCCAAATGTGTAATCAAGTAAATGCACAATATGTCTGCAGCCAAAACTCTGCACTTGAAGCCAAGTATGCAGTCTGTCTATGCATATGTGTAATCGTGTTTTACAGGATGTGTAGTCAAGTGCAGTGATGTTTAGTCAAGTATAGCTCTTATCTTGAAGTGCAGTAAGAAGTATTAGAATCGTTTTCTTTTTAATTCGTAGTTTCGTGACATACACTATGGAACGTCTTACCAAATGAGTTCCCAAATATCGCATCAAATCGACACGAAAAGATAAATAAACTCGTCGCTACGACAAGCAGTGTCGTAAAGGAAAGCGAGTCTCCCGACAGAGCGCCAAATGTGACTGACGTGCGGTTGGTAGAGGTTATGGGCAGGAACCGCGCATGGCCGGGTCCGCCCGCGCTAGCAACTGCGCCACCGCCGCCCTCTGCCCCTCCCTCCCTAACCACTGCGCCACGTCGTTAGACAACCACCGCCCTTCTCCACCAACCAACCTGGAAATAAATACCCTGCAATGCACCCAACCACCTGTTCGTTGAATCAATTATGATTTATTTATCAACCTAAAGACACCAACCATATTGTTTTCAACATTTTTTTATTAGTTTTAAATATAATTTAACTTCGTTAAAACAAAGTTTATAAATAAATGTTACGCCTAAAGTTAATACTAGTGACTATCTGCTACAAATAGTTACCCTTGTGAAGCCATTGGCATTGACATTCAATTACTAATATCAAAATACTCTTTGTATGTGTGATATATGTCTTACAAAGGGAAAAAAAATCCATCATTAGACGATACGTAATAAAATTATGACATATAAACTGTTGAACCCAATATGGCATCTCTCGGTTCGTACCTTTCCCCCTCAATGTCACTCAACATCGATGTCATTTGCGACGATGAGAGGTGAAACGCTATAAATAGAGCATCGACGGAACGGTCTAGTGTAAGGGTAAACGACTGAACCCGGAATAAACCACCACTACGTTTCCCAATTGCGAAAAAAAAAATCTTACTCCGACACCACCTGGAAATAAAACCTCATTTGTAACCACCCAAAAAACCGAGTCCCTAACTTCTACAACCAAGTTACACAAATGCACAATACCCTGTCCCTTATCAAAAACAATATATTTCTGCTGGGTAGGACTGAACACCCCACGGCTAAGTAACTTGTTTATAAAACAAGGAAGTTCTCAAAAATAGTAACAGTGGTGCCTTTCTCAGCTGTCATTTTGCAAAGCATCACATAATGATTGTGAACAAAGACAACCACATGAAGTTGAACAAACAATGCGAAGAGACCGCAGAGGCAGAAGAATATGTAGATCATGGGTACTTATTTTTAGAACTGTCAAATTTGAGCCAAGTTACGTGACACAGACCATATGCACGTAACCTCCAAAGGCTACAAACCAAATGGTTGCCAAATCCGACTTCAGTTTAATGAATACTAAAATTTCAAAAACTTTTTAGTAGTCGTAGGTATTGTTACTACATGAACATACTGAAGCTAGGGATTGAACGAAGTCTCCATACGCATTTTAACTCTGCAATCCATTAAATTTATGTACGTCCAGGCAAACATGAAACCGATTATTTCTGTAAACACATTTCTTTAAATCATACACAACGGATACAAGTGTATTGGTGACGAAAAACTAGCCCCGGTTTTTTTTTCTCCCCAGAAACTGATAGTTTTCTGAAAACAATTGCTTTGTGTAATAATGAATACCGGGCAGCTTCGGACCCACAATAAACAGCACTTGGCACGTAGACCTTAATGGCAAACGAATAAATTCAGAAAATACGTCACGACCGACGAATTATGTTAATTATTTATTGCTTACATTTCGAACCGCCTACTCAACTATAAGGTCACCCACGCACAAAAATTGAACGTCAATTGTCATACTTACGATGTAGGGAATAAACATAAGACAAATGGGAACAACCTTTCCTTGAATTGTGAGAGGAAGTATTTATTGGTCGAACTAAACGAGAACACAAGGTGGTCCATAACTCTTCTACAATATGTATGGAATATTTTCCTCAACGATAGCAATTCATTCCTAAAAGGCAACATTTCCAGATGCAACTCTCACGCATGCAATACAGTAATAAAAATATATGGCACAAAAGCACGATAATTTATTTTCCAAGAGAATGGGGTGGTTAAGTGTTTTTTTGTTCACACACCGGGCTGCGTTAGCTTCGAAATAATTCGAATAATCTGTCACAGCTTAATTAATCACTGAATGCAGCTTTGAAATAAAATAAATAAAATAAAGTCGGAAACATCGAATGTTATATGTCGGGAAAATGCGCTCGTTCTTGGGATATAACGTATGAACAGAGAACGATCCTCAATCCGCAATCCTATGGTTCCGCACGTTCTGTATTCTGGCAACAGTCAGTCACTCGTGTCCAGAATTTTTTTCCGTATAAACTCTGGCTGTTGGGCTTAGCTACCAAGTTGCATTACTGCGTTGCCGGGCGTTATGTTAGCACGCTGAGAGTTCATAGTCACTGTCGATTTCCACTTCAGTTCTGTGTTACACAGAGGTGCCCCCGCAATGATGCTGGCGCATCAACCTCCCCCTCCCCCCCCCCCCCCCGGCACCTTAAAACAAAAAACATTCTCCACCCAAAAAAAGATACTTAACTCGGACTTTGAATTTGATAGTGTCTAACCATGTGGTTCAAGAGTTCTTGACGATAAAATTTTTGAAAATCAGTTTATCAAAATCTTTTTTTTAAATGCAAATATAACACTAAATTCCTATGCGAAATATTTACGGGCAACTAATGTCAACGGACTTTTTTTTTTTTACAGATTTTGTATATTTATTTTTCCTTATTCCCTTCCAAGCGTTTGAAATACCTCCACACCCTCATATTTCTCTCAATGGCGCAACTCGCACCACACATGCCCCTATGGGCAGTCCTGGTGTTACGTTTCATGTTTTCACACGCAGTATTGCGGTTGAAAACTATATTGACGTTCGATACCTCCGGAATAGCCGTGGTTCTAGGGCCAGGCAGCCTCCCTCGATGCACGAGGTACGGCCAGCTGCTCTAGTACACGGGGGGGGGGGGGGGGGAAGTGGGCGTATCCGGCCGGGCAGCCGGAAACACACGCACGCCACACCTGCTGGCGTCCGGGCAAAGCTCTTGCTCGCGGCCTGCCGTGTGACCCAAACCATCTATCCCCCTACCCCCTCCCACAGAGACGGCTGCCACACGATAGTTCTGAACGCACAGTTGCCAACTCTCAGGATTTACCGTTGGTTTTAGAAGGGTTCAGACTTCGGGATGGCTAATTAATTACGCAGCTGGTAGTGTGAGACATGCTTGCGAGACAACCACACCACCGGGTTATGTGTAGTATTTGGCAACGAAGAAAAATGTTCTTAACGACTGTATTCTATGGCAGTGACTGTTTAGCCAAATATTGTAGTATCACAATATAGCAAAGTCATCCAAGATCCGCCAGACAAGTGATGGCAACTATCCTGGCGGCATGAGCTTCACGTCGCGCTGCAAACAATGTTGTAAGAATTATTTCATTTTTATTGCTATTTAATGGGTAAATGTATTATAGACAAATGCATTAGACGTGTGTGGATCTTTGGCTATAAAAAATTTGCATTATTTGAGGCTTCTTCTACAACATTTGATGTGTAGGCTTCCTGAATTCCAACTGACAATCCATAGAACCTTACGTACACAGATTTAAATTTCGCGCGTATGCTCAGCTCACGCCGCTAAGATCGCTATAGAAATATGCCTCGTGCCTCATCCATGTTAACGGGCCTGCGTTTCTTATAAAGTCTTCTACTATATTTGGTTTAACGTTGGAAATTGTATTTCATACTTATTACCCTTCATCAGGTGTTTGCAAGCACAATTTCTGCAATGTTTTGGGTGTTGCAATGACCAACTGTCACAGTGTGTCTCACCCGATAATTCCTAACACCACGGTTCATACGTTTTTTAGCAGGTGTTTCTTTTTTCTTTAAAGGGGATTAGTCACGCAATAATATATTTTCTGTAATTTTAACTCCATTATTCGTCCAATTTTTGACATACCTTGACAATTATATTTTCTCGAGATAATATAGCTTGTTACTAAATTATATGTATACTAACAAGCAATAGTCAACAGCCATCGGGATAAAATACCTTGGAACTGCTCACCGGCGAGTACGATTGCCATAATGATTACTGAAGTCCACGAAAGTTTATTTTAACGAGCGTTTAAAACCAGGCCCTAAGTATCTGCGGGACAAAATCTAATACGTAAGGAATACTAATAAGCTGTAACTAACATTTATGAATTTCCAGAGAGTGGCGAAATGCTTGCAAACTGCATTTTAATTGAAGTCTTTACTAAACTAGCTACTACAAGTCTCTATCAACTGTAATGTTTTGTCGCAGTTTGTACTGTTATAAATTGTGCATTTTTTTTTCTAGCTCGCACGTTGAGTAAAACATTTTCCATCCTTGGTATACGTTTCGCTGTGATTTCCGAAGATTTTGCGACTGAACGCAGAGCGTTTTCAAACTAAGACATGGCAACACTGTGCTGGATGCTTCGCGTGCTCCGGGGACAGCCGGAAGTCTCGCTGCACCCCCCCCCCCCCCTCTTTCGGTTCGTAGCCGTGTAGGATACAAAAAAATTGGGGGAAGGAATGATTTTGAAAAATAAATAAATAACAAATAATAATTTTAATACACACGTGTATTTTAAAAAAAAAATTACTATTGACACTAACACACCAGCAGTAGCCGTACGTGGCGTGGCGCGGCCTGAACATTCGTCGCTCGGCGGTCCGCCCGGCGCCGCGACGCAAATACCCGCACCGCCGCCGAGCGCGCGCTGGAATAACACTTTTGAGGCCACCACGAAATACTGGGCTGAAAGCAGAATCATCTTGTAGTGTCCTAGATTTAGCTTAATAGTGACAAAAACTTCATTATTTTTCACGAAGGAAAAGATTTTGCTACCACAAAATATTTGGTGCGGGTCTACGTAACGTAGTTGGTTGAAGCGTTTAAAGTCTAACATAACAACCTTTAATTAACGCTTAGATTTTGTTTTTCCAGCATATATACTGCCTATCTTATCGCCAAATATACCACTGCTGTGTTACTTAATTTACAAATGTGATTAAGTGTGGTATATGGCCTTATATTCCCAACCTTCAAATTAGATTAAATAAATAATTACTTCTAGTAAATACATGCTGTGGAGCCTGCTAACGAATACCAGACAAAAAAGTAACAAAAAATGTGAGCTAGTCTTATCAGTACTCGACAGAGATGTATAACTTTTATCCTCGGTAAAGAGCCAATTCATGTGTTCTCATGTTGAAAATTTACTTATAATACGAAACTCTTTACACAAAATTTAACGTAGAAACTTAAAAAATAATGATAATGCCGGGCGTGATAAATATACATTTCTTGCCTCGAATCACACGTAGTTTCCGCACCCGCCGCTATAATTCGCTGCCAGAGCAGCTACGTCGACTAGTGAATCATATTTGCAGAGCGAAATGTTAAACCCTATCGTGAAACGGCTCCCTTAAAAGTGAAAAATATTAAACTCCGGCTTTAGACCTGATTTGCGACAAATACCGCCCAGCTTGTTAAAATTCACTAAAAAGTTAATACTACAAAGTTTCCCTTTAGCTTCGTGAACTTAGGTTCGCGCCATACGCCACAGATGGCAGCAACGTGGGTACACATTTAAGTTACATGCGACTTCATACGAAATCATCCTACCAAGTGCCGTATACCGAGAGCTAAGATGTTACACATCAAAACGCTTGGAAAATATGATTCGTGGCTCGAGCCAATATTTAGTATATAGGGTTATTTCGTGTCATAGACGAAGAGGCACGCCAGGGCCTCGAAGAGCACCTAACCGGATGTGGTTCGCACCTGCGCAGTTTATTGCGAGCGATATTTCTGACCCGGGGCCGGCCGAAAGGACGCGATGACGAGTGGTGAACAGGTGGCCCGAGCCGCCCACGTCGCCGCGCAACACGCGGCTACTCGCGTTCCAACCAGCATATCTTACAACCTACTCTTCCAGAGTAACGTGGGGCTTATTTTCCTTCCTCACTGTAGGACGACATCAAAGGAATACATATTTAAGCTTTAATTATGTGAGATTGAAAAGGTCTCGTAGCCCTCTAGTGTCACGTTATCTAAGACCGCGACACCATGATCAGTCCAAACTGTCAGTTCGGGTTGTTTGACCCGAACTGAGCACCTGGACTGATCGTGTGCAGGGGGCCTTTACTCTCGAAGCTGCGAGAACAATGACGTCCTTGTTACGACACTTTACGCAAAGGTGGTCTGGAGACCCGTAGAACTCTCCAAGCGAGACAGAAGCGCGCCCTGCACTCTTTGGGAAAGCCGATAATGGTATTTGTGTGTATCAGTAGGAGAGGGACGTGTGCTACCCCTGTATCGCACCCTCTCCCTAGGAATCTTACGGGCTGATTGGCCGGCATCGTCTTTAGCAGCCTGGTAAAACGTTTTTTCTAGGGGGCTTGAATTCACGTCCGCAGAAATGGTGATGTGCCCGTTCAGATAGCTGTAACATAGAATGCAGAAATTTCGGGCAAGTATCCCCCCTCAAATTCCAACTATGTGTCTCAACCCAGAGGCCAAAAAGTAGTTAGTAATCTATACAAATATTTATTACTATATTCTAATTATATTAACTAAAATTAGAAATTATATATTTTAAAAAGTATTCCATAGCTTGTAAATGAATTCACTCTACAAATCACAATAATCTCTTGAATATATATGAAACACGTCGCCCTCGTAGTTGAAGAGTCGAGTTGTTCACGACGGTGTAGGGACATAAAGACTACCTGAAGTATCAGCATCCAAGGTCGGACAGCAAGGCCGTGGTTCGAGACACAGCCCAGAGCCGACAGTCCGGGGGAAACTGGAGCCACTCTCTCACTCTCTCTCTCGCGGGAGTATTGTGTGTTGCCCGCAGCGCAACCTGTTTCGCCGCGTACCGGCACGATTCGCAGGCGATCGGCGGCCGACGGTTTCCAACTGGCCATAGCACTGATCAACTTTTGCGATCAACCTTCGAGAATAACATCACTGCTCAGATTAACCTTCGAGAATATCATGGCTCGGATCAACCTTCGAGAATAACATCGCGGCTTAGATAAACCTGGGCAAGAATAAAATTTATCGGTGTAGGGTACTCATCCCCCCCCCCCCAATCAGCTGCATCCCATTTCACTAGTCGTGATTCGTCTCTGAAGCCCGTGTCATTTAACTTGTATCACAGTCTACCTATCCTACCTTTTTTTTTTCTGTCAACAGTGTTGGTAAAAAAAAACTTCATGTGGGTGTCAGTGTCTGTTAACAAACATCTGATGCTCTGCAAGTGACAGGAAATAAGTAGTCTACCATTTGTACTATTTTTAAGACCTGTCAAAGTTGAAGCAAGTTCCAGGAAACAATAGCACTGATGATTTCTCGATTGAATAGCTTACGAATCTGAATGTAACATACCATTTATGTCAATTGTAGTAACAAACGATATACTACGAAAATGAGTACAAAATACTGCACAATGTCGAAATGGCTCCCACATAGTGCAAAGTTTGATCATGAAAAACACTTCATAACTCAGCAATGCAAATTTGTTATCAGACTTGACTATAAAAAAAAAAAAAAAAAAAAAGGCACTTAAACCTCTCTGCTACTACATTACAGTACATAATATTGGGCAAACATTAATTATCAGGGAAAGTTCGATACGTACAGTTAAATTCAAGAAACAACTTTACTAACGACTTTCTAAGGAACAATGATGAGGAAGTGTCTTACCCCAAATTACGATAATGTAGTGTAAAAAATATTAAATTATAAATCGCATGATTTTTCTTAATTATATGCTCGACTGGCTCCAAACATAGTGACTGTATCAATTATTAAATTAAATAATGCACATATATTTACTACGTAGTTATTAATTTTTTGCCATGTTAGTATTTTATTTTTATATTACATTCAAAACTTGAATAACTAAAAAGGATATGACAATATATCTTCTTAAGGTGCTAATAGACATTAAAGTTTCGGAAAATTCCCTTCATGATCTATCACTACACCATATAACATATTTACTGAAACATCTCAAATAGTCTCCTAAATATTATTTTTTATTGAATTGCTTTAAAAATCGAGAATTAGATTGAAAAGAATAATCTTCGAACAAAAAAGCCTATTCCGAAAAAGAGATAACTAGGGGCCTGTTCTTTTCGCGATCGCGAATAAACGACGATAAACGCGAAATCACAGTTAAATACAGTTTTTACGCGAAATCGCCATAAAACAGCGTTTTTACACGAAATTTTGTATTAAAACGCGAAATCGCAGTGTTTTTACGCGAAATTTAAATACTGGTTAAAGACTTGTCTCGTCAATGGTAAACAAACACCGCAACATGGCCGCCAAACATTAATCATAAATGAACTAAAGCAAACAAAAGCTTACACACGCTCACATTATAATGTTAAACCCAAAAATATACTGTAAAAATACGCAAAACTACGGCGTTTATTTTCCTTTCCGGCATAATGTTTGGATAGATAAGACAAACAGGCGAAGTTTTAAAGTGTACACACACCGCTCGGGGCACTGACGTCAGCTTAGAACAGCGACACCGGTTAAATACAAAAGCAAGCAGATGATTGGGCGAACGGTGTTTGGAACAGCCTTACGTGAGTGGCCATATCACGTCCGTCGGGGGCGCTGGTATATAGTTGGAACAGCGTCGTAGTATCAAGCAGATTATCGGGCGAACCAGGCACAAGCATTTTAAATCGCGCCAAAAAGCGGAAAAATGTAAACAAACATTAATTTTCGAATGGTGTGACGATGATGATTAGTTGGCCAACAGTTTTTATAGATTTTGTTGGGTCGTTACCACAACGCGGAAATACTATAACGCCGAATGTCAAAATTGACCACAACGCCGAAATAACTGAATGAATTTGTGTGCGTTTCTAATGTACCTTAACGCCGAAATACCACAATCAAACCTTACCTTACCTTACCTTACCTTACCTTACCTAACCTAACCTAACCTAACCTAACCTAACCTAACCTAACCTAACCTAACCTAGTCTATCCTAACCTAACCCAACCTTTGTGGCAGCCCTGTAATGACATTTTTCGGCGTTGTGGTACACAGCAGTTTTCTAGCTGTCGTCGTTGTGATCAATTTTGGCATTTCGGAGTTGTGATGCGTCCTCGATTTTGTTAAAGGAATTAATAGTTTTCCAGATTAGTTTATGGGAACAAACTAATAATCAGTGTGTAAATCAAAAGTATTTTTGTCATATAAATATATGTAACCTTTTTGTTTAGGGTATTCAGTAATGAGTAGGTTCAAGTAAATTTATTTAACTTAAATAATTTCAGATATATTTACGGTAACACACGCTTTTTTTTTTTTAGTTTTTAGCACCGCTTTTGTGTTTTTAAGTGAATTTTAGCACCGCTTTTGTGTTTTAAAAGTGAATTTTAACACCGCTTTTGGTAATTTTTAATGACGAAATCTGAAAATTTTATTTACCACTTTCAGGGGGCCCTAGAGATAACTTATAGATTAACTACGCGGAATTACAAAAATATTAAACAACAGTTTGAACCACTTAACTCTTATCAGTAGTCAGAATTTCAGCAATATATGTACTTCAAAGGAAAACAAACTTATATCCAAATTTGGCTATTTTTATTTTATTACAGACTATGGCTTAAAGGTTCATCTGATTTCAAAACATAGCATTGTAACTCATTCAAAAAATATTTCTAAAATATTTAAATATTTATAACAGCCGAAGTCCACATCTTAAGCTGAAGCAGACCAACCTGCAGTCCAGTTTTGATGTTATGTACCCTTGGCTGTTAGCAGAAGTCCCCCATTTGAAATAAACCAATCAAAAGTTCTTTGTTGCCGGCCACAAGTATATGGAGGTTGATGGAAGACGCTGCGTCATTTAAAGAGCAGTGGTTTTACTCTCCCATGATTGTGACTAAGCCTAGTTTGGTTCCGAGGTACAGACATCAGCAAATGCTGAGCCACTAATATCGGATGGATCGAACCACGCCAATGCAATGGATAAAGAAAAGTTATCAATTTCGAGGGCGCTGTCAGGAAGGGCCGATGCCTGGTGACGGTGGGTGCGGCGATAACGACCGAAGAACCACGAGGCACAAGGCCTCGCAGTAGACTGCACCAACAAAAAAAAAACATGCTGATTCCACACCAAGGGAGGAGGCTATCTCATAGCGGCACTAATAGCAAATAAACATTCCCAAAACTATTTCAGTGCATCAGCTGGTCCAGTGCCAATGTCAGAAACCTATTTCCGTTTCGCCGTCCGCCCGCCGGCGCCGCACGCCATACAGACATTCGCAAGACGACAGCTGTGTGTATGGCCTAGTTGCTCTCAAAACACGCGGTTACCTGGCAGTACTTAAAACCATCCCTTCTCTTAAGGACAGTTTTCGGGGACACATTACAAAAATCTTACAGCGGCCGCCGAGATACTGAAATATTTATGCCACTGACTTACGCGTTTTGTCAAAAATACCTTACTCACCTAATGCAATTCCCTTAGGTGCTTTCAAGTATCTGTACTGGTTTCTTTACGCCTAAAAATTACTCTGAAAACATGTGTTTCAGCCATTTTAACTCTTCTAAAAATACAGTTTAAAAACCTAATCCGAAATCAAAAGTACTTTTCGGCCCTCAGCGAACTCTTAAATGATTTTCGTAAGCAGACCCCACTCGGATATCTTGAGTAGTTTTTCCTGAAGCTCTGCACACCGTGTGTGTGACCAGGTAGGCGGGCCCCTTAATGCCAGGACATTACTATTTCAGACTTAGATAATGATCGGTCTCCCCCAACATGTTGATTTTTTTCATTTTTTGTTATTCCTTTTATTTAAAGGCTATTTCCGAAATTTCAACACGATTTGGTGCACATTTGCAATATGTTTAACATATATTCATCCAATTGTGTAAAAAGTCGTACAAGTGATAATTACGAATGTAAGGATGTTTCCATTTGTTTTCGTCTTAATGGATCAGTATGACGTCCTATTACTGTATAGGACAATACTGATATCGTTGGTGATGGCCAAGGACGGCTATAAAACAGATTACGAGCAGATTACGAGCAATTTACTACACAATGCAAGCATTTAACACGTTTATAGCCAACGCCCCTGTTATGACGTCACGGAATGCCATGGCTGCCGTGGGACGCGCCTGCTGACAATGTGGCATTACATAAGATGTTCTCAAAGACTTAATGACTGCTCGATTCACACAGACAATAACCACGCTCAATGTCAAGCGTTCCACTATTGCAGATAACTGATCAATCTTTCTGCCTCAAGGCATGGCTGACCAAAGCCATACAGGCCTAAGAACTATCTTTCTCAAACACATGCATATTTTCTTTTACGACAAAATTTACTCTGATATGAAATGAATTTACCTTATGAAAGTCGCCACAGTGCGATCAAATATTAGCACTGTTTCTTTTTCGCAAACACGATTTACACCCTTCACAAAGGCATTTCACAGATAGAAAAATTAAAACTTTTTTATTCAAAGTCAGGTTTACCCTGCGGGAATTCAAAGATGTATTTGTATTTTACAGAACACAACCAAACCGTAATGTGAACGAGACACCAGGAGATGATGTCATTCTGAAGCACGTGAATTTGGCAAATAAAAACTGCAAGAAAACGTGCTGGTCCGACCATTTGCTGAAATTACTTCAAACAAATTAATGGTCGTATACAGCTCAAAACGGAAGAGAATTTGGATTCCCGGTGGGTTTGGGTTTGGGTTTGGGTTTGGGGGGGGGGGGGATTTTTTTCTCAATTTATTATGCCATAAAATAATACACAACAACAAAAGGAAGAAAATCATTCATCTAAAATAATCTTTTTAATAATAGTTTGTGAGGATTAGTTACAAATTTTCTAACAGCTCACTGCACATTGTTTCCTAAAATCCATTGACGGCTAGATGGCTAACCCATCTAATATGTTTTCAACAATAGTACTTCTTAGCCATGTTTTAGTAAACAAAATGAAAAACACTGTTTTCCAATTCGGAAGGTGGGAAGGATACGCCGCCCTTGATCACTAGCGTAAGTCAATTACCGTCACAATATCCCTGATCTTTGTCGAATGTTGTCATCTCTAATGAGCTCGATGTTGCAGAAACATAAAATAAAATGTGAGCGAGTCTTTCTGTACTCGCCAGTAATGTGTAACATATAACCTCGGTAACGAACAAATTCATGAGTTGTGTTGCAAATACACTAATAATACGAAACTAGGAAACGAAATAATGCAGAGCGCGGTAAATATACAGAAATTGCTTTTTAAGTACATTTTTGGACGCGAATCACATGTAGTTTCCATACTCACAGATAGAATTCGCTGCCGAAGCAGCTACGTCGAATATTAAATCATTCCATTTGCAAACCAAAATTTAAATATATATATATATATATATATATATATCTTTATATATATATATTTCTTGTGTGCGTGTGTATGTCACTGAACTCCTCCTAGACGGCTGGACCGATTTTGATGAAATTTTGTGTGTGAGTTCACGGGGATTCGAGGATGGTTTAGATTCACAATTATTGGATATTTTATCTCGATTCTGAGTTAAGAAAAACTAAAAAAAACACGCTTTAAAAGCAAAAATTGCAACGCATTATTAGAAGCCATTAAGTTTTGCTATTGTAAGGAACTAAGTAGAGAGTAAGAAAAAAATAAAGATCCTGACAGTTTATAGCGTCGCCATATTTGTTTCAATTTTCAATACCCTTTTTGTATATTACAATTTAAATTGCAGAAAAAAAATCATGTTTCATAGCCACACAAATAGTGAGGATGGTTTAGATTCACAATTGGATATTTTATCTCGATTCTGAGTTAATAAAAACTAAAAAACACGCTTTAAAAGCAAAAATTGCAACGCATTATTAGAAGCCATTAAGTTTTGCTATTGTAAAGAACTAAGTAGAGAGTAAGAAAAAAATAAAGATCCTGACAGTTTATAGTGTCGCCATATTTGTTTCAATTTTCAATACCCTTTTTGTATATTACAATTTAAATTGCAGAAAAAAATCATGTTTCATAGCCACGCAAATAGTGAGTGTGTGTCATTTCTCTATGTCCACGAGGTCTCGCCGCGTCAATTTTCTCCTTGGAGCGAACCCGTCCGCTTAATTAAATAAACAGCTTTTATCGTTGAATGATTTCATGATTTATTTAATGAAAATATGCTCTCATAAAAAAATTAGTTAGATAGACATTCAATAGGTGTCTTTCTCTCACTCTCTCTCTCTCTCTCTCTCTGAAATGTATGTAGCTTGCTCGCGGGTCAGTAATGCAGACAATCTTTACATTCTAGCTCGAGACGGAAAAAACAGTAAATATGGTTTACAAAGACATTTTATGAAGTGTCTTCCCGTCATTACATTTGAAAGTAGAAACATATTTACTCAAAATTTAGGTAGTAACATATTTTTATTGCAAAGACTGAAATAGAGGTGAGAAAAATTATCATTTGTGAACATAAGAAAACTACTACAACTGTATCAACTGTTATGTTATAATGTTTAAATTTCTAAATGGTGCAAGATAATACAAAATTCCATGCGGAAAAAGTCGTGGGCAGCAGATACGTATAGTTATAGGTGTGGGGCTATGCATGCTGATTTTTCATATACTGCATGGATGCGAACATGTAAGAATAATCTATCTATCTTACTATAATAAAACAGTACTTTTTCTGTCTGTCTGTTTGTACGTGATTTTGATGAAATTTTGTGTGTGAGTTCACGGGGATTCGAGGATGGTTTAGATTCACAATTGGATATTTTATCTCGATTCTGAGTTAAGAAAAAACTAAAAAAACACGCTTTAAAAGCAAAAAAACTAAGCATTGTTGATAATTAGCCTCCATGGCAACGGGCTTTTGCATTGTTGTTGTCTTCTGCGTAACCATGGGAAAGGTTTTTGGTAACGGCAGTGGCGTGCCCAAGAGGAGGGGTATGTATAATGAGAAGATACAAAATGTCCAGCGTAGAAATACTTACCGCCATATCCATATCTCACAAAAAGTACATTTGGGCAGGACAATGTCTGTCGGGTCCGCTAGAAAGATATATAGAGATATATATGTAGAAAGATATATAGAGAGATAGAGATATAAATAGAAAGATAGAGAGAGATATAGAGAATTAGAGAGATAAAGAGAGACGCTTAGTATATGTTTAAAAAATTACATTATTAATAAATTAAAAAATTGATTGAGGCATTGCAACGCATGCCGGGCATTATCTAGTGTATATATATATATATATATATATATGTATATATATATATATATATATATATATATAAATTTACTCATTCCGTTTCCCGTCTGGTAAGAATTGTATGGATGAGGGAAGTTAACTTTGAATATTAAAGGTTCGCGACTTCCGGAAGTCAATCCAAACGTGATTCGTGTTTTGATAATTCCTAGCCGGGATGACAGCTAGGCGGCCGGAGAACGTCAAGGTTAACTCCACGCCCGTGTCAAGAGTATATACTTATATGTGAATATATATGCACACTTTTTTTTGTTCTGTTTCCGTATTTATTTTGTAAACTGTTCTTTAAAAAGAATCAAAATGGCTAAAACGCATGTTTTCAGGAAAACTAAGGGCATAAAACACAGTTTACAACATCTTGAATGAATTCAAGGGACTTGGATTACACATGTATCTTCATTTCTCCGCCGTATAATGATATGGGTACTCCTCAAATCTAATAGCTGCCCTGTGCACGATGAAACGACTTCGCACCAGTCCACGGCCTTGCGGTGGCGACAACGCGCTAAAAGCACCAGCAAGCGTCGCACTTATCCCGCCAGTACCAGTAGAATTATAATTTGAATAACACCTTACCACTAGTCTCTCACGCCCCAAGGGCCACCAGATAAACCGTCAAAGATTGTTTCATAAATTTACGAAACATTTTCTTATTCGTCGTAGCTTCGCAAGTAAAGCAACAACACTGCCGAAAGCAACGAAGCGATCTGGAGAAGTGCCACGCCCCGCGCTGCCCTCGAGGAGACACGCGGTGTTCTCCCAACACTGCCGAAACACTGCTGAAACACCACCGAAACATGCGGGCCGTATTACACTGGAATCCACGAGACTAGTGAGGCACGGCTATGAAGCAAAGACGTCACGCGGCAAGGAACTGCAACCACTGTTCGTCAACTACTATCAAATATGGGAAACTGGTAGGAAATACGAGAGACAAGTGTTTGCAACGAACCTGGCGACGTGCAGTGTAAAATAGCATGAAAGCAATGCAGTAAAGTGTATCGCGCTTCGCCAATGCTATTTGGCCCATCACAGTAAAAACTACTATATAGCTGAGATGTTTAATAGCTGTCAGAAGCTAGTCAGATAGCGTTCAGATCAGCTATTAATCACTACAAACTTGTTCTCAAAATTTTTAAATCCCTTAGAGTTTTCTTAATTCGGCTGTGTGAAATTTTAATTGGGTGCATTTGTGGACAAGGATGTGTTAATCGGAATTAAGATTTCTAGTGGCCGGATGAGCTGTGTCGCCAGTGCGTACCTGTGGCCGGGATGGAGGTCATTAGAGCAGGCTTGTTTACCCGCGGAGCGGTCCCGCATGCGGCCGAGGGCGCCGTCGCCCCAATGACGTCGGCGGACGCCTCCTCCCGACCCGTCGTCCATTCATCGGGCGGCGCCGCGCATGCGCAGGAAGCCCAGCGGGCTGGTCACGAACACGTGTCGCCGTACAAGACACGGCGAACGTCGTGGCGATCACCGCAGAAAGTTACGTGAGTACGAACACAGCATCGTGACTACCGCCGACGTGACATTATACACAGTAACCTTTGAGTACGAACTTAGTATCGCTTTTAAAGAAGAAAACATTTGCGAAACATTTAATTAAATTGTATTTTAAACAAATACCGTACAAAAATAACCTAAAGTAGGCATAGTATATAATAATGTGTGTAGAAGGACGACCGAAGACAGACACTACGAAACATTAATAAATTAGGCAATTGAAGAGCTTGTACTGCGGCGTTTAAAATTATTTTAAAAATTACCGAAAAAATTACAATAATTTAATTTTCAAGAACAGCAAAATGAAAAGGAAGTGGAAAGAAAGGCTGGCAAGAACATGGAACTGACACGTCCACCCCTGATACACTTTCTGTAACCATACTACGTCGAGTCCACATTTATAACTGAATAATGCTTTAAAAATCAAATGCACACACGCAAATCGTCCCAAATACTTTCTATTCAATTCTGGAGGATTTTGAAAATAGAAGAAAAAAAACCTTTTATAACCGCTGCACAATATTTTACTATTTTAGACCCTATAATATATTTTAGGGTAACAAAATAATTTTGTACTGCCCAATATGTTTGTAAGAGACATTAAAATGTTGTTACTTATAGATCGTTGTATAGGTACCAAAAATGTATTTTGCTGATAGCAAAACGTATTTTGCAAGGTTTATTTTGACAAAATATTTTGCAGTGACCACAAAACCTTTTTCTTCATAGTGTTCTTTTGAAGCCTCAAGACATAGATCTATTACTGAAAATGAATCGTTGAAGATAAAGTTCGTACTAGCAAAAGTACATCATTTTTTATACACGCACTGACTTCACACAGAAAAACAATTGAGACATAGATCAGTATTACGGTTACTGAAGTTCAGTCAGCACGTAGCAAGGAAGTTTACGTAGACCGAACCGAATCGACCTTGGTGTGCCAATTTTAACGACAATGTAAGCTCGTGTAATAAAAGCTCAGGAAGGTATAACTTTTAATTACAGTATATACGTGTTGCTTACTCATGATCACTTCCGCTTGTTCAAATTAAAATTCTTCGGCGCTGCCATACCTTTGCTTAAGAACTGCTTTTTTTCGTTAGTTATTTATTATACGTGCTTACGGCAAGCATCGACAAAGAAAAATCATTAACATCGTTACTGTATATAATTAAATTCGCCATATAGGGTCTTAAATAAACTGATCGACCAAGTTTGGACACGAAATAATTAATACCAGTGATATAGTCTCTAATCTACACGAACTTAAAAAACACATAAAATACCCAAATAACTACTCAAGTCGTCTGAAATATTGGCGCTACTTTTATTAGGATGAAGCTTTAACATGAAGGTCATATTAATAATAAAGCAACTGCATTAGAGTTTGTAACAAATTACATAAAATAACTTAGCGCCGTTGCTCTTAAGTCTAACACATGGATGATCGACATTGCTAACCTCATCTAATGCTGCGACGATACGTTTAACTTCACATACGATCCTAGAAATTTGGTTTTGGGGGGTTGGCGTCAACCCAATCACGCCAGGGCTGTTTTCCGAAATAACCAGCTACCCCACTCGCTCAACTCCTTCCGCGCTCTTCATTCAAATGAAATCGACTTACACTGGCGCAAATATATTTAATTCGACGTGAAACCGTCTATTCGGTCGAATTCTCTTGTGTGACAAAATTCCGTCAGATTTAAGTCGATACTAACTCCGAAACTTACAGTGGTTGAGCACACAACTGATAGATAATGCCCGTACGTGTTTGTCGCGCAGTATTTGTTTTGCTTGTGACGTCATCACACCAGTGTAGGCGCATGCGCGTGATTGTTACAAATCGGCTTTGTGTCAAGTTATGAATCGGTGTAGCGTGAACGCGTTTAGCTGGACATTGATTCGGGTGTCACAAGCCAAAGTGAGGCAGTATAAATATTCACCGGAATATAAGTGAAAATCGGTACTAATATGAAAATTACAAAATAATTAACGTTTTCTTCGCATATGACTTGTAAATATGCTTAGAATTATAGAAAACTCAAGTCAGAGGAAAGCTCACGTCGAAAGAGATCCAAAAAGGCCTAAAAGGTCCAATGCCGAGCGAATACGAGAGCTACAGCGGCGTAAAAAAAGGAAATTAAGGAACGACGCAAAGCGATTACGTCCAGCATACAGCGGCCAGCGACAGTACAAACGTCTGCGGATCATGTGCAGGCGTCGTTGGAAGGCAATACAGAAAACAGTGATAAAATACAACACTTTTTTCATACAGGCGTATTCACGAAAAATCCACGGCGCAGACACGTTTTTTTAAGGATCATTGCTATTTTATGTGTTTGTGTAAATTCAGTGATACTTTAATGCTATGTTATAATTAAACTAAGAAAAACACTAACATAAGATGGAGTAATTTTAACTATTCCACTTTCTTAGATAATTAGGTAGTTTTCTAACAGCAACCCATTTTGCGCCATGAAATCTTTTGCATACATCAAATGCCTTACATAATATTAATGGTAATGCACAACGGAAAGGTATATTTAACAATGCAATCAGCAAACTAAACTATAATGCATAATAGTCCACCAAGGGTACATTAAATACCGCACGTACAGTAAATAAAACAAATCGCACCACTAAAGCACGAAATTCTACGTTTCACACACTGTGGTTTACGGAATATTCTATATATTTTTTTTAAGATTACACTTTCATCGGGTAGTTTGTTTTAATAATTATTCATTCAGATTTTTTATCTGAATCAGTTTTTAACAAAATTTTCAACCATTGAATTTTTGTTATGATTTGGAAAATACCTGTGTGTCAAACCAACTTATTCATACATCTTCAGAGTACAAACTGCACAACGATTTCTTTAAATTCTTCCAAGTTATAATCAAAAGACAGTAAAAACCTAAACACGTTTCAATAAAGCAGTCTGCCGCGTGCCTGTCTACAATCGCAATGTCTAAATAGTGTCCGACGGACACTGATCGCTGACGTCATGAGTGGTGTAGGCAATGGTCGGAATACATTGGTCAACTTGAAATTTTTGTCCCAATCTGTGTCCTTTAGTAGCACAGAGGAGGAACGCGCGTGATATTTGCCGTTTTCCGGTTCACGTTTCAAAATGGTAAACAGAAAACAACAAACGATGTGGTAGGAACAGGAAGCCAAGAAAACCAAGACGAAATATTGATTACTTATATCCGTTTGCAACCTGTGATTTTCACAAAGTCCGAACAAACGTTTTTATTTTTCATAGTGTAATTAGAATTTATTTATTAGCATTTACTTTTGTCTTACCGCATTAAATATGATTTAACTCTTACAACTTTAACAAGTTAAATTATCATTCAAGCTAAGCTGTATGCTCATTTCCAATGCATTAAAAAATAAACAAAAACAATCTAACAACACCCATCTTGGCCCAGTATATTTACTGCGCTCTAGTGACTGCATTAGAAATCAGAGGATTCGGACATTGGACATCGCAATTGTAGACAGGGCTGTTTTTCGTGCAACAAGGTGACGTCATTCACATTAGTTTAAGGACCCGGACCGCCCACAGTTTCGGACTGTTGTAGAAGGGCCTTTATTGATTCTGTCAAAATAATATTTCGCAAATCAATGCTGTCAAAATACTCCCGCACCTAGAAGTTTTTTTTTAAATTCAAAATGTATTCAAAAGCAAATACTGAAAACGGCTAAAAAAATGTTGTTTCTTTCAGTTCGTAACTCACCCTTTAAAAGGATATTATGTAAGCAGTTACTGAATAATCAAATTGCAAAACTCAATCAAGAACAGCGAGTATGTACAATTTACATTCCATATGCTCCAGTTATAAAATTTCATCCGGATGAAATTTTTTGCTTTGAAAAGATAAACCGACAACACAATCATTCGGGCCGTATTATCGGCTGCATGTCACGTGACTGTATAGTAAACACGGAAACACAACAAGTCGCACAAAAAGAGAGCAGACGAGTATGTTTTTGAGCCTTCACTAATCATATACTAATGATGGACAATATATTGAATATTATACAAAATACATCACGTGACTGTGGTGCTACTAAAGCTGATAATGGCCCGTCTACAACAGTCCGAACCTGTAGGCTGTTTGTGTCCATATCCTATTGTGACATACTAACTGCCTTGTCTAATACTACAATATCAGATGTCAATCTACAGATTTCTTAAAAAGTCACCAAAGCGCAGTAAATATAGAACACCAAAAAGTGTTTTTGATTGTTTTTGTTTACATGTATTTTTAACGAGTACACGGCTAAGTTTTGAATATTCATTTAACTTGTAAAAGTTTGATGCGAGTTCAGTAATATTTAGTTATTCGGTAAAGCAAAAGCAAATGCTAATAAATGAATTCTAATCACACTGCCAAAAATACATTTGTGTGTTCGGCATTTGAAAAGCAACGGTTGCTATTTAAATTTTCGACTGCCTTCTTGGCTTTCTACAACTCCATCCGTTCTTTTATGTTTACCTTTTTTTGAAACGGTGAACGGAAACAGTAAACATCATGAGTGTTGTTATTCTTCTATGCCACCGACGGACACAGACTGAGACAAAAAGTTAATTTTGACCAATGTATTCCGACCATCGCCCACGCCAACTATGGCATCAGAGGGTCACGTGGACCAATCAGCAATCAGTGTCCGTCAGACACAACTTGAAACATTGTAACTGTAGACGGGCCTTAAAAATCACATATCACTTGAATGTCCACACATTTCAGATGAAAGTGAAGTTTTCCGCGTTATTCATGAACTAAAATTGCAGTGGCCACTTAAATTTCCCGGAATACTAATTGATGATCTGAATACAATAATTCAAATAATGTCGAAACTTCTCACACACAATAATGTGTACTCATAAAATAATCGAATTCTCTGATGATCAATCCTTTTCAAATCACCTTACCTGTGTTCCAGAAAACACTCTCATAATTTGATTGGATGGGTCTCAACCAAATTAGTATTTCTCTCCTAACCCCCCCCCCCCCGCCCCCCTCCCCATAGGCACACAAAATAATAACAATGAACACAGACCGATTATAATCTATGCGCAGGGGCCGTTACTGACAGGCTGGGTTTAAACAGTTTACAACAAACGCAATAATAAAGACGCCAAGAACCCTACTGAACTTGAAACTGTCAAACAAAAAAAAATTTTTCATCACGCTGCTTTTCATAAGTAATATTTTTCAAAAGAACGTGTAACATACTAAATAATTTGATTGAACCGCGTCATTTACTTTCACTGTAGTTTCGTAAGTGAAAAGTTGATTCGTAGCCTTGTATACACATTAGGCTGGGGGCTTACAGAATCAGATGCGATGCTACATGTCGCGACGCGATGCGACATGTCGCGACACCAGACGATGCCTCGCGATTGTTAAACACCGTATTTTTGTTACTTTATTTCTTTCGACATTCTTTAAATCCAAAAGTTGTGATACTCCTTTAAAACTAGATTATATAAAATTGGTTTTCCTGTACTAAATATAGGTACATACTAATCGTACTGAGGAAATACCAATTAAAATATTTTAAAGGTGAATATTTACCAAAAGTAAAGTGAGTGAAAATTAAAAAAAAAAAAAAATGAAAAATAGCCTTTAACTAGTTGACAAATTTGTTACAATCGCGCGTGCAGCCATCAGACAGATGCTGTCGTCTCGTGTTCGACGACAACAGATTTGTCTTGCAGTGTCAGATTCTGTGAGCATGTAAACACACGGAAGTCAACTACTATCAGACAAAACGTTACCAGAAGGAAGCGCAAAACGTTCAAATATTGCCCGATGTTCGCGTTGCGTTTTTGCGTCATTTGGAAACGACATTTTAAAATATCGTTAGTTCACTTCATGGATGTTGCGTTTCTTGCGTAGTTCATAAACCCAGCCTTACAAATTGCAAACAGGGCTGTCGAGGCGCGCGCTTGTTCACTAGTAGAGGATGTTATGCAGAAAGTAGGCGCTACCTGCGCGCCGACGGCCGCGTGGCGGCTCGACCTCCGGGAAGCCATCAGCAGCAGCCGGGAGCCCAGCTTGCGGGTCTTGGCGCCGTCCTTGGCCAGCACCATGCTGACCGCACTCGCGCACTCGCGCACTCGCGCCGGGGATCGATAGCGGCAAGCAGACCCGCACCGCCGCGCGCCCGCTACGCCCGTCCACCGACGACAACACACAATGACGAGTGCCCCCGCGCGGGCACCGCCGTCTCGCTTCCTCCCACCCTTCTTCCTGCCCTCTCCCCTCCACCAACAACCAAGCTCTTCCTCCCCCCTCCACGACCACCATCTCATAATCCTCCTCTCTTCAAGCCCGAGCGCGCTCCCTCTTCATCACCTACATTGTAAACTGGTTCCTCTGCCGACGCCTCCGTCATAATCTCATTTACCGGCGCGGCTTTCTACCCGCGCCCCACTTCGCACTCATTTACAACTGCCGCCCGAGCGACAGCACGCGCGATTCTTTGCGCATGCCTCATGTATCTTGCCAAGGTGTACGATACTGAAATTACATGAACCCGCCTGTTCATGCTTCCATGTTTTTGCTTTGGGACAAACCCTAACCATTCAGCTGCAAACTGTCTCAAACTATAACATTCACTTTACTTGTTGGTTGCAAAAAGTCAAGACATTCGTGATCAAAATTCTTGTTTGTTTCCATCGTGGACGCGCACTGTGAGCGAATGAAGTTATAAAAAAAATTTGCGAGATCTCGGTGACAGCAGTATGTTATTTTGGGTGATGCAATGTGAGCTGTTACAACACCTGGTATTACAAAGGCAGTGGTGCATGTTGAGAATGATGTGTCCAAATCCCTTGTTGCCAAAATTTCCAATTTTTTTTCCTTCCAAATCCTCTCCCGAAATAAGATTCCTGTATCCGCCACTGGTCACTCATTACAAATTCATTTTTGTATTTTTTCCACAAATCAGTCATGTGTTGTCTCGTTTTCCATTTACTCATATTTAAAAAAAAAACATTATCAGCATTAACACACAAAAATTAAACCTGGAGTTAGGTATACTCTCAAACTATTCACACCCACGAATAAATATAAATTGTCCGAAAAATACCTTAGAACACAGATAATGATAATAAATTATCCTAGCACTATAGATACTGATTGCTTTATGTTAATAAATTAAAAAAAATCGCGAGTTGTATCTCTACCATTTGTTCCATCCCAAACTCCCGAGCACGAAGTCTGTGTCGAATGGTTCAAAGGCCATTATGATCTTTAAAACCGCAGTAACCTTCAGTGCGACCAAAATCCCTACGTTACCTTTCGCAACCAATCAATTATGATTATCCAAGCATTCTAATACGCTAGGAGTATGGTGTATAACTTCTTGGGCTAATTTTGTTTTCATATGTAATTTATACTAAAACATTTTAACAATGCTAAAGCATGTGCCCGATTTAATTACAAGGGTCATTCAAACAATAAACATGAATTTTGTTGATTCGATTGAAGTAGAGAAGCGCAGTGGCGGGGAATGGAGAGGGGACCGGCATGCCCCGGCCCTCACTCTCACATCAGTCTTGTCAGTGTCGCTGTGACAGCACCAGCGGCAGTTGCGTAACGTGTTATTGTTCGTTTCCTCGCCGACGAAGGTGTGAAATCGAACGAAATTGCGAAGAGACTCCAATCTCAGTTCGGTGATGCTACTTTGAGTAAAACCCAAGATTTCGATAGGGCCAAGAAGTTTCGAAATGTTCGTGATAAAGTGAGAAATCAAAGCCATAAACGGCGTGAGCTTGTGGAACGTCCACTGAAGGAGACATCAGGAGGGGAAAGATTTGAAGATGACGCTGCGATATAACAGTACGTGCGCAATTGGCTACTGGGGAAACCATATTATTATTTTTTCATGAAGTTCTGAAAATGCTTCATATCCAATGGAGAAAATGTATTTCAGTTGAAATTATGTAGAAAAATAAGGCATTTAATTTGTATCTTCGTAAATGACAAAGAATCTGTATAGAAATATTCCGGTTTATATTTGAATGACCCTCGTATTACATATATAAAAACAAAACAAAAAAACACTTATTAGCAGAGAAACAGGATACAGAAAATAATTTTAAAAAGGCACCCATAATCAGGCAGTCAGTTTACAATATCGGCAGTGCACCGTCTAATTTCAGGCATTGGAAAACTGTTCTGCAAGGCTGCAACGGAGGTGCTCGCGTCGACGATATATTTGGCGACAAGAACCTTCCACACAGCAGAGGTCCAGCCAGCCCCACTAATCACACACGCCCACGAGCACAGTTCTGGCACCCAGCGGACGTGCCCGCACAGATGTAAAATCTCTCTTCCAACTTCTTCCAAACAATTTTTTTGTTTGGTTTGGCACGGAAAAATACTTCTCGTATAAAAACACGACCGTTTCCAAACGTTAAATAATACTCCGTACGCCAATTGCTAATGTATATCAATTACTGTGTGCATGGGCGTCATCAGGAAATGTGGAAGAGGGGGCCAAATTGAGCTATAAGAACGTAATTCGGAATAGGCCTTCCATGAAAAGTGTGCCCCGAGAAAAGCTTGGAAAATAAAGATGTTGCTGGAAAATGCATATTTAGGTTATCTGAAATCCTTAAGAGCTTTTTTAAAACAGTAAATTCTTAGCTTTTACATTGTCACTAGTATTTCTAATGTGTGTTTAACGGAAAGATCAGTTATTTTTCCTAATCCAGTGGCCATAAATTGACCCACACTTGGTCACAACGAGCATTATAATTGAATAATAATATCGGTCTCAACGGGAAGATACTTTGCCCTCGACTCTGCGTAAATTCTTACACAGCGGATTCTATTGACATCGCTAGCATTTATGCCTTTTAGAAATATATTAGTCCTAAACACAATGCGAATTCAGCCTGACATTTTTTTCCTGTGTGCGAACATAACTCTACGTTTGTAACTCCCGGATCAGGATATCCAAGCGAAGTTAGTGCGCACCAGGCCTTGGAAAAATTAAATGGTTTCAGTTTCCAGGCATGGTTACCGCTAGACTGTATCGCTCGTTTCCGCATTATAGTGGCTGCTAGAGAGGCGAAGCAGCCGGCGCATCAGCACCGTTGCCAGTGCAGTTCAGTTCACGGTCCGTGCCCCAGCACTGCTCCGTCTCAAACTGTTCAGACGACGTGTATTGGTGGTGAGGTAAATACAACATAATGCATAAGTAGTATAAAAGTGCGGGTTTTTTCCCTACAAAAATTTCACCTCTTACTTGCTCCAACACTGATATACTCTATCTTGCCTTAATAACTTAAAAAAAAAAAAAAGAGGGAGGGTAGTATATATTGTGTTTCTTCCATAAATTATTTACGCTTACGATTTAAGATGAATTTATACTATAACCATATTAATTGATTATAACTTTTTTATAATAAAAAAACTTACTAAATGTTTATGAATTTAAAGGCATCTCTTTATGTCAACCCTTGCATATCTACTGAAAAAAATGAATTCATGTGGGAAACAGTTATGGGTTCACCGTTCGTATGCAGCATTTGTTTTCAAGCACTTTTTTTTTAAATATCATTCGCTAAATATTAGTTTTTTCAGGAACCATAGAAACGAGAACGGGTAGCATTTTGGATAAACCTATTTTTTATTAGTAATAATTTAGTTTTAGGCTTTGTTTGTGTTTGTCTTGAAAGTAATTGCAATCATATTGTCGATAAAATTAATTGGAAATCTTACAAGTAATGCAATTTTTCCAGATCACGTTTACAGTTGTGGCCACAGTAACTTTAAGTCTTTAGATATTTTTTTAACCGTGGGATTTGAAAAATTATACATTGAGTAATGGGAAGAGGGCCCAAAAAATTGTTTACCCCAAGGCCATGAGTGTAAAAGAGTAATTTGAACAGCGGGTACAATTTTTAGTCTCTACAAACGGCATTAGCCATTCAAACAGAATAATGGCGTTAATTTCTATACATTAATAATTTTAATTCTACGATAAATGTTTTCATTTGTGCCCATATTTACTGAAACAAAAATTTATGCAACCTACAGCCACACAGGACGCTATGCTCGCTGTTTTCGCTATGCTGGCTACGTCACCAGATGTTTGGTTCTCAGCTATTTTTCTAAAACGTCGCTGACTTCGCACATGTGCATATAAACAAAAAAAAATCTGTTATCGCGCGGAATCGTACTGTATTTCTGTGCATGTCGACGGAAAATTTTATTGAAGTACGAAAATATCCATGTTTATGGAATAAATGATGGAAGAATATAGAAGGGAGGTAGGATAAGCAGGACAATGCCTGGGATTTGATTTCAAGGGAATGCTATCAAACCGGATTGTGTTTATTCTGAAATAATACCCTAATTTGGCTTCGTCCTCAAGCAACTGCTTCACCAAATCATAAATTCTCGAAATACATTTCTATTTAGATTAACTTAATGAACCCATTTCTTTTTTACGTTTACATACTGTGAGATACAGCAGTATATCATCATCGTCGGAATCATTACTTGAATCTCACGGCATGCGTTTCTCCGACGTAGAGAACACTTATGTCTCGAGCAGTTCCTTCGTCAAGAAATTCTTATTTAAATATTTGGGTGTCATAGACGTTCCTTGACATTGCCTCAAGTGATCGCAAACAAGACAGTTTTGATGAAGACCATCTTATGATAGTCCCATATTTCTTATTTCTGAGAGGGCATTATCCTGTATCATAGTCGTTGCTTGAGAACACCATCGCATAAGCATGTTTCATAGTCGCTGAGACCTTGCTTAAGAACACGAATAAGACAGTCTTTGCCAAGACCACTGCAGAATGTCTCAAGCAATTGCTTGTTCAAATATAAGTGTAGAAAATGGACGATTTCGTGAACCTCGTATTTTTAAACTTACATAAATCCTGTATGAAGTGCTGAAGCAATTTTATATGCGTTTTAAATTAGTTTGGTGGTTTTTGTGACCGGTGGTTACATTTTCAAGTGCTAAACAGACACGTTTATTTACATACCGCTTACAGAACAAGTACATTGGATGTGAAAGACGATAACGCACATATAACAATCAGAAAAATTAAATCTACATTCGTGACGCCCAGAAACCATTAAAAATAATTTTAAAAATCTGTGGCATTACACTACTGATAAAACATGAAACCCCTTAACAAAAGCTTCGTTAGTGTAATGTTTAATGGGTTTGATTTCTGAAAAGAAGTAAAAATGAAACTGTAGGTAGCTGTTATTCAAATCTCGTCACTGACAACACATTTTTTTTAAATTATAGTTTATTGAATACCAATATAACTTTAAGAAAAATTGTATATTTTTTTCGTTTATCCAATTATTATAGTATATTTAAATATATAGCTAAGTCCATTGGTTTGGTTATTTCATACTTGATAGGCTTTGTGACATATGTTTTACTTATAATAAAATTAAATTACATGATCACAAGAAACTTGAACAAGAAAAAATAACCTATTATATTAGGAAATTAATGTCTAATATCACTGATGAATAAACGAACACTTTATAGCAACTTAACTACGTGCCTGTTAGCCTAAATGAAAACACAAAATGGTGTTGTTCTTTCACTTACGATTTAAGTTTATTATAGGAACTTATGCATTCTTAAAAAATGCTTGTTTCCTTATTGCGTTTGGTTAAAATATTTGTTTGAGACAATTTCTCAAAGTAGGAGTATAAGTTAATAATCAATAGACATATTAAAAAAAGGTTAATTGGATAGCCTTCATGATATCATTTATGGGGATAGGTAACTTGTAACTTCTTTCGGGAGAGGGGAGTATATTTGAATAAATACAACTCCCATTCCCGCTAAAGTCGTTATAATTATTGTCTAGATTATATACAAAAAAGTCAATTTCAGACAATGCCTAAAATATTTAACAAAAAAATTAGTTTAGAGTTTTTTGTAATTATTATTGTTATACAGGGACAAAAGTATTTAAAACCACAGTTTTGGGAATTTTTGATAGCTTTATCTACTTCCTTTGAAGAATATATATAATTGCCAAAAATATATATTTTAAGTAAATTATTAAAACATTTATTCATGTATATCAACATTCCTCGATGCCTCATTGAGCGGTTTGTTGTGTGAAACAGTAAGATTACAAACCCCTCGGTCATAGATTAAGTACTCTTAAATGACAGAGGAGTTCGGGTCAAACTATCAAATCTCACATTTCTTTTGTTTTCACGATAAATATGAATTATCAAACGAAGCCCAAGGTAGAAATTTGTTTTATGCCATCACACTACAAACTGAATGTAATTCCTTTAGTGAAAGTAACTGTTAATATTATCTACAAAATGCTTGGTCTTGTCTGCCATGTTTAAGAGGACCCAATATTTATATTCCCTGGCCCCAAATTCAACGGCCCTCTCTGCAGTGAATTAAATTTGCATCACTTCATTAAACTTCATTAAATAAATGTTTTATTTAATTATTTTATTCATACTTACACTTCTGCCCAAGTGCCAAATAAATAAATAGAAAATGTTTAGCCACAATTTTTTGTCATTTCTCTCTAAATTTGGCCTACTTAAGGCATCCGCAAAAAAATCTGCCTTAAGAATAAATTTGTTTTGGTTAAAATGCTCTTTTCATATTTCTTACTATAAGCAACAATTTATATTTTATTTGAAAATGAACAGTTTTGAAAAGAATCCAATTCCAAATCAACTTTAAGTAATAACTAAATTAATGTTACATTTAACATCTAAAACTAGCAAAGTTTTTACACTAATAAGTGGCAGTAAAAGAGGAAGCTACAAAATATGTTCTACATGTCTTCACATTTGATGTGACACAATAATCAATTGTGTAAGTCCAAAATAAACATTTTACAAAATTCAACTGAAACAAGATTATAGCACATTCAATTCTAATTCACTTGCAGTAACCTTTGTTTGTGTGACAGTTGATAAATTATGGATCCAAAAACATTTTGTCATAAATGCTTGTGGTACTATAATAGAATAGGAAAAAAATCAATTTTACATTAACTAATAAAAACACTATCAAAACTCCATTCTATTATAAAATTCAACATAACACTGTCAAAATAATGAGCTGCTTCACTATGTTTCTTGTTGCACACCACTAATATTACATTTCTAACAGATTCCTGGGCTGAGTGCATTGGACAGTTCAAGTGCTTGTTCACTGCAATTACACAGCTTGTAATAAAATGACATGCTATAGCATGTCTCATTCTTAGTTTACAGTGTGCACTTAAATGGGTATTTACTCTTTCTAATGCTACCAGCGCTGTCTTTGCTTCATTGTGATCCGTTGCCAGATATACACTAAAGAGCACAAAAGTGTCAGACACAACTTTGAAATTAATAAAAACATTTTTAAAATGTATCTGAAACATTGTATATTTTGTAAAGTAATATTTTAAATGATAAATTTTTGTAATATATTTTTCTATTGCATTTCCTTAAGCGCATAATATGATAAAATTAATTCTTTATTTATTAACCCTTCAATGGATACAGGGGTAACTTGTTACCCCACACAATTATGACTTAAGGTAACTTTCATATCTTAAGTTGGTAACACTGAGTGTCCCAGTATTCTCAGTTAAGGTTATGAACTTACAGCAAGTAGTTTCAAGAGTTCATGTTACTCTCTCATAAAAAGGGGGGGGGGGGGGGGGAAAGCATGTTGGGGTATCAAGTTACCCCTGTATACGCGTGTGTGTGTGTGTGTGTGTGTGTAAAATTCCAGCAGTGTAATTTTTTTTAATTTATGGCGAGTAAAAGGCGTGTGAATGTCTTGGACCCCGACTTTTAAATAACTTAAATAACTGTGCAACAATGGCTGAATAAAGTGGACTCGGATGAAGACGAAAATGAAAGTGATTGTGAGGACAATGTGAAAATCGCATCCGAACACGATGACGACATTTCGGACATAGAAAATGCTTACACAAAAGACAGCGAAAATGCCAACAATGTCGTCATCGGCTGGAATGGATTCAAGTGGAGTAAACTGGCGTCTCCTTCATCCAAAACTAGATGCCACAACTTGAAGTCCTGAAATTGCTAGGTGCCGTTGGACAAGCTAGAAACGTAGATAGTGAACTGAAAGCATGGAAAGTGTTGTTTGATGATGCTATGTTTCATAGCATTGTAATGTATACTAACCAAGAAATAGAAAGACAGAAACTGAGGTACAAAGAAGACATAAGGTATGTAGATGTCACCGATTTCAGTGAAATACTCGCTGTAATAGGACTTTGTATATATCAGGAGCTCGAAAGACTCACATTTTTCTACCAGTGAAATGTTTTCTAAACATGATCCAAAAATCTATAACGCTATGAGTGAAACACGATTCAAGTTCCGCTTTCATGTCCAAGATTTGACTATAAAGAGAGCCAAAATCGAGAAGACAAATTTTCACCAATCGTGAGCTTTGGGTAAAATTTATAAAGCACTGTACAGAGTGCTATGTTCCACATGCATATTGCACAGTTGATGAACAGTTGTTGGGATTCAGAAGCAACTGTCCGTTTTGAGTGTACATACCTTCTAAGCCACATAAATGTGGCATCTAGATAAACACCATGTGCGATAGTAGGATGTATTACATGGTTAGTGCAATGCCTTAAATAGGCAAAGAAGAGCGACCTTCACGAGAGCCTGCAGCCAGTCAAATTGTAAAACAATTGACTACATCAATCAATGGAACAAACAGAAATATAACGAAGGATAATTATTTCACATCCATTCCTTTGGCGGACGACATGTTGAAAAAACATGGTCTTACAATCGTGGATACCTTGCGTCACAACGAAAAAGAAAGTCCAGCTAACTTCTTACCAGATAGAAAGAAGACTGCTGTTTTGCTGTCGCAATTTGCACTTTGTGAGAAAAAAACGCTCGCCTTGTTCACTCCTAAGCGCTCCAAATATGTTATTTTGCTGTCTGCAATGCATTCAACTAAGACTGTCAATGTAGATACAAAAAAACAGAGATCATCGAGTTTTATAACTCTACGAAGAGTGGTGTTGACACGTTTCACCAACTGGTTCACAATTATTCAGTAGCACATCGAACAAGAAGATGGCCACTAAGATATTTTTTTGGCATGTTGGATCAGGCAGGCATAAACTCGAACATTCTATTCAATCTAACCACAAAGCCAAAGAAGCCCATTAGAAAAGTGTTTCTGAATCAGCTTGGTTTACAGCTGGCTAGGCCCCATATGGTGAATCGCCTTTCAAAAAACTTGCCTCAAGAGCAGAAGAAAGATATTGAAGATATTTTAGAAGTTGACAAAAAGGTAACACCAGTGGTACCCACAAAAAAACAGTCTTCAAGGTATAATTTGTGTGATAGAAGTAAAGACCACAAAACCAAAAATTTCCTGTACATAGTGTGCTAAGCCTGTATACACAGATCACAGAGTAGATGTCTGCTCATCCTGTAACAAATAATGTCAGTTTGGTTACAAAGGGAATGTTTTTTGAACTATACATGTGTTGTCTAGGAATGCAGCGTTTTTTACAGCTGGCTATGCCCCCATACAGTGAATCACATTTCAAAAAACTTACCTCAAGAGCTGAAGAAAGAATGTCGAAGATATTTTGTAAGTCGACAAACAGGTTACGCCAGTGGTACCCACAAAAAAACAAAGTCTTCAAGGTGTTTATTGTGTGATTATAAGTAAAGACTGTAGAACAGAAATTTATTCTAAAAAGTTTGCTAAACTTGTGTATAAGGTGTGCTAAGCCCATGTGCACGAAAAAGAGTAGATGTCTGTTTGTCACACAACAAATAATTATCAAGTTGATTTAAGACACTATTGTGAGCTGTAATTATTTTGTATGTTGGTAGTACATGTCTACACATGTTGTAAATAATATTCAGAGTAAAAAGTCAGAATTGGTACATATTTCTTATAATTATAAAACTGGGGTAATGAGTTACCCCATTTATACTTAAGTGTATGCAACAAACATGTATCCACTTAAGGGTTAAGAGTCATAATTAAAATCTGCCATCTTAATTTCAAATTTTTTTGTCAATTTTTTTAATAATAAAAATGTTTGCTCGTTCAAGCAAAACACTTCGTTTTAGGGAATGCCTTGATCTTAATAATAGCATCAATCAGAAAATAATAATTTTTGGCATTACCATCCACTAATTTTAAAAAAACTTGGCGAATTAGCAGTAGGTGTGCAGGAAAGTGCATTAGCAAAGTTACAGCCCCCTGTGAATAATACTTTTTATACAGCAGGGTTGCCAAATTGTGGAAAAAGTGGAATTTTTGCTGCGCAAGGTCCAATAAAAATATTTGTAACTTCCTTTGTAGTTGAGTGAGAACCTTGATGTAGGTCTCAATAGAAAGCTAGAAAAGTGTAATTTGATATACAAATAAGTTTTACGAATTTTAAAAGAAACTTGTTTCAAGGTAATGTTCATGTTACCTGTGACCTTGAAAATTTTGAAAAGCGTATTTTTGAAAAATGTGAAAAAATTATATGTTATGAAGTGCATTATTGGCTATAAGTGACATAAGTTTCATTTTGGGATGGATCTGGGAACATAAAATACATCTGAAATACTGACTAGGGATGCAGTGGAATTGAGCCACTTTCGCACCCAATGTTCTTAGAGCAAGTTCAGACGGTTCAGACAAGTGTATATAATCACGTCAGTCTCACAAAGCAAGGTCAGTCTTAGTGCAGCTTTGTCATTGACAACAGTGCTATACATTTGATGTGAATTTCTTAAGTTTAGCCGTATTGATAAATACTTTGCAACAATGGAAAAGAATTACATAAATGAAGTGCTGTAATCAGTTTAATATTCAGGGTCACAAAAGCAGCATAAAACAGTTGATAAATGTTCTTCAGTGGATGATACAGAAACAACCACACCTGCAGACTGGACACAAGGTATGTGATTCAGTAGCGTAGCCAGGATTTGTGTATAGGGGGGGTTAAGAAGCATGGTCCCCCCCCCCTCCCTATTAAAGCGGGGTCCGAGAGTCCTCCCCCAGAAAAATTTGGATTTTAAGGTGTAAAATAGTGCTATTTGAGCAGTTTTCGGTACTTAACTTTAAATATTGTAATGGTAAAAATATTATTAATTTTTTTAATAAAAAATTGTTTGAGTGATGAAGTAAGAAATTAATTAAAGATATTTTAATCAATCCAAGTGCTTTGTCCACGTCCACTCAAAATAGTAAATCATGCTCGAAGCTCGACAATACAAAAAAAAAAAGAATAAAAATGGTTGGGTTTCAGCAGAACTGGCCTATTCCTGGAAACAATTAGCTTTAGCTTGAAGAGTTACCCCGTCACCACCTGCTTATAATTACCGCGCTGGTTAAATACAATAGGTGTAAGATATTAGAAAACTTGGGACCCGTCACGGCGTCACATCCTTATAGCTTCTGCTGGTGACAGGGGTAGGGGAAGGGAAGGAGAATCGGTAGGGCTCGCTTTTACTCTTCCCCTCTAGTGCAGTGGCTGGTGATAGCAGTAAGACACCCAGGCTTTTAGCTAACCTGCTTTCAGATAAGAAAAAAAATAGGGGCTAAGGGGGGGAGGGTTTAGAACCCCTAACCCCCCCCCCCGGCTTCGCCCCTGATGCGATTCATGTCGGAAACAAATCTCATCAATAGCAAGTGCAAGTACTACACGGGAGGAAGAGTACAGTGAAGAGGAAAGCTCAACTGACAGTGATGAAGAGGAATCAAGCATAGATGTAGTGTTGCACACATTCAATAACAGTCTACCAAGTATAGGGGAATCACCCATAAAGAGAAGAAAAGTGAGAACAGCAAAATATGCAAGGAAAAAAGTAATGAAAATATTGTCTGCAATTCAAATCCCTGTACCAGAAGTAGGAGTATCACAGGAAAAAAGTTGTGATGAAAATATATTAGAACAATTGAACGAAAATTTTGAAGGGTGTACAGAATAAAGTATGATGGTGCAAATTTTTTACTATTTTACCTAAAGATTGGAGTATTAGCAGAATTCAGAAGGAATTCCCAACTGCAACGAACTACATGATACGAACAGCAAAGAAGTTAGTGAAGGAAAAGTGGAATAATGACATCACCTAATCCAAAACCAGGGAGAAATCTAGACTGCAGTGTCGTCAATATTGTTCAGGTGTTTTATTCAAATGACAATTCAAGCAGAATGATGCCTGGTAAAAAGGACTTTGTAACTATTCGAATTGGCGATACCAAAGAACACAAACAAAAGAGGCTCCTACTAAACAATCTGAGAGAAGTATATGCCTTGTTCAAACAGGAGCATCCAAGTATCAAAATTGGTTTCTCCAAATTTGCATCTCTATGTGGTTTTGGCAGGATCTAGTGGGACACACACTGTATGTGTGTGTGAAACACACCAAAATATTAAGTTTTTAATAGATGGCTGTAATTCGGCCAAACTCATGGAAAGAGAAAATCTGTTAACATATCACCACTATGTGGCTCAAATGATGTGTAATCCTCCCCAAATTCAATGTTTTTTCCATGAATGTGCAGAATGTCCAGGCCCTGATAACATACGAAAATCACTGGAGACTACATTGGAGCAGAATGCAATTGAAACTGTAACATTCAAGCAGTGGGTTGCATCAAAAGTTTACACACTTGAAGTTCTTGTGAAGTCATCTGATGATTTCATAGAATTGTTCATTTCTAAATTATAAATATTACAAACTCACTCTTTCATCGCATACCAGCAAGGGAACTATCTAAAGGATCACTACCTAAAGGATCTGAAAAAAAAAATTAGATGTTGGTGAGGTAGTTGTATGTGACTTTGCAGAAAATTATTCTTTCATTATGCAAGATGAAGTTCAGGGATTCCATTGGAACAATGCACAGGCTACAGTTCATCCATTTGGAATATACTACTGTGATGAGTCAACAGAGGAAATATTTTCTACCAACCTAACAATAATTTCTGATTGTCTCCAACATGATGTCATTGCAGTACATACTTTTCTTACACATCTTATTCCATTTTTGAAAGAAAAAGTCACTTTATGTAAAATATATTACTTATCTGATTGTTGTGCTACTCAATACAAGAATAAAAGTAACTTCTCAAATTTGATGTATCATGTAAATGATTTTGGAGTTGGAGCTGAGTGGCACTTTTTTTCCACCTCTCATGGCAAGAATACATGTGATGGTCTAGGGGGAACACTGAAGCGACTGGCAGCCAGGACAAGTCTGCAACGTCCTTACACAGACCAAATTATGACCCCACGGCAACTGTTTGAATGGGCTGTAAGTAGTTTGCATAACACGAATTTTGCTTATGTCACTCAGGAAGAGGTAATGAAAGAAAGGTGTTGTCTGAAAGATGTGCAAATACTAAACCAATACCTGGAACTCAGAAGTGTCATGCCTTCCTGCCTGTTTCATCTGAGGAAATAATTGTGATAAGATTTTCTAGTGAAACTCACTACATGAATAAAATTAAATGTACATTGTCTGTGAATGAAGTTAAAGGTTTTGTGACATGCATGTACGGAAGAGGGTGGTGGTTGGGATGTGTTCTGAAAGTAGAAGAAAGTTCTCATGAAGTTCTTATTAGTTTCCTGCATCAACAAGGTCCCTCCCCATCTTATGTACATCCCCAGCATCCAGATGTTATGAAGATTTCAATTGAAGATGTGCTCACAATTGTAGATCCAAGAACAGCAACTGGAAGGACATACGTTTTAACAGCCTTTGACACAAAGACCTCGAAAAGCCAACTAAAGGAAAGGAAGCAACAGTAACCTGCAGTATTGGTAATGAGTAAATGAATCATATATAGGAATTAATTCAGTGTTAAATCCACGAATGACTTAAAGATACGCCATTTTTTAAATTGTGTTAATGCCTTACTAGAGTAGTTTTAGTGAACATGGCCTAATTCACAATGTTCTAGTGTTTATTCACAGGGGGTTGTAACTTTGAGAATTCACTTTCCTGCGCCTGTACTGTTAAAGCTTTAAGTTTCATTGAATTTGGTGATGGTGATGTCAACAGGTGTGTGAAATGGCATGGAATGACCCGTATAGAAGTCGCGAGGGGATACAATTTATTCAGCTAGTTTTGGAATCCAAACTGAGGTAGTTGGAAGCTCCCCCGCCAGACAGCTCTGCTTTCGAAAAGACGGCACTCGTGGTTACAGTCTCCCACGCTAGAGTGCTATAGCATCGCTTGTCTCAAGGTCGCGCGCGTATTCTGTCTCTCTCTCTCATTCATTTGTATTTTGTTTCTTTTGCTGTGTGGAGGGCAAGCGCATTGACAAGGCGGGAGGTTATGCTCGTCGAAAAGATGCGCAAATATTTTTAACACAAATGTATTTTGTTTAAAGAACCAAAAGCAAAAAAAAATAATTCCTTGAAATATTACACAATTATTTAAAAACAGCCACTAAAATCAGTAGGTAATTCATTGGTGTTTTATTCTAGATGGTATAATAATTATTCTATTATAATAAAAATTGGTCCATTTGAATATAAAATAAATATTTTATTCACCAAATTAATTCAAGTAGTGCATCAAAGAATCTACTTTAATATGAATTCAACCAAATATGTATGCAAAGCGGAAATTATAAAATACCAGCCACTGTTATCTGTATAGTTGATCAGTGTAAATCTGTGCACAAACTTAGTCACACATGTATCATTTATTACATTCCTTGTCAGATACAAAGAATTTCCACATAGATAAACTAACACAACACACCAGCATAACCAACTGTATACCATAAAAAAATGTCAACAGTATATCCAACTTTACCAAAGATAATTACCAAACATCGTAACACTCCTTCTCAATTACAAGTCTTATCTATTCAGTAGTGAATGACTATAAAACGGACTTGTAATTGGATTATGTGTTATTTATCTTCAAGCACAGTTTGTTCCTAAACTCACAGAACTTGGTTGGTCTCAGTGGCTTGGTAAACATATCTGCAATATTTTAATTTGAATCTACATATACAGCATTCAAAACCTTCTTAGCAACAATGTCCTTATTGAAATGAAATTTGATGTCAATATGTTTTGACCTTTTAGTGTTTTCATAGTTTCGCATCATATGTATTGCCCCTTGGTTATCTACAAGCAAATGACCTTTTATGTCGTTTTCATGACCGACAAATTCGGACAAGAGTCCCTTTAAGTAGAGGAGTTCAGCAGCTGCTGTACTTCCTGCTGCATATTCTGCTTCAGCCGAGCTCAACGCTACTGCCTGCTATTTTTTTGCAACTGGTGCATACAAAAGTCCTTTGCTGTCTCCCTGCAAGTCCATTTGGAAACCATTTGCCACTAATCGAGCATTCTTTGTTCCATCTGATTTTGTAGTGAAAACCCATCTTGTCTCGATTGGATTAACGTTTACTGGTAGCTCTGCTTCGACCCAAGTCTGGAACTTTTTATGTGCATCCAATTCTTTCTCTATTGCCTTTCTCCACTCATCACTCCTGTGCACTGCTTCTTCATAATTCGGAGGACATTGACATTGATATTATCCAATATGGATGTAGTGAACATTTGTTAAATTTACTGTGCCGGTAATTAGGTATTTAAGCACGTTTTTTTTTAATTTTTAATATAAATTATTTTTGGAAATTTTATTTTCCATATAATTTGGCTACAATTGGGTGATTTACACTTTGTTAGGCTGGTTTACTCTACTTAGTTAAACTTTGCTGCAGTGGCCCGAGGCAACTTTTCTCAGGGGCCAATCTGATCTTTTGCAAGTCTAAAGACATCGTTAGCAGCTCGGATGACATTTCTCCCGCTTGCAGTCACGTCCGTGGTCTGTAATATTATTTCCCTACATGACTAAATTTACATAGAGCAGCTTCTGGCTTGCAAGCTCTATTTCTTAGAGGCCCGCTGAGCCCAGCGAGGCTCAGCACAACCGAGTATCTCGTGGACCCTCTTTCCCAGCCTCGTTGCGTTTTTTGTCCACCTTCATCCCCCAGTCCCCCCCCCCTTTTTTGGTTCTCAGAATTTAGCCCAGGATCATTGCCCTGACGTGAACTTGCCAGGCAGTGGCCTACTTCAAGGACGATTTGCCACAGAAAAAATATGTGCAAATATGGACCACACACGACATCTAGTGGCAAAAATAGTAGCTTTTGCACTTGTCGAAGCGAGTGGAGCCCGCGACACCTGGTGGCGACATTGCTAACCTCCCAACTACTTTCCTCTGTAGTCATTTGCCAGCTGCCAGAGTTCTCTCCTGTCCGTCCATTAGCCCCAGGCTGTAGCAGACGCCTCAGGCAAGTCGATCCCTTTTTGTTTCGGACACCGCTCAACAGGTAGCGCTAAAATCGGCCAGTGCTACCAACTTCAAGATATCGAAGTCACAGTTTTTTTGCGATTCCCACTCTGAGAACTTCAGAACCTTTCGGTTCGGACGCCAAAGTCTCCCCCCGCCCCCCCACCTTTTGATTGAGTAATTCCTTTTAATTAAGAGACGCGGCCCCTCCGGGGACACTTCACGTCGCGATTTCAGACTGACTGCATTAGGTTATCGGCAGATCAGCAAGACGCACATCAAGACTTCTGTCTGGCCGTAACCGAAGATGTTATCAGTTAGACAAGGGATGCTATCCCTATAAATTCTTCAAGTAGTTTAGTCCATCTATACACAGCATAATAGTTATTTTTTTTTTTAAATTATGGAAACGCCCGCGACTCCCGCAATCTTCAAATCCGTACGTGCTACGCTTCGGGCTCTAGAAGCTACCTTCCCTGTCTGGTGAGTTACTATCAGTTTTATTCCCCGACCTCCCCTTATCTTTTGCTGGCATGATCATGTTTGATTCGGACTGTTCACAGACAGGTCCAAGAGCCGGATGTGGAACTAGCCGAATTTTTGCACACTCCTCCAACAAACAGGCGCCCTGACGCCATGTTGACTGCTGGACTCCGGCCAGCGAGCATCCGACCTCCGGCCCTACAATATTTATGAACCTTTTGGAATAACATTCAAATTACTACGTTTGAAGAGATAAGAACTATATAAAACTTTCATTCTGGACTTTAAGAGCTTACATTGGGATTGCTTGAGCCTCTTTGTATCTTTTTTAATTGATGTTATTTATTTATATTAAATGAAACCTTTAATAATCTAATTAGGGCCGGCCCATATATTTTTAACATATCCGAGAGCTCTTTTAATTATGTAATTGAAATTGTATTTTAACACATTTTAATATCTGTTATACATAGAGTAATTATATTCAGACGGAATCACACCTTGTTTCTGTTCATTCCTCATGTCCTTGTGAAACTAAAAGATACACTGTTACAGCAGTGTGTAATGTCAATGGTATTTATGTATTTAATCTTATTTACCTACACTGCCCCAACGTACCAAAAATGGTAGCAGTTAGCATGGTTTGCGATTTGCTACAACTGGTAGCATTTAGCGTGATGAACTTTCTATCTGCTCTGGTTTGATTTATGAGCGATGCCATAACACTACGTGCTGAAGATGTAGAAGTAAAAGGAGTCACTAAACACATCATAAAAGTCGTGAAATATTTTAGAAATAAGCATTTGCCAGCAGTATGGTACAAAGAAGCAAAAGGCAAAAATTTGGTCATACCTATTGTTGTACGCTGTAACTCAATTCAGGATACAGAACGATCATTCGTCGAAAATCGCGGGATTCTAGAGCAGATTTGCCAAAATTATCGAGATGCAATTGATAATGACATTTACCGAATTGTAAACGATATTCAAATTGCTAACATTGGATTTGCTGGCAAGACTGGATCCAATCGCTTTAGATTGCTCCCAACGAGATGGCACGACGTATTCAGTAGCTGTCGAAATTTGGAACAATTTCGAGAAAGATTTATCAAGTCAACCAGCTCAAGTGAAATCTGCTTTCAACAAAAGGCGCGATATGGCGTTAGGTGCCCCACATTATTTGGCAAATATTCTTGATCAACGATTTGCAGGCAAAAACTTGACCCCTGAACAACGGAACACAGAATTTGCTAAATTGGAAATAAGATTTATGTCAATGGTTACATCGATAATGACCCAATCATTAATTTTTCCACAATATCTTTTTCGGACTCAGTTTCAAACAACCCCACCGCTGGATTGGTGGAAACTTCTAAACTTGAACACCACAGATGTTCAATGGGAGCAATGGGAAAATAAAAAAAGGTTCCTAAATATGTGTGAACAGCTCTTGACTGCTTCTGCTTCAACAGCAGGTCTTGAAAAAATCCTTTCAAGTTTTGGTCTGGTGCAGTCGAAGCTGAAAAACTGTTTGGGAATTGACAAAACTAATAAATTGGTGTACTTGCTAAATACCTCAACAAGTCTTCAGCAAAGAAAGGGAACTTAGATTGGATATTGCATCCTACTGATGATGATGATATTACTCAACCTGCTGATGTAGCGGATGATATGATTCAAAATGTCGATGTCCTATCCAATCCAGATTCAGAATCGGAAGATGACCTACCTACCTTTATCTTCCTTGCAGTCAAACTAAGCACAATTATAAATACGGCATTTTTGATTTTATTAATTATTTCATAATTAACAGTTTATTACAAATGACTGATTTGATAACTAGAAGACATTTGATTAAATGTATTCTAGAGTTATTATTTGTAATGTTTATTGTTTTGTTACCTAAGTGTAGGTATGACCATTGACTGATTAGAATTTATAAAAAAAGGTTTTATGTTTTGGTTTCATTTGTCCGATTTTAAGTACCTAAATAAATAAAACATTAAAAACATTTTATTTTTTATTTTTTATTTAGTATGTTTATGTAACGCATATGCAAATTGTATTCATAAATAATACAATAAAATAATATGGCTTTCATACAAAATTGATATATATGATATATATCATAAATATCCAATATTTTGATATTTATAATAAATATAGGATATTTTCGAACCCTGCTGAAAAATAAACTGATACACATTTGTTATTCAAACTTTGAATGATACATTCACTGTGATCAGGTGAAAAACTACATAGGTATATTTTATTGTGTGACTGGTTTGTGGGCATAATTTATATTATTAATAATGACTTAATACCCTCTTGTGCAATCAAAAATTAAAGTTTTTATGGACCTACTTTAATTCATGGCCTTCAACATTATCAAGAGGTAGAAAACTCTTTGTAAGATCACAATATCCCTCAAGAAAATTATGTTAATTAGATAATAGACAAAAAACCTTCAGTTGGTTTGTTAAATTCTTATACAGATAAGCCCCTATTGTCCAGAATTAGCTGATCATCATTATTATTATTGTTGTTGAAGCCCTAACATTTAATTTGATCGCTAATTACATTTACTAGATTAAGTTCAAAGACAACAAAACACACCTTTAAGTTTAAAGGTGGGATACAAACAACTAATTTAAAATTAAACATTCCAATCACATGGCCCAAATATTTGCCAATTGTTCTGTGTTGTTTACTGGCAAGTCGGGAACAAATAATTCAAATACCCGCATTCATCCACTACTTACACGCTATCAGTCTTTACAAAAGAATTTTTAAGGGTTTTTAGTGAAATTTAAGGTATTTTAAGGGCCTTTATACAATTAAAGACAGTTAAGGACTTAAGGTTATTAAGGAGATGCACGAACCATGAAAATAGTGTTGATTTTCCGTGTTTCCAGGTTTTCAAGAAACCTTCTCAATTGCCCAATTGCCCGTATTCCCGGTTTTTCCATCTGTGGTAACACTGTATTTTTTTTTTATAAAACCAAAATCACCCTCTTTATCATCTTATTTTAAAGAAAAGAAAGGCAATGCATATTTTCTACTGGTTTTTAACATATTTAAGGTGCATTACAAATTATTCTTGACCATTGTTGATGTCTAAGCTGCTGGATGCTAACCATTCATAGTGATCATCAAGAAGAGTTTGTTTTTTTATTGTGTAATTTTTATTACAATACTGTGGATTATGTGACTTTTAATGAAGGAAAATGTCTTTGCAGTGTAGAATTATAAAAGATTGCAGTTATTCTTCCAAAAATGTTAGATGTTTATAGGTCTAGGTGTTATGTAAAAAGAAGCAAAGGCTTAGTTAGGTTAGGTCAGCTACATTTATAAAACTGTGAAATAATTAAAATGTACATATTTTTCTTAAAAATTACTCTTTTATTCCAAAGGATTCTTAAGTTAAGATGTTTACTGTGTAGGTGGTCGTAACCCAAGTATAGGATTGGTTAGGTTGTGGGCATCGACATTTCAAATACTGTCAAATGTTTAAAATGTATAACTTCTGGCAAAATGGAGTTTTTTATCCAACTATATTCTGAAAATACAGTAATTATGAAGAAATAAAATAAAAATCATTCAGTTTAGTGAAATTAAAATGCAAGAATATTAATGGCAAATAATAATTGCTATAAATAATTTATAATGATTTTTCATAATAGGCCTATGACTATTACCTACCATATTACATCTTGAAACCAGGTATCACTGATGTTTGTGTGGTGAAAAAAAAAGTAGAGGAACAGTATTAGGTCATGGAATTTGGCCAACAAAAAGTGAAATATAATGATGTTTGCTTATTGTTTTCCAATAAGTATTGGCTGTGGAAAGTAAGCAACGGACGTGTTGACAAGTTGTAGTGAAATAAAAAATAGTACTGGACAGCGAAATAATGGGATAAAATATGTCAGTTTGTCTTGATATGGTCAAATAAAAAGGTATCTATTGTTACATGTAATGATAGTCATGCTTGTTCAAGTGAGTGGTTCAAGAAGAATATAGGAAACCAATAATGTTACAAAGGTAGGGGATACAGAATGTGTGTACTAAAGAATATGTACAGTGCCTAACAAAAGTTTAAGACCACCTTCAACTTTGGTTTTTTTTTTGTTACTGAGAACAAAATAATTTTAGTATTTATACAATAATTGCTTAAATTGTATATATAAATGTAATGTAACTATTTGAATATACATTTATTACTTTCTAAACAATAAACAGCTAATATTTTGTCTTTTACCCGTTACATGCAATAAGAGTTGAAATTGAAAAATCATTTAGTAAAAAAAAATTAAAAATTAAATCACACACTTGAAATATTACCTATAATCCATAAAAATAATATAATTTAATACATTTAAAATTTTTTTATAGTATTTATACAGGTTTTGAGGGAACATTAGTAAAATATATGGATTAAACATAAAATTGGCTAAGGGAATTAAAATTCTCATGTCATTTGCAACAACTTAAACAAAATTAAATTTTAATTGTCACTGAGGTATTACTGTATCGTCTATTTAATAATAAACAGGACCTCCCTTGTTTTTTAAGCACATTCGGACACGTTTACGCATGCTCTGGACCAATTTCTTGCACTCCTGAGGCGTAATTTCGTTCCAAACCTCTGATATCTTCTCTCGAAGTTCATGGATACTCCTTGGCTTGCGAGCAGCAACCCGAAGACCTATGACATTCCATAAATTTTCTTCAAGCAGGCCAGTCCAACAGTGATTTCCCTTTTTCTTCAAACCATTCCATTGTTGCTGCAGATTTGTGACATTGAGCATTTATCTTGTTGGAAAACTAAATACCCACGTGAAGCTTTTGGGCAGATGGAATCATATTCTCCTGCATAGTTTCTATGCATTTTTGCGAATCCATTGTCCCATCTATGAATCTTAATATTCCAGTACCTTCTGATGACATGCAACCCCAGATCATGACTGAACCATCTCCTCCCTGGACAGCTGGCACAAGACAGTTAGGATTTAACTTTTCTGTGGCGGTTCTCCGAACTTTTATCTTTCGGGAACTGTATAGCTCAAAACTCGATTCATCGCTGAATAGAACTTTTCCCCAATGTTCCATGTACCAGTTCCTCTTACCTTTGCACCAGTTTCTACGGTTCATCTTGTGTGTATTATTTAACAGTGGTTTTTTTAACGGAACATAGGAATACAGTCCTTTTTCCCTCAGTCAACGAGAAATTGTCATTGTTGATACTTTAATGTTTGTACTATCTTCAAATTCCCTTTTAATTGTAGGTAGCGACGACTTACGGTTCATTTTAGCCGCTTTACAGATGACTCTGTCTTCACGCACAGTTGTTGCTGTAGGCCGGCCACTGCGTGGTTTATCCGTCACCACACCCTCCTCTATAAATTTTTTTATTGTGTTCGTTACACAGATCTTACTCACACCTAACTCTAAGGTGATCGTTCTGTGAAACTTGGCACATTTACTCATACCAATTATTTGCCATTTCAAAGACTCTGATACAGATTTTTTGCCCATTTTAACAATAATTAACAGACTTACAACCTTCATCCATAAGCCATACGAACTAAAACTATTCTGGTTAAACAGGTGTTCTTAACAAAAAGATTTCTGGGCTGCTATCTTTCGAGGAAAATATAAACTACTGAATGGCGTTCATATGGTCTCGCTAGCACACTCGATAATATTGTTTTAAAATATATTAACATGCTAATAAACTTCATTATTTTATCCCTATATTTTTAAAAAAGTAAAAAAAAATAATTCTTGTATAAAATATTTTTTATTATGTTTTTTATTTCTTTAAAATAATCTCACACTTATCTAAATGGTAGTAAAAAATTGAATCAGAAATTAACCAAAAGGTTTAATATTTACAATATATTTTATAATTAAAAATGTAGGTTTTTTACAACTATAATCGTAAGCAAAAAAAATTGTATCTCGCAAACTAAATGTCATATCCCAATGCTTTTTGGTTGGATAGATGTCTCAAGGTCTGCACTGTTTACAAAATATTCATGAGATTATAACTTTAAAAAATTGAAAACTAGGGTAATTTTATATGAAATAAGTATTATGTGGTCTTAAACTTTTGTTAGGGACTGTAGGTAGTCATGAGAAAAATAAAATAGTGTGTTTCCTTATGTTAAAATATTTTAATGATACAATGTACATATAGATATAACAACATGCACTTGTGATTGCAGTAATAACAAGGAAATTGACAGTTCATGTTTTGCGATATTGCATGAATTTAATGGTGGATAAGCACTTATAAATTTTAGTTTCCAAGTATAATGTATACTTACTAGAATATTATTCATAGTAAATAAATGATTACTGCCACTAAGACAAGAAAGGTGTGTTTTTTTCCTATGGTTTTTAAAGGTTTAAGTGAATCATTAGCAGTTATTTGTATGCATTTTGTTTGCTGTGTTAGTGTGTTAAGTGAGAGGGTTATTGTGTGTTTCATTAGTGGTTATGTTACATATTTGTTTTCTTACATTAGGTGAATAATAAAAATTATCAGGAAATGTAAAAAGTCTCATTTTCCTAAGTGAGGTTAGTTTTGAACTTCTCTAAGAAAAATAAAGAATCTGAAAGGTTTGTAGAGGTGAGTTCAATTAAATCAAAAATGTTTAATAAATTTGCATTGTGATATGGTAACGATATGACGTCGCCAACTATGCTGTGCTGACTACGACCTGTACGTTCTTACCATACAAGCACAGGAAATAGGGTATTTGGACTGTTTGTTTAGCATAAAATAAGTTTAAGAAAATAACATTTAGCACATGGAATATATTTACAATATTGTGTTCTACACAAGAACAAATAGGGCTGAAGTATACTTTACTATACGTGGAAGTTAAAATCAAATTTGAAAACAAATAATTAAATCATAAAAAGTGATATCACAAATTATATATACTAAATAAACCAGGCAAGCATAGTATACAACATCCCATGGGAAATATGTTTTTGGTATTGTGTTCTATAGTACAATAGGTAGGGCTTGCTCCATAAAACTGTCGGGGTGGTAATGATGTCAGCACTGCCATGTTGACATCAATATTTTTATGGGATCACGTTGTAAACCACTTCCAAAAACTCATAAATAGCATTTTTTCCCTCAGTAAGTAGCAATCTTTTACCAAATTAATTTAAGAAATTATGTTGTCATAAAGTCGACTATCAGCCCAAGCCCAAAATAAGTTTTCAAATTTCCTCCCCCCCCCCCTCGCAAATTCCATTTAACAGCAAATATAAGCCACTTAGCTTTTGATTATGAGCACGAATTGCACACCAGTCCACCTGCAGCATTTTATATTTTAATATTTTGTTTTAAACCTTTAACATTTATCAACAAAAGCAACATGTACACAGGTCTACCATCCACGCTACTCCGACTACTAAATTTTTGTTGGTATGACATTAGAATGGTAACATACAAGGTTATGGGTAATTACACCCAAGACTAACGCTGATTACAGTATTATAGACTAAGTATTTTTTAAGATATTTAATTATTTTTAAGTTGAAACTAAAACCACCTTATTTCTAACAAAAGAAACTTGTCGGTATTCGAAATAAGTCAAATCAGTAGGAACTAAAGTTAAAAAGGTCAATCACTTTACACGGCAGGAATGAAACATCAGTCACTGGCGTGGTTTCCAATAAACAAGATGAAAATATAGATGTGGTCAACTAAACAAAGACCATGAATGTATAACATAATACAAAAACAGATTAACATAAATACTAATCAAGCATAATACCCATCATAAACTTACCTGATAGTAACTTGAATCCGCCATCTTGCATATAATTTTTATTTTTTGATGTGTTCTACTAAGGAGAAGTCCTTATTTAGGCACAAGTACACAACGGGACATTATTAAGATTCAAGTACCGTAACTAAATAAAGTTTCAGTCTGACAAGACCCTGCCCAAACTTCAACAGCAATCTTCTCACCTCTCGCCTTCGCAACTACATACCAACTCTCCAAATTACTCTGGCAGACTGATCTTTCAACCAATCACAACTCACGTGAGGGAAAAGAAAAAAGAAGCCCGAAGATCAACTTACTTTTTATTAATTGGCATTAGTTGGCGCACTTTACCGAGACTTTGTGATAATAATAAAAAAAAAGCATTCATAACAGCTAAAAAATGTAATATTTTAAAATATTTTACTAGTCCTTCACTTACCTCCACTTAAAAAAAAATCTAGCAAATAACACTTTTACATAACTGTCGGCTACTTTTCAACATTTGAAAGCTGAAAACAAGTTCACACACCTCAGATTAAAAAAACTTAGCTGTTCAGCAAGACCTAATATTCACTTATTCTCTCCACTTCAGTAGGTATTTCAGATAGCTTCACACATGCATACCATTTTGTTATGGATTATGTTTTTACATTCCAAAACGCGAGGGAAAAAAATTACAATTTAAAAAAGTTTTATATATGTAATAAACTATATATACTCTTATTTAATTTAATATATAATTTAATTCAGACAAGCCTTGGAAATATCTATACAATTAATAACATAATATATGATGGTTAACTATTAAATTTAGTTGTCCAAATCCATTATCACAATTTAAACCACTAAATATCAACACCAAAATTCACATCCGAATAGCCACAAAGTGTCCTGGTGACTGTGATCACTAATGTGACATGTTAATGACATGACATAACATGTCAGTCACCCTCAAGTGGCAACAGTTTGTAATTTGAATGATATCCAACACAATCAGAGCACCGAGTCAGCTAGTTCAGGGCCCACCTTTATCACAGGTCTCAACATGGTGGTAGGATATCTGCAAAAATATTGCTGAAAACCAAATCAGAAGCAGGACGATGACCGGCACAGTTATCCAACAGGGCTCTTATGACATTCCAAGTTTCTTCAAGTTTTACTTTACTTGTATAAAATGATTTAAAAAAGTTCTTAAAACAAGCATGCTGTCATTCATGTATTTCTCTGCACATTTTAAGCACAAGGTTATTGGAGGAAGGGGCTGGAACTCTATGGGGGCCCCAGTTGTATTTTAAATAAATTTTTAAATTGGTGTGTATACCCCTATAGAACAAAAATTACAAGCCTACTGCTAATAAAGTATATTGCAAACCTTGCAAGTTATGCGAAACATGATCACCTTTACATTTAAAGCCATCGTCATGTGTAGTAATAAAATTTGTTTTACATTTTAGGTTTGAAAATTGGTGTATTAAGTAATTGGGAGGTGATCCCACAAAATTATTTGCCTCCGGGCCTTTGTTTCTCTCAATGGCCCTGGTAATGCACAGGCATGTTTAGAACTCCTCATAAATCTCTAGATTTTTTTAAAATTAACTAATGATAGTTGTCAGCAGAATAATTTACACCCAACAAAACAGTCAATTTTTCTTTTTTTTCTTGAATCTCTTAGCACATTTTTCTTTACCTCCCACCAGAGTAGACTTAGGCAAACAATGCATACATGACCGGGTTCATCTGCATTGAAAAACTTTACCACAGGTTAATTGATACCCTACAACAAAGCTGCAAAAGTGTTCTTACATTCCTCAGCTGCATTTTCATTGGCTAACCTGTGCTTGTCTGCTACATCCAACCTCCGGATTCCGTGTCAAATTTTTAATTTCAGAAGCCAATCATTTTAAAAAACACAAGCACTTTTTATGTTTTAGATCACTGTGAAAACATTTTGGTAATTCCATGATCATAGGCACACTGATTGTTTAGAACTAAACCAACTGTACGAGGCACTATCCAGAATTTGAATTTTAGGATTTGTCAATGTGGCTTCTATTTTGTATACTATTTCTGTTAGAACTATGGCAACAAGTTTCTTAAGTTTTTTTTTTAATCTGAATATTGTGGAAGAACCAATAGTAAAATCACTTATGATGTTTCTGTTTATCCTTTTTTCAAGATGATTATATCTATTTTTGCTGAGCGAGAATCACATGCTTATGAATGTAAGTTTAACTAATACTTGAACTTTTGATGGCCTTCGAAAACATTTTACAGTACACTGTATGTACACAATTGAGCAAATTATATAAATAGTTCTTTTATACCTTTAAAAACAAAATTTCTTATGAAAAAGCCATTAGCAACCAGTCAAAATAGGGATTAAAATAGGCAGCAGCCTACAGTTTAAATTTTCACTAAAATATAGTTTGTATTAAACTTAACAAAAATTAAATAATAAAAGAAAAAATAGTTTGTTTCTGTATACTGGTACTGCGTGCGTGCATGTGTATGTATATATAGCATTAATTATTTGAGAGTATATTGGCACCTACTGTTATTGAAATAATAAAACTCTCCTTTGCATAAATAAATATGTATTTTAAATTTAACTATCAAGAAACTGAACTAAGTTAAACTAGTATAACCTATTAAAATATTGAAAATTAATGACGAGCACGGCTTCTAAACTATGCTATACTAAAGAATGAATAGTTATTTTGGAGTCAGTAGGAAAAAATTATTTAAACTGCAATGTACTTAATAAACACAAAACTGAAATGAAAACTAACAGTCACAATAAACACTTGGCAAAATAAAATACAATAACACAACCTGGTGCAAAAAGAAAAAAGAAAAACTAATCCACCTGAGGCGACGAGATAATAGAACCTTGACGGAATGCATGAGAGGGGATAAACGGAAGCACCTTGAGCTAACACACAGGCTCAAGGCAAAGGACTTGCAAAGTCCAAAAGTGTTGAATGGCAAAAAAGTAAGTATAGATGGTTAACAGGGGCGTTTCCATTAATATGACAGCCTCGCGAGTCCATCTGTTTGTATAATTGTGTATAGTAATAGTTAACAATTAATGAATAGCATAACATAGTACACACATTTTGAAACCAAACAAGATGTGTGTGCTTGAATTCTACTTCAAGACACATTTCATTGAGTATATTGATCACATTTAGCATAAGTAGTAATTAGTTTTGTACAAAAGGAAAAAACAACTTTATTTACAATTTGCCTTAAACAACACTGCTTCTATACACTCAGAATCTTTGTGATTCAAATGATGTTCACTTCTTTGGATAATAATACTCGACTAATGGATCATCATGGCGGATAACTGAAACACAACAAAACACCATAAAAGTTACTTTTAATATTTTATATTATACAAAATATAATTAATTATAACACATGTACATGAATCAACTAATTTTTTTTTATTATTTACAGCAAAAGTTACACGAAACTAGATTGTAAAACTAATCTAAATGTCACACTAAAAAATTGTATGTCGGCAAGTTAAAGATGTAACAGACCTAAAATATTTTTATTTAAATGACATTATTTTTATTTGTTAATTACAAATGATACAATCAAAAATATTTAAGCATTTTGGTATGTATAAAAAAAGGAATTATTAATATTAACATTTTTCACTAAAAGCTTTTTAACTATGAGCTGTAATGCCCATCATAAAAGTTTAGCTTATGATTCCGAATCCAGGCATTGTATCCCCACTTAGTTCACAGTGCATTATTTTTTAATATTAATAAGCATCACAATGATTAACTGATACCCACAGAATAAAATATTTACAGTTGCACATTTTAATAGTAAATTTAACAATTACATCAAATTATAGACACAAATAAAATGTTTTAAATTTCTAGCTGTAAAAGAAAACACCAAATTTATTAGCATTAGCCCAGAAACAATAATAACTTTACTGAACATACGCTAATTTCTTCTTGTACTAGAATCATTTTGCAAAATTCATTTTTTATTTTGTGCCTTGTGGCAATGTGAATCGCCTGAATGTTTTGGATACATTAGTCATAAAGTAATTAAGTCTACTTGCCATTAAACTTTCAAGGAAATCACTTGAATGATAAACATTTAACAATCAAATACACACTGCTTTGCTTTGCCCACGAACTGTCAAAATTAATATCGCCATTACTCTCACTCCAAGGATAAATTCCTAGTCAGCCATTGGCAGCAGTGAATTGCCTGAGCACACAGGAATAAGCAGTCTGTATCCAAAGCAGCAATCAGAGAGGAGCCATGCCCCTCCTCCCCCACAATTTAGATATTTTTTTCCCAGTAATAATACAGCTCATTGAACATCTTAAAATGACTTAATTTGGCTAAACTCATGACCCGAATATGCAATATCAGAGAGACGCTATACCTTTAAACATATAATATACCAATCATACACAGTGATAGTCTGGGTCTAGCTTTAGTAAATTAATATTTTTTAACTTTCTCACATACACAAATACTCACTCACACACACAAATATATTGAGAGAAGGAAGAAGGGGTGAGAGAGAGTAGGGTATTCTATACCCCCAAACCATCCAGATAAAGACCTATTGAAAATACATTCATATAGCTTCTTTACAAATCCTGGCTACGCCCATATCTATAGATGTAGTTTGCTCGCACTTAGGTACACAAAATGCACCTTTCTTACTCAATGAGGAAGGAACTGAATGTTACAATTAGTCTCACATTTTTATATCATGTTATTCTGAATATATCCTACTTTCTACTTCCTAAACAATTTAAAAACATTCATAGCAACTTTTTTGCACAATTACACATGCATTAAAAAAAAGTAATACACCTCCGACTCGCACAGCACGAGTTCAATTAATGTGAATGTGCATAACGGGAGAACATTTTGTGGAATGGTTTCAGATAGTGCGAAATAAAAACCCGCTTAACGTGAGGTGAGAATTAATTTTCTTGGTATAAATTTACTGCTGCGGGGTTTCGCCGCAACGTCGGATACATCGTGTGAATGCCGCTCGGGCAGTGTCTAGCCGAGCTGGGCGTGTCAACTATCGCAGGAAAAAGCCGTCTCAGCTATCATGTTATCTTACCCGCCCGTGCGCGTGTTATTTTCATGACTCAAAGCCTTCCCAGACAACTGTAGATATACTAGTTATCGTCAAGCTTTGTTTTGTTGTACACTTTATAATCCGCTAGTCATTTTGTTGTTGAGCGTGGTAAAGTTCACAGTACATCTATACTAATATTATAAAGCTGAAGAGTTTGTTTGTTTGTTTGTTTGTTTGAAAGCGCTTATCTCAGGAACCACTGGTCAGATTTGAAAAATTCTTTCAGTGTTGGATAGTACATTTATCGAGGAAGGCTATAGGCTATATTATATTATCAATAACATTAGGGATCCTTACTAAAAGTCCAATTTAGAATCAAATACATTGGAGGGGGTTAGATACAACATGCAGTACACGTACGAAGTGTGTGTTGACAATGCCGCAGGCGCTAGAAGTTTATTTCCTATTGCCTATTAACATTGTTGCCACGCACTAAATGCCTTATCATTCTTAATTTTCCCATACAAGTAAAAAACACCCGTGTGATATTAACAACGAAGCAATCAGTACCCTCATAAGAGATCAATTAGTATTTAAATACTTTTTATCACTTTAAATCGCAAACCTAAACTATTGTTTTTTTCCTCTCTCTGTGTTTGATTTGTTTTTTATTGCCCTTTTTTTCAAGTATATATATTTTACAGACTTGAAACTTCACAGTAATGTTCCTTATGTTACGCAGGATGACATTTTCCGAAAATTAGATCCCATGGGTGGTTAAAACCAGGCAACAGTGGGTACTTTGTCTGCATGAGAACAGGATTTTGCATTGTTCATGCCTTCTGCGTCTCCATAGCAACGGGCATCGCGCGGCAGTGGCGTACCCACAAGGAGGGGCATATATAATGAGCGGCGCAAGAGTGATCTGCCTGTAGACTGCCGTAGCAAAGTACGGGTACATCAGTTGTACGTTGCATGCACGAGTCGGGAAACCATCGGTGCTATTCATTTTTTCTCCGGTACATTATACAGCATTGTAATAAATTTTCACTGAATTTTTTTTATTTACCATTACTGTAAATGGGAGATGTGGCTTAATTTTTTTCCATTAGTATAGCCGTACGAAGCCGGGTAGGGCAGCTAGTATGTAATAATTATGAAACGTGCAAATGAAGTACAGTCTGATAAAGTGGTAGCAAAAAAAAACCTATTTCTTTAAAACGAAGTTGGAAGTTGTACACGGTAATCTAAAAACCATGAAGGCAACAGTGCAATTGGTCGCGCATTAGGCCTAAGTGAATCTACGGTACGGACCATTATCATATTTTGCAAAATAAATGAGGCTTGTATGATTGTAGAGGAGAATGATCCTAACGAAGAAAGAAGTGACAACTTCAAAAAAGAAATCGATAAGATATGTCAGGTGTACAAAGACTTGTACGAACACAAAAAAGAAAGTAAAACACAAACACGGCTAGAAAGTTTTTTTGTGCCTGCATCGACTTCCAAAAGAGCAGATCTTGTGAAGGAGGCAATGGCGCCGGCTTGGGAAAGAGAAGACGAAGGTTGTGTCACGCCAGCTACCCCTCCCACTTCAGGACAGCAAGTTGATTCACCCCCTGCTGTACTCAAACACAAAAGACAGCTTGTTTACATTTTCACTCGTGGAGGAAGAAGCGACTACATCCACATCCGCCTTTTCTCCGGAATATCTAGGTTAATCTTTCCATTTATGTAAAGCAATCTGCAACTTATGTCATGTGTGTTTACGAGTTCATTTTTTTTATTTTAGGTTTTTTTTTAAAACAGACACATGTAAGAATGTAGGGGAAAACTCAAAGGTAACTTGGTGTGTGCGCGCCCAAACAGTTGTGCCATGTTTCATTATAGTTCTTAGATGTTTTTTCCTCAAAGTTAATACGACTGATGCTCTCTACCACTATGTGTGACAGTTTTATTACCTTCCCCTCGTACTTAAAATGATTTTTTTGTGTGTTCACTAAACTGTACCATGTAAAATAACATTGTTATTAACGGGGATAGCCGAACTCGCGTAATGCGAATTCACTTAGCGTGAGTATTTCACTGAACCAATTGTTCGCAGTATGTGAGTCCGAGGTGTATCTGGATTTGTAATATAATTTAAAAAGTGAATAAACAATGCATAGTGGTTAAAAAATCTGCTAAGAGTTTAACATAGAAAACCGTATTTTCAGGTGAATTCCACTAATAAATATATATCATTGATACAGTTACTGTCCTTTGCTTACTATTCCAATTTCTTAAGTAGTAAACTTGCTATTGTAAAATAAAATGTGAGTGCAACCATATCAGGCAGCACTGTTTGTACATTCAGCAATGTGCCACTTTTACCTCCTGCAAGATAGTAATAATTTACGTAGAAAACTTTCCTGGTAATTTATGTTTGCTATAACATAGTGTATCTGCTGCAAGCTACTCAAATATACCCCAAAATACCAGTGAATTCTTTATCAGAAGTTAATTTTCATTAATAACTATAGCACAGTTTATCAATAGTTTCAGAATCAAAAAGTATTCACCTGTGTATTCATTTCTATATTTACGGCGACCATCTTTCCTGGTGTACACATTATACAGGGCGGCACATCCCATGCAAATGCCTACAATCGCAACGCCGGTGCCAGCAACAATATCAGGTACTTCAGTCCACCCTCGCTTCAACAGGCCAACCACTTGAACAAAAAAAAATCAGTGCCCTTAGAAATTATTTAACATACGTATGGACCTAGTACACTACTTTCAGCTGCACTTACTAGAGCCATGACTATAACCCTTCAGCAAAATGAACTTTAATTTGGAATTGTACTGCCATTCGCTATAGGGGCAGAGGGGGAATATATGTGTAGAGTTCTGGCTACTGGGAAATCCGGTGAATAGTTATATAATGCAGGGTGTCCACAAATACCTAGTGAATCAATTTCAGGACTTTTTCAGGATTTAATAATATAACTTTCTTAATTTTTTAATATTACAGAGTAATTTCTTTGTGAATAATAATAATAATCATAATAAAAATAACACAATAGTATATTCACAGAAGCAAAGAAATATTTGTGTTAGAAAATTGAAAAATTTTCTGATAATTTCAACATTATTTAAACGGACAGACTATTAAGTATTATTTGATGTGTGACTATGAACTGAATATCAGGCATAAGAAAACAAAATACAATGCTGGTGGAAACTAAAAGTTTTTCACCCTTCCAGCACAGTTACTGTTTATTTTATAAACTTATTAGTGACTTTCGTGACCTGTCCAGTTTTGTTAATTTTACGTGTGTTGCATGACCTGTAAACACCCTGGTATAAGTGCCGCTTTTGCATTAAAGAAATAATATTCCAAGAAGCATATTTCTGAGTTTACTAATCATACAACAAATTTGAAACATGGCAGTTTGATAATACCAGAATTTCATTATTTGAAAACAATGTTATTTCTTAGCACAAAAGTTAGTGTTATAGCTTGATCTGTCCTGTGTTTAAAATGGTTTATGTTTGTGCGACTACAGTTAGGGTTGAAATTATTAGTGCCAAATGCGTGAAAAAAAATTCTTGTGTGTGTAATTGTTTAATATTGAATATGTTGTTTATGCATATCTAGGTGTTCTTAATTAATTAATTAAAAGATTCGGTCAGCTGCACTTAAAATAGCTACTGTAAAAAGTACTAATTCTTATATACCCTATTTTTTCCCCATAAACTTTCATCGAATGCAGTAAATAGTTGGTATTTCAGTTTCTGTTTTACGTTTAGTATGAGCAAAAAAGAGTCCAATGGGAGGTAAAAATCTGGTGTACTCCAAGTTAGTCAGGCCATTGTAACAGCAGTATGGAACCCATAATTGATTTCAGAGGCACAAGTGCTAGGGCAGAGCAGCAAGATGGGTCATTGGTATGCGGAGAAGAAAAGGAGTATGTGCGAGTCCCTTACGGCTAATTTTTTTCTATCACGTATCAAAGTTCATCCTGACGGTATGATCCTGTGGTACATGATGCTCGCTGTTTTATTTAGAATGTTAAAACATCCTGGACATAACTAAAATATCACAATACAACAAATATTAGAAAGTCAAAACAATATGCAAATTTTGATTATTTTTTTGTCTCATACGATTATAATTCATTGTTACATCACAATTTTTATTGTATCCAGGATATTTTGACATACTAAATAAAAAACAGCAAGCATCATGTACCACAGGATCAAGGGATAAACTTGAATATGTGATACAGAACGTTTACCCGCTTATGCTTATTGTAATGATCAAAGAACATTTCAGGAGAAAAACAGAATGGGTAAACAACTTATCTTTGTTAGAGAGCTGTGCCTGAATGGAATGAACTTAATTAGAGGGTCATGTAATTAAAACAGGCAAGGTAACTAAGGAGTAAGCTAAAGGTGAGAGAGAGAGAGTAGGTAAGACTCCTTGCCCTAAAGTGGAATCCCAATTGCCGATTAAAAATAAAATTTAAAAAAGTAGATATTGATTATTATTTAAATCATTGTAATTTACCCATTAAAATGATATAACTTTCATATCAATGTATTGTTTTTATTGCTTACACCCAATTTCCTTTGACTGTAATTGCTTGAATAACAATTACTGCAACAAAAACAAAATCCAAAAAACTATATTTTTGAGTACTAATGGTCCATAATATCAACGTGAATTATTATAAATGTCACAAACGCAGTCTGGCCTAACAAACCATTTAATTCAAATTACAGTATTTAAAATTTAGTTCACTTAACTTTTAGAGAATTTTTAATTTAACACACGTTATCACTGTCAAACGGTGAACTACAGGTAAATTTCTTGAAATAACTACAGCAATTTCGTTTTACAGTATCACCAAATACAATTAAGAAAACTCAAAAATGACAATTTATATTTTTTTAAAAGTATTAACTCTAGAAAATTACCCCTTCAGACTTCCTAATCCTAATCACTTTCAATAGTATCCATTTTTTAAATTATTTTTTTACTGATAAGCCGTAATCATACAAAATTGCCAAAGTTAGGAGGAAACCCACGTTTGTTGGGATTTTACCAATTCATTCAACAAAGAGAGCAAAAAAATATAATCCGAAAATAAATTCGATTTGAATCATCAAATTCCATACACTAAAAAACTATATACAACGTTAAAATCCGCAAAATAAAATTAAAACTTACAGCCCGTACTAGCCCTAGCGGTAGCCATTTCGCTCGTAAACCCAAAAACATTCAAAGTACATAGATGATAGTATGAGAAGGAGTATCAAGAAACAAATAATTTTATCATTCATTAAGTTTATACCGTGGTCATATATATTTAAAAAGTTTTATTATTTAAATAATTGAATTTTTGAATTAAATAAATATTTACGAAACTTCTAGCAAGCAATTATAAACCCTGCCTTTTCTTTAATATCTTATAAAATAATATAACTTGATAAACTAAATTTTTTGATTATAGAAATTTCAACAGTTAAATACTTATTATTTTTAGATAATAAATAAATATAAGAGTATATAATTACTTCCTAAAATTTTCGTAAAAAAATTTTTATTCAAAATTTTAAATATATAATTAATAAAAATGTTTAAACATATATAATTCCTAAAAGTTAAAATGAAAATGTGAGAGTAAAAAAATCCTAGCAAGTATCTAAACACAGCCCGCAAGTATAAGCCCATATATTGTACCAATACACCACGCTGCACTTGACAATTAGAGAAAAAATCGATGGCTAAGAGCACAAAGGTTGTATGTCCAAAAACAGAACAATGGAAGAAACAGCAAAAGAATGTTTTGTGACAAGTCACCTAAAGAGTTTTACTTTACTGTTGTTGTGAATTATATATATGTTGAATTGATTTATTTTTAACATAGATCTGACGGTATCCATTGACGCCATCGTCGGTGCTCCCTCTGAAAGCACAGGCCTTTATGTGTCCTCAACACCTGATCAGTGCCGCGCCTCGAACGCGCCCGTGCGTGCAACGTAGTGCAGTGCCCCGAACGGCGTGACATCAGTCACGGCCCCCTACGTGTGCAAAGCGCCCGGCCGGGTGTGGCACTGCGCAACTAAATAATTTGTTCATGCATTTGATAAAACAAACAAAAACTAATACTTGTAAAATAACTAATAATTAATGTTAATTTAATAATCATTTTGTAAACTGGGATCATTCACAAAACTGGCCGAAATCATCTTCCCGCGCTCCGCAGTTTCCCGCGGAATTTCCCCATGGTGGCCAGGGAGGTTAGTCAGTCGCCATCCAGCACTCGCCAGGGCCAGCAGCCCCGCGCACGGGGAGCTCTCAACTTTCGCGCCAACTTCACCATTCACTGCAATAGGTAATTATAGTCAAACCGTTTAACTCAGCTCCCCGGTCGACCCGAATCGGCCGTTCGAGATGTCGTACGGTCCTTCAATATAATGTGTAGCCCGACACCGGGCTTTTCGTGTGCTACATAATTAACTAGGTGACCCTCCGTGGCACCTGCGCCTCACGCTAGTGGCAACTGTAGTGTAGTGTTTTGTATTAAGTAATGTTGTATGACCAGTCGTCCACGTATTTCACGTTGCGTTCCGCAAACTTTAACGTAGGTAGGAACAGACTTACCGCTCACCCGAGCATCCAACTCGCAACTCGCCGGGAACAACCCCTATTAACGTACTAGTCACCGGGTTACTATGTGGCCGTAATAAGTACCGTCAATAGAGGGTGGCATGCATGGAGCATAGGTCGACGATGAAGCGGCCAGTCGCGTGAGCGTGTCAAGTGTAAAGTGTGCGACGGAATAAACCAGTTAAAAGTACGTGTGTGTTTTTACTAATACGGCATCCTGGGAGGCCATAACAGCCCGGGGAGCCCTTTGCCGACGCGTCCCTGCCTGCAGCCACGAGGTCAGGAACCCCGCCCTTGAGATAAAAATTAATCAAAACATTTCTAATTCACACAAAATTCAAATCAGGCAGCGGGGACGGCGTCAAATTGGCGCCCAACTTGTGTGGCTATAACATCATCAAACTCTTTCGACAAACAAGCCAAGAAAACGAAATGGAAAAATTAACAGATAAAGGGCTCAAATAGGGATAGGGCAACAGCGCGCAATGTGGCAACACCGCGCGCCGGAGCGGCACCGCGCCAGCACGATTAGCCGGGCCGAAACCAGACATCACCCCTCCCTCACCCCTCCACCCAAGCTATCCACTCGCCTACCACCCCCGCTCGACACCTCCGCCCCCACCCCACTAACCACCCTCGCTCTTCACCCCTCACCCGCCCGCACAGACACCCGGTCCACCACCCCGCGCCCCTCCTCACCTACCAGCAGTCAGCTGTCAACGGACGTCATGCAGCCACGCCGCCACAGGCTCCCGCGAGGCAGGAAGCGAGCGAGCATGGAAAGGAACTCTGTTGGTGAGGGGAGGTGAACCCCCCTACCTGCTCGCGCCCAGCCATCGACGTCCCCACCCGCCGCTCGGGTCAAACAGCCGCGAGCCAAGCACAGTGGAGCAACAAGGTCATAAGTCACCACGAGTCTCTGAAGATGAACGACTTCCAGTAGGCCTACGAGGCATGGGCAAGCGAGGGCTACCCATGCCCAGGGTACAACTGGGAGTACGAGGAAAAGGACGAGTGGGAGGATGACGTCACCGCAGAGTACACTGACGGGCCGGAAGTAGACTGGACGCCGCCATGACTGTACCACATGACACAGCACGCATCGCCACTTCCACACACGGCCAGCCACCACGCCGCTGTCGCGGCCAAAATGCCGCCCACTTTACGAACAACCGAGACGTCCATCTGCCACTCGTCGCCGCCCCCGACATCGCCACCGACGCCGCCCCCGCCATATGGGGTGGAGACATCACCACAGGCGGAGGGAGCCACGCCCTTCCAGCCCCTATGGTACAACTGGCACGCGGGGGTCGGGTGGACACGTCAGGCCGATACAGACCCGCCGCCTCCGACGCCGCCCCCTGTTGCCACTCAGGTGTCAACAGAGACCGCAGAGACCAACGACACAGAGCGGCACAGCAAAGGGGGTGGATATGTGAACTGGGCGGAGCTGACGCGCTCCACCGTTACGCCGCCTACACTGCCACCAGTAATACCGACGACGCCCCCGCCACATGGGGTGGAGACCTCGCCGCAGACCGGGGATGCCACGTCCGTCCAACCCCTATGGTACAATTGGCACACTGGGACCGGGTGGACACATCAGGCCGACACGCCGCCTCCGACGCCACCTCCGATGCCGCCACCTGTTGCAGCACAGGTGGTAATTGGGCTAAACAAAACGACCACTTCGCGACGTCGGCCGGATCACCAGGTGGCGGATCACATGCAGCGCCACTGCGGATCCCGAGCACCACCTCCGGCACCACCGACGACGCCGCCCCCAGCCACTGAAGGAGCAACTGGCACAGCCGCAAGCCTCAAAACGGCCACTTTGCGACTCAGTCGGCCGGATCACGAGGTGGCGGATCACACGCAGCGCCACTGCGGATCCCGAGCACCACCTCTGGCACCACCGACGACGCCACCCCCAGCAACTGAAGGAGCAACTGGCACGGCCGCAAGCCTCAAAACGGCCACTTTGCGACACAGTCGGCCGGATCACCAGGTGGCGGATCACACGCAGCGCCACTGCGGATCCCGAGCACCACCTCCGGCACCACCGACGACGCCGCCCCCAGCCACTGAAGGAGCAACTGGCGCGGCCGCAAGCCTCAAAACAGCCACTTTGCGACTCAGTCGGCCGGATCACCAGGTGGCGGATCACACGCAGCGCCACTGCGGATCCCGAGCACCACCTCTGGCACCACCGACGATGCCGCCCCCAGCAACTGAAGGAGCAACTGGCACGGCCGCAAGCCTCAAAACGGCCACTTTGCGACACAGTCGGCCGGATCACCAGGTGGCGGATCACACGCAGCGCCACTGCGGATCCCGAACACCACCTCCGGCACCACCGACGTCACCGCTCCCAGCCACCGAGAAAGAACATGGAGCGGCCGCTCGTCTCAATAATGCCACATTTAGACCAAGTCTGGCAGACCACCAGGTTGTCAACGCCGTGCCACAAGGCACCGAGGCGAACTTGACAGCCACGATGCCGCCGCCGCCCCCAACTGCCGTGAAGGCTCACGGGGGGTGGGCGCGGTGCAAACCGGCCGTGCTGCCACTCGCGCCGTTGAGGGCGCCACCACGCGCGCCACCTCGGGTGCGCCGCCGCCTAATGCTGAGGGCGCCACCACGCGCGCCATCTCGGGCGCGCCGCCGCCTACCGCTGAGGGCGCCACCACGCGCGCCACCTTGGGCGCGCCGCCGCATGCCGCTGACGGCGCCACCACGTGCACCACCTTGGGTGCGCCGCCACCTGCCGCTGAGGGCGCCATCCAGCACTCGCCAGGGCTGGCAGCCCCGCGCACGGGGAGCTCTCAACTTTCGCGCCAACTTCACCATTCACTGCAATAGGTAATTATAGTCAAACCGTTTAACTCAGCTCCTCGGTCGACCCGAATCGGCCGTTCGAGATTTCGTACGGTCCTTCAATATAATGTGTAGCCCGACACCGGGCTTTTCGTGTGCTACGTAATTAATTAGGTGACCCTCCGTGGCACCTGCGCCTCACACTAGTGGCAACTGTAGCGTAGTGTTTTGTATTAAGTAATGTTGTATGACCAGTCGTCCATGTATTTCACGTTGCGTTCCACAAACTTTCACGTAGGTAGGAACAGACTTACCGCTCACCCGAGCATCCAACTTGCAACTCGCCAGGAACAACCCCTATTAACGTACTAGTCACCGGGTTACTGTGTGGCCGTAATAAGTACCGCCAATAGAGGGTTGCGTGCGTGGGGCATAGGTCGACGATGAAGCGGCCAGTCGCGTGAGCGTGTCAAGTGTAAAGTGTGCGACGGAATAAACCAGTTAAAAGTACGTGTGTGTTTTTACTAATACGGCGTCCTGGGAGGCCATAACAGCCCGGGGAGCCCTTTGCCGACGCGTCCCTGCCTGCAGCCACGAGGCCAGGAACCCCGCCCTTGAGATCAAAATTAATCAAAACATTTCTAATTTACACAAAATTCAAATCAGGCAGCGGGAAGGCGTCACCATGTACTGTTTACATTGTCATTGACTCACTATTCCCTACTAATTATTTTTAAATAAGGTCTTTATTATGTGATGGTGGGACATAAAACCTTTGTACTGAATGATAGTGTCCCTATAAAACTATTTCTTACAAAATTGTTTATGTTGCACTAATTTCTACAACGCATAATTCTAATGAAATACAATATAAAGATGGTTATAAAAAACAAAACACATCACAAAGAAGACACAAAAAAATTCACATAAAGAGAACTAATTAATATATTTATTTTGCCTCTTGTTCACTATGCAGTTCATAATGCATAAACTCAAGGGGAAATTTGCAATGAAATTGCTTGTGAAACTCATCTACACAAAAAAATTAAATTTTATCACCTGTCTCAAAACAAAATTCCTTCAATTTTTTTGTTTACGTCTTTTGTTGTGTTCACACACTTCTTCAGATTCACTTTCTCTGGTGTTGTAGGGAACACCATCTTTCCTCCCCTTTTCACAATGAAGAGCTTTGAACCAAGCAGCGTATGTTTCTGGAATGACACCTTTATCCAGCAGTTTTAACAGATCTTGCTTTTTCTGGACTGATATGGGTATCCTCTTACTGTTCGCAGAACTCAGAGTAATGGTGCTCCATTTAAATTTCTTTGCCCTACGCCCAAGAACAGAAAACTCTTAAGAAGGTCTCATCACTCAGATTGTTCTTGAACTGGACAGAGTATGGAAGTTCTTTCTGAAACCGAAGCCACTTTATCCCTAGCCAAGATATCTTGTTCCCATTGGTATCTTCTTTGGTGTTAGATAGAACCCTCATTCCTAGATTCTTCATATCTTTTACATCTTTGAAACTCATATTTTTTACTTTGTATGGACTTCTTTTTTTTTCTGGCCATTTCCATTACAACTTGATATTTCTGGGTGAATAGATGTTAATGTACTTCCGGGCACACTCAATTGTGGCATGTATGGAGTCAACTTCAAGATAAGAATGACCTGACTCCATATATTTCATGTCACATATCTTGAGGTGGTCAATAGTATGCACTGCATATAGCATGGCTGCTGTGATGAACTGGTTGCGATTCTGTCCACCAGCAGTGTCCGAATAAAAAGTCACATGGTCAACAGCATCAGGCAGAATCTGCAGGTAGTTAAAAATACAGGACCCAATTTCTGAGGACCCTTTTTTCCCTTCAGTTTCCCCAGACGTAGCAGTAACCATCACCATTTGAGTCAAATATTGTGAAATTAAAAATCGACAACTTCCTACTGTAGTAAATCTGACAGTCTTCGGCATGGGGAATGTAGAGAATCGCTTGAAGGTCAAATGTTGCAGTCCTTTTCTTTCCTTCACTTTCTCTGGCACATTTCATATCACTTTCCTTCATTGACATGGCTTCTTTTTTCCTTCTGTCATGGGTTATCCACTTTTCTGCCATTTTGGTCTTATCTGAAGCCTCATAATAAATTTTACATGTAGCACATCTGTCTTTTTTGGGCACATATGTTGATTATTGTGAGTCATAAGAATGAAAGATTCGCCGAAATACATTTTCCTTAACAGGTATTATGTTTTAGTTTGGACAGTAATTTGTCTATAGAGCTCAGCAACACTTAGTTCTGGGGACAGGTAAAGCCTTTTAGAAACACGCCGACAATAATGTAATTCTAGGCGAGGGAAACTGAAAATTATTTTCATAATTACATAAAAAGAAAACAATGCCCGGTTTTGCGAACACAAAGGTTATAATATTATTAGAAGACATTACATTTGTCTACAGCAGTGTCGGACACAGTTGCTTTATTTTCAGCACAAAGGTAGTATTAGTGAACATACAACATACATTTGTCTACAACATCCTTGGACACAGTTGGATTCTTTCCAGCACAAAGGTAATACATATCGGACATACTACTTTTGTACACAGAAAAAGTTACACACTGGACGTACTACTTTTGTGCTCGTAAACAACTCCTTCATTATAAATGAAAAGGTAGTATGTGGGACATGCCACCATTGTCCTCATAATGTTTAGTAATACACTGGACATACTGCAAGTGAAAAAAAAGCAATGTTAAGCACTACGTTGAAGAAAGGACATAACACCTTTGTCCAGAAGAAAGTGTACACCAAGGAGAATCAGTCAGTACCGATAACTCGATTTTGAAATTTTTTGGACATACAACCTTTGTGCTCTTAGCCATCGAAATATTGGTTAAATAGTCACTCTGTTAGATTAAAACTTAAACTGAAAAAGGCGACAAAGTTACAAGTTATTACTGTGTATTCTAACCCTACAAAGATTCCAAATAATATAAAATTCTTAAACTTTACACGATATTTAAAACTAAACTGTTTTTTTTTAATATCCCTACTTTTATATGAAACTCCCATTTGACGTGGTGCGGCCGAAGGCCGCCATAAAGCCGACCTGCAACCGCCAGCATATGACCCCTCTAACGGAACACACCCCTAGCCAAACCAACCTGTGTCAGGCAAGCCTCCCAACTCTAAGGTAAAACTGTTGCCACGGCACTTAACCACCATACCACTTGACCCCCACACCAAATTATTAGATGCCACCCACCAGTGATTTGTATATAATTTCCCAAACCCGTCTGGGGAAAGTGCGACGCAGGGGTCATTCCCATGGGAACGTGTTAATCTATGCGCGTGAGTGTCTCCCTTGCAGCCTTCCGCCTTAATCAAGTGTAGTGTTATGTCTACCAAATTAGGCCTCCATATTTTCACGCATAAGCAAACACTAGAGTAGTCAACAAGTGAGGAACAGTCTCAAACGTGACTTTGGATTTTCAAACATAATTTTACGTAAATTTCATTAGCATAATTATTATAGCCCATCTGTCGCCTAATTTGCCTATAACAAATTATTAATAGAATTTGTGTACAATCATAACTTACTCATGTTTTATATTTTTTGAATAACGGCACTTTAGGAACCTTGGCGTGAGAGAGCGCACACCACCTCCCTCGCGCCAGGGCCAGATGCCCGTACCGCACGACTCACGAACCGTGGCGGACCTAGTGTTCCATGGGGATCTACATTTTTGTCTTCACTGAACTGTTCATTCTAGTAATTTTTAACTCATTGTCCTAACCCTTTTTCTTAACTACCCCCGCATCCTTTTACGGTGCAGGGCTTAGCCCGGCCACTTAATGTCTTGCTCACGTGTGACTTAGACCCACAGTGTATTCACTCCAAGGCACGGGCCGACTCCCGAGGACTCGGAACTTTATTTAATGTGTCAGGTACATGAGTGCCGATATCAACCGAATAACAGACTTGTTCGCTAAATTTAACTCGGACCGCGGCACACACAGGTGAGCCTGGCCTCTGCTCGGCTTGTATTTACGGGATTGGCCGCATCCAATCGTCACCACAACCAAGACTGGTGTTAGGGTATCACGTAGGAAGCAGTGCCTTTTAACCTATGTAGTTTTAGAGTGTAATGTGCCATGTAACTTCCTTTGTAAGGTATCGTGTAACTACATTTGTAATGTGTTGTGTCACTCTGTATGTAATTGCAAACATTCGTACAGTGCAGGCTATGGCCAATCAGTGTGCGCTGTGCAATTAAAAATTTTTTAGAAAACCAGTGTACATTATTTTTTTAGTAAGTATCGCCGACGATCCTAGTAGACCATGCAAGGGGCGAAACACCCACACCCACATAATGGTTAGAGCAGCTAGCCTGGCGCCCACCCAGAGAAACACCTTAAAGCCACATATCTGCTAGGACACATGTCCAGTCTCGAGCACGAGACCCCGGGCGGTGGTACATTTAATCGAATTTTAATGAAGGGAGGCATACTACTAGCATCGTTAATTCGTAGGCCGCTGCGAGCAACACTAAGACGACGGAGAATGAGGGGGAGTTGCCATACCTATCTATATGACAGTGAGTTATACCACAGTAAATTTAGGGTTTAAGCAACTAATTCGTAATGAGATGAAAAAACTAGGTCTTGGATTCATATGTATGTTTTGACCAATTCCTTCGTCAAGATTTTCTTACATACATTTTTATTTAAATGTTTGTGTGTCATAGATGTTGCTTGAGATTGTTTACAGATGAGAACACTCCGTCTGCCTCCCTGTAGAGATTCTGAGTCCGTAAGGCCATGTGACCAGATGCACAGGCGTGCAACTGAAGGACTCCCTAGGTAGTTCAGGCAACTCATGATGCCGTATTAAATAAAAAGAAGAATACCCGGTTATCTTATAGTGGTTAATTAGCTCTGGCACAAGGCACACGTTGCTATCGTACTCATGACAGTTACTGTTATCAGATAGACGTCTCTGCACTAACATGGCCCCTTCCAGTGGCAGCACTGATTGCATTGCTAGTGAAGGTCTTTTCTGACGAGTGACGCGGCGGACGTTTCTGTGTGGAACTAAGTCCCCGCAGCTAATACTAAAGCACATACATGAAACCCTGACACTTTACTTAAGGCATGGATGTCGTCATGCTGACTGTGTACGTGATGTGCAGTACTATACCAGCAATGCGGACATCTCCACTACATGCCTGATTGCATGCGAAGGTGATTATTCCGCATTGTGTGGAGGCTGCCGGCCTCTGGGAGCTCCTGATGGTGAATAACTGTCTCCCTAGCGCTGGGCCAGAGGGATATGTTCCCTCCTACTAAAAAGCGCAGAGCACGGGGAAACCGAAGCGGCCAGTTTTATGACATAGTCACACATTGAACAATTTGTATTTATCATTGAAAGTAATTAAAAGTTGTTAAAAGTTTTATTTGTCCCTGAAAAAAAATACATAAACCCTTTTGTCTGGTTCGGAGGAAGCGTCTTGCCACACTCGGCAGAGTGATACTGCCAGCGTTGTCGGTAGCAGCGCTATCTTTGTAGCGTTCGCGCACTGCTCACACCTGCAGTACGCTGAGCGCACGGGTGCGTTCGTCGCACAAGCTTCAGGGCAGGTGTTAATCATGCATAATGGCCTGTGCGACGGGAAGAGTACCGATGGGTGGTGTAAAATTGATCGCAAACAAAAGTCTTAATAAAGACCATCTTATGAAAGACCCAAATTCCTTATTTCTGAAAGAGCATTTTCTCTCGTTTTTTTTTTTTTTTTGGTCTCCAGTAGAACGCTAACAATAATGTATGCATGTGTCGTATGCTGGTCAACAAGTCACTGAAATGCTTCTATTTTGCCGGCTACTCAGGGTTCGGTAGAGGGGGGATCAGGCCGCGTGGCCGAGGGACTTAGTCTCCAGAATTACAATTAAAACAACTCGAATAAAGTTTCCTGGTCCTTTATGCATAGTAAGATGAACACTTTACATGGGGCTGCCGCGTTTCCGCCTGTGACTATTTCTATAGGGCAAAGCCCGGTTCCGCGCACTTATATTGTACTGAAAAATACGGGACGTCCCACCCGTGACGAGTATTAACCACGCAGCAAAGACTTGAATTCGCTATGACTCGCGTGCAATAATATGGCTGTCTGACTGAACACCACAATGACCAGGAGGAAATGTAAAAACTCAGTACATGCGACGGCGAATGTCCAGTTTACAAAAATACTCCGCGACTCGCAAAACTTAAGAGAAGAACGCGCGTGAGAAAAACGACAAGATGAGAAACGCGACTGAATGACAAGGCGACTGCAAAACTGAAATCACTTCTGCTCGGCAAAGTCTGAGCTACAGCAAATACCGCGCCCGTTCCAATCTCACCGTCCCGGAGCGACGTCGCAAACACGCCCGTTGCCTCTCGTGCCGGGTCCACGACTGCCTGGCGCGCCCGAGAGCCCGCGTCTCTCCCCTCTTCGCGAGCCCGCGGAACACGCTGATTGGTCATAGGCGGAAGCTACGGCCTTGGCGCCCGGTGAAAAAATAAAACTTACACAAATACATAAATCTTCAATACAAAATTGATTACAATAAAATACAAGCAAAATATATACAAAAAACGTAAAACAAAAATATATTTACAATAAAATAATATGTCAAATCCTGTACAGAAACAAAACATCGCACATCACCTACACTTGTGTCGCACTAAAAATGCAAGAAATGGAGCTGGCGAGGCATAACGGCTTGAAGGATCCGGGGAGACACTTGGGTCGACGTCACATGAATATCCAAAGGAATTACGGTGGGGAATAGGTTACTGAATATAATAGGAACCCTGTAACATGGGTAACATCTCCCGAAGAAGGGCAAAAGGTTCGTGAGGAAAGAACTCAGGAAATATCGAGTTATAAGGATATATTATTGTAGGAGAGAAGGTTTGCAATCGTATGATAAATAGGAAAAAGGGTATCAATCTACATTTCCAGGAATTTTAATGAAAATGGCAATTTTAAAATCTCCAAGTCTAAAAGAGTCACATCGATCTTTAAGCTAGGGACTCTTTAATAAAATGTCGTTAGTATCGGAGATGGGCGAACCACATTCATAAGCAGGAGTCGCTAAACTGAGCAGATTATAAAGGTGATCAGGGGAGGTATTAAGATTAGAATATAATCGAAGCGAGTTTATGTAGGTACGTCGGTCCCAGAAAGTGATTCCCTAAAAGCTATGGTGTCTAATGTGGGATGGAGTAAAGCATAAAGGGTAAGATGCAAAGTGCAGTAATATTCCCAGTGTGTTTACCATTTTGTTGGAGTATCTTATAGAGAAGTGGGGTATTTGCTCATGGAAGAAATGTGGGTAAAAAACGTACCATCATGGGACACAATCTTAGCCCAATTATCCACAATTTCGTTTCTCCTGATGCCAATATGACTCGGGATCCAAATGAAGTGAAACGGGTATCCAGAACGTTCCTGCTAGATACAGATATAGTGAATCTCCTAAATCATGAGCTCTGTAGCAGAGGAGAAAGAGTAAAAAAGGCTGAATAAGACTTTATGGTGTTCCCCAACCTCTTCAAAATACTGTATGCTACAGCTTTACATATATCAAAAGTTTCTGCCTGAAAGATCGTAGATTGGAGAGGTAGTTTAAACAGCATTAACTGGTGTGCAGATGGAAGGTAATATGTCGCGATCACATTATCCCTCATATTCGAGGCATCCGTGAAGATGAGCTGAGAGCCAGGTAAAGAGTGCAAAGTACCTAAAAGCTCTTTTCGTGAAGTCAGGCTTGGTCGTTAAAGTACCAAACAAAATACACTGCGGCATATAACAGGTCACTTCATAAGGGAGAGCGTATCTATTAAATGGAGAAAGACTGGCAGTGTAGTGATTGTTAAATGTATGAGTAAGAATTGGGGGGATCTGAAACAATAACTTGGCGATGGCTTGAGGTACACTAAAAACACGTGTAGACTGAGATTTTATCCAATACTTGCCCAATACCAGTTTTCGAAAAAGGTTGAGAGGTATAATGGAACATTAAATTTGAAGTAATTTGATAATTAATGATTTTAAAGCACCAGTGATAATCCACAAACAAGTATTAGGGATCCTTACCAGTTTTCGTAGGAGGTTTTGTGGTGCATGCAGAAGAATAAGACATCCATAGTCAGGAATCTAATGGACGGAGGAGATATGAAATGGACGGAGGAGATATGAAATAGACGGAGGACTGCAGGATCTGTGCTTATTGATTTACCAGATAGTGCTCGAAGGAGTTGGATACAAGTGAAGTATCTGGTTTGCAGATAATGAACATGGGTCGTGTCTTTACATAAATAGTGTCAATAAAATATATTTATGGTTTGTAACCAATGGAATCGCATGATTTTGGTAGACTGTTAAGTGTAATATTGTTAGGGGGAGTGTTTGTTGGAAAAATACATAGTTTTGCTTTGGCCATGGATATCTCAACGTCATATTTGAACATTCAGTTATGCACTTGAGACAGTGATTGGGACATGAAGTGGGCAGCCTATGTATACATCTTTCATAACACCAGGAGTACATGTCGTCAGCGTACACCAAAGATTGGACAACCTCGCCGATATGAAAGTGAGATCTTGTGAATATACAGGTTGTGTCAAAATTCATTTTACAATGCTTGGGGGTAGAAAGCTCTTATTATTGGCAACCATTTTTGTCAATAAACATGTTGCCGGAAACGCGTAGTTAAGCCCCTGTAGCCCCAGAAAGAGTCAGCATAGGCAACCCGTTGAGCTTTGTGCGAGACAGACGATGCTGTGGTGAATTACGTGTTTACGACGCCGGGCAGCGCTCGAGAGGACCCCTGCCCCTTTTTACTTCCGTTGGTGGCACCCTCAACTCTTTTCTTCCATTCGTGCTGTGCCATAGCACTGAGCAGCATGACATCGCAGTGTCGCAGTGTGTTTTGATATCACTGGTGGTCTGTCGTTGACTGTTATGTCGTACAAGCAAACTCGTGGTGTCATTTCTTTCGCTGTGGTTCTGAAAAGGGCGATGTTTTAGTGGAGCTCAATGGAGTACACGATTAGTGAGTACACGGACATGCTGCTTGTTTACGGGGAAGCTAGACAAAATGGACGAGCCGCCCGTCGTCTGTACGAAGAACGATATCCGGGTCGTAGGATTCCAGCTCACACCATGTTTGCAAGACTTACTCAGCGAATGCGTGATACTGGTACATGTGCCGTCACAAGACCAAATGCTGGTGCTCCACGCAGGGTTCGTACTCCCAGTATTGAAGAAGATGTACTTCAGAGATTTGAGGAGAGTCTGGATACAAGCACAAGAGCAGAAGGTTCCGATATGGACGCTGTCAAAATGGCTGTTTGGCGAGTTCTTCATGAGCAATTCTTGTACCCGTACCACCTTCAAAAAGTGCAACACATGGGTCCGGTGGACTATCCTCTTCGCATGACCTTTTCTCATTGGTACATTCGAAGAGTTTTGAGAAACCCCGAGTTAGCGGTTTTATTCAGCGATGAAGCCAAGTTCACTCAAGACGCTATTTTCAATTCGCACAACAGTCATGTTTGGAATGATGTCAATCCGCATGCAACTTGTGTTGCAGCTCGCCAGGAACGATTTTCAGTTAATATGTGGGCTGGTATTGTTGACGGCGTACTCATCGGGCCTTTTTTTCTTCCACCACGACTTACCGGCGCCAGATACCTCCACTTCCTTCAGAACGAACTACCGGATATTCTTGAAGAGGATCCAAACATTTCCAAACCGATGAATTGGACGAGCGGGCCCTGTCGCATGGCCGCCAAGGTCACCAGACCTAACCCAGTTAGATTTCTTTATGTGGGGTTACGTAAAAGGGCTTATCTACTCTACGCCAGTAGAAACGGTAGAAAAGATTACACAGCGAATCATTGAAGTGTTCGAAATCATAAGGTCGACTCCACACATGCTCCAGCGTATCCGTGAAAACATGATTCGCTGTTGCCACCTCTGTGTCGCTCAAGATGGGCGTGTTTTTGAGCCGTTGCTTTAGGCTGTCACATTGTTATAACGTATGCAACAATTTCAATGTTGTGAAACAAAGCCGAAGCTGTGATAATTTCAGAGTAAAATTAAAATCTGTGCCACGATTAAAAAGGTTATTTCTCTACTCGAACGCCCGCACATTCACAACATAACACTCTACAACGGGTTGCCTACACTGACTCTTTCTGGGGCTACAGGGTCTTAACTACGCGTTTCCGGCAACATGTTTATTGGCAAAAATGGTTGCAAATAATAAGAGCTTTTTCTACCCTCAAGTGTTGTAACATGAATTTTGATACATTCTGTATAATAAATAGGATAGGGTTTAAAGAGCTGCTTTGGGATAAGCCTTTGTAGTCTCTCTGACATAAGGCATTATCACCTGTCATGAGGGAAATATATTGATGTTCGCTGTGGAGCACATGCACCATATTTATAATGAGAGTCGGAAGGCCTGTTGCGGCCATTTTCTGATATAAAATTGACAATGAAATGTTATTAAATGCCACAGTAATGTCGAGAAAAATAGTTGCTAAAATTCTTTTGGTTGTAAATACTTCTTGTATATGTGAGAAAATTTCCCAAGCATGTTTGTTCTATTAAAGCCTGGTCAAAACCGAATTTGTTCCAGACGTATTAATTTACATTGCTCAAAAAACCATGATTTAAGAATTTTTTGAACAATTTAGCAATGTAGGTTTGCAGTATAATTAGCCTATAAGAAGTATATTCTATCACCGGTTTCATCGGTTATATATAGGTATAATATAAAATTTTTGCCATTCTTCGAGATGATTTGAGATTGGTATATGACATTGTCAAGATCTGTTAAATATTGTGTACTAAATGATACAACATTTTTAACCGCCCAATAGGGTATTACGTCTGGGCCCGTTGATGTATGACCACAATATGTAAGGCACTACTGGGATTCATCCCTCGTAATACAGTGTGAGAAAGACTTTTGAGGTTAATGAATGGTAGTTAGATGATGTGGAGGAAGAGTGTCATACTTTTCTGGAATATAATCCAGACTAACATAGGACATATATTGGGGCCATAAAAGGACAGATATACATTGGTTATTTAAAATGGCTTTACTATAGGCAAATTGGCCTAATCTTTTCCAAAGTATTGAGGATAGTGTCAATTGGGAAAAACCGTAACAAAAATGGAACAAATGTTTGTTTTTGAGTTGTTTCCATGTATGTTTCCCCGCCACTTGTGCTAGTTTTAATCTTATATATTTTTCCATAGTGGATTGTCTTTTATATGTATTGAGTGCCTGCAAGCAATTGATATTCACTGCCTTATAGGAGTTATCACACCACAGGGCACGGCATCGTTGCTTACAGAATTTAACTATCGGAATGGGGTACTAAATGGCTGCGTAGACCTAAGTATAGAAAAAGGTATAGCAAGAGCAGAGTGTGAAGGGTGAGATGGAAGGGGAAATGTGAAACGCCTTCTCTAAATACATATGGAAAGCAACCCAATAAGCTTTTAGTACATTAATCTTATAATAGTATTAACTCCTAGAATCTACATTACTACTGTTATCATCTGAGATATTACATTGGATAATGGTCACTTCCCTAGTTTTCGTCAAGGACAGTCCTTGTAAATTCATTATAGAGATTGAGAGAAACCGAAGTTATGTCTATAGCCGAAGGGGTAGTATTGAGGGGGCCCTGCCACGTACATTGTTTGGTATTAAGTATCACTAGGTTAGAGAGTTGTACAAATTCAAAAAGGTTATTTTTCTAGCAGCATCCCAGTTGGCATTATCCCAACAAGGTATGGTGGCAGTTAAAGTCTCTGTCGATTAACCTAGTAACTTGAAAAAGACAAAGGAAACTATCCCAATCAGATGTAGAAAAGTTCAAAGGTGGGTGAACGGAAAGGGACGCTATTGTTACTGGAACCTCGTTTAACAGAAGCTTAAGAGCAACCACTTCAATTGTTGTCATGGAAGTAGGTATTGTATAAGGTACTTCAGAAAAGGTAAGGGAGTCGTGCACAAATATCGCTGTGTCTCTGTGAGATGGAGGCGAATGTAAAGTAGAATATTCTTGTATTCTTATCTGAGTGTTTAAATGAAGCCCTGATTCTGAGAGACGAAAAACGTCCACCTTATAGTAGTTTAAGTAGTGAAGTAGGGGAACCCGATAAGAGTTTAAAGAACGGACATTCCATTGCAGTATTTGGAATGGACATTCTAGTACATACTGCAGTACAGATAAAATCAAAGAGGTTGAAACCTTTAAGTTATTACTGCAATGGATGGCTTTTACCTAACTGTGTTGAACATCATTTCCAATGTGTACAGAAGGGTGGAGTGTTTATCTTGATAGTGTTTGGCAGTTAATTCGGAGTGAGTGGTAGGATACCTACAACCATATGCTTGCGATGGGGAGACCCTCTTGGAACTAGAGTGATGCGGTGATTGTTCGTTAGGTGGAGGCGAGGTTCTCTGACTCATGTGTGTGTGTGGTCTCGCCCCTGTCCACCAGCGGTGGAGGAAAAGGGCCAAGAGATAGAACTGTGGTATGTGGGCGAAACTGGGAATAATAATGATGTATGTTGAAAGCAGGTCTGTTAACCGAATCTACGGTGGGCAGCATGGTTTTAAAGCAAACCAAGTAACCATCCATCCTGATTTTCGGCGTGGAATGAAGAGACTGAGTTACCCTGGCATAATAGTAGTCAGGATGCATAAGAATTCACGATACCTGGGGTTTCCATCGAACATAGGTTAGGAAAGTTAGAAGTTTGAGGGGGAAAAGGTGTGGGGTGGGTGATTGTACCTTCGGATGGGACGGAAGCCAGTAGCTTTTTTGACTAAGGCCATCGCGACGAGATAGGCTAGGTTTTTTGATCGCCCATTTGAATTTCAATTCTGTGCGACATTGTTGATCAATGGACATGTGAAAACCATTGCTGTTAACACACCTAGGGTTGTCGAGAACCCGGCCAAAGTTCGCGTGATGTGACTTGCCACATATAGGACATTTGGGATCGCGGGACTTCCATTTTTAACATTATGCCCGAATTGGAGGCCTTTTTTTTAATACTGAACAACCAATAATTCTCTGCGAGAGACCACATAACTTTACTTGTATATCATGATAGATTCCGGCAGCTACTGGCCCTGAAAGGTCAATTTGACGCCGACCGCCAATGCTCCTCTATGTCGCATAGACCGCTATGCCTCATCAACGTCTCGCAAAAGCGTGTGCACCGAACGCGCCCGTGCGCGCAGCAATGTGTAGTGCGTGCGACGAGGCGAACAACACCATGAAACGAGTGCTGCGCCGGTGGAAGTATCCGGCCGGGTGTGGCATATCCCTCCGCCGCACTACATTAAATTATTTTAATTATATTTTTCCACAGGTTTTTATTAAACATTATGTTTCATTAATTAATAATCCAGTCCTATCAATATTATGTCTAACTGTGCGATTTGTCCCGAACCTGGCCGGTTCAGTTTCCCGCGAAATTCACACGTTTCCGCGGGAGGGCCGGCGGGGGAGGAGGGTCGCGCGCGGCAACACCGGCAGTGTCCTTCGAGAGCTCAAACAGGGTGGCAGCCTGCGCGCAACGCGGAACCATCAACCTTTGCTTTCACCGACATGTAGTTTTCAAGAGTGTAATATCTTTTCAAACTTTTACGTACAGTTCCGCGGTCGGCCTCAATTTACCATGAGGTATTTAATTTAATTAAATCAGTGCTCCAAGATGAGTGTTCTACGTCATACGTAAGTACTGTGGGAAGTTTAAGTGAATTTACGTCGGCTCTTCACGCCCCAACTTAGCCTACAGGCTACTTAGTTTTGGCCCGCACAGGGCAGCCAGCAGGCGACGTGTGCCGTCGAACATAAAAACGATTCAGTCCCTGGGACACATCTAGAAATCACGTAGAGTCGCCGGAGACACGGGCCTACGTGCCACTAGCCCAGTTTATTAAGTGTTATGTATTAGTGAAATAGTTGCTCGTCAAAGTGTTATCTGTCACATTAGGGTTTATGTATCACCGTTGTACGGCATTGTGCCGCCAAACATATAACGATTCAGTCCCTGGGACACATCTAGGTATCACGTAGAGTCGCCGGAGACACGGGCCTACGTGCCACTAGCCCAGTTTATTAAGTGGTAGGTAATAGTGAAGTGTATTGTTCGTCAATATATCGTGCGCCATGTCAGAGTGTATTTTTGTAACTATCGCATCACGTGTACAAGTCCGCCCCTCATGCGCATTAAAATCGTGAGCCGCCACTGAGAAAGTGAGCTGCGCGTGTGACTAGTCGCGTCGGGCAAACCGTTACGGCCAGAACGGGCAGCACCATGTATTGGGCTGTGCTGTATAAAATTCACCAACTATCTTCCAGAAACTTTGTGTTATTCTTCAGGCGTCCCGAGTGGCCATAACAGCTCGGGGGGCCCTACTGCGTTAACCCCTACCTCTAGCCACAAGGCCGAACCTTCCCTGAGATTACGAACCCGAGCAAAAATTGCCGTCGTCCGCGGTCTCGTGTTCGAGTCCGGGCGCGAGTTCTAGCGGGGTGGCTGGTCTGATTAACGTTTTATGTTCCGGGAGGGCGCCAGGCTAGCTCGGTGTCTAACCAATGAGGGTTCGTGGTTCGTTGCCCCAGCGTGGTCCGCTAGAACCGTCGGCGGTCTTGCCTGGGAATTTACGTTAAAGAAGAATGCGTGGGATTGCCGTAGTAGCGACGTGCCTTTATTCAAGGGATTGACGTCACACCATACAATTACTGAGTACAGACATGCCCCTGAGGGCTACTTGTCCGTTGCGGGGTGCAGGCCGGTACATGTTCAATGTTTCGTTGCACTGGTTTCTCGGGTAACAGTATGCAGGCCAAGTACACTTGATGCAAGAGAGGCGCGCACAGATGACGTGGCGCAAAGTTACATTAACAAAGTACACTTAATGAAGATTAGGCGCGCACAAATGACGTGGCGCAAAGTTACGTTAACAAAGTACACTTAAGGAAAATTAGGCGCGCACAAATGACGTGGCGCAAAGTTACGTTAACAAGTACACTTAATGAAAATTAGGCGCGCACAAATGACGTGGCGCAAAGTTACGTTAACAAGTACACTTAATGAAAATTAGGCGCGCACAAATGACGTGGCACACAGAGTTTGTGGGTGACTGGAGTCGGCCAGTCCCGTAAGCGATTGTTTCTACGCTGGTGCCGTGCCCACTGGGGTGGTACACGCACCGCCACTAAACTTGGCGAAGTTTTCCTTGCGGGTTTGTGGTCAGCGCGAAGGCGCGTGGCCTTAAGAAAAGTTCTGTGGTTTGCGGGAGACGGCCCGTGCCGTATGCTGAAGAGCGACCCTGCGCACCAGGTGTGGTGCGGGACGTCTTTACGTTTACGCGGTCGGATTAGGTCCTGAACCGTAAAAAACGGACCGGGCACGCACGGAGAGGTGAATAGAAAAAGGTTTGGTTTATGCTAAATGACTATATTTACCGGACGTTACTTGCGATGAAGACAATGGTTGTGGTCTCTCCGTGGGACGTAGGTCCGTCCCGGTCCGCGAGTCGAGTAGAACTGCGGAACTGGCATGGCGTCCGCTGGCGCGTCGGCCCCTGCCGCGCCAAGCTTGACCTCATTACGTTAAAAACTAAATGACTGCGTCTGGAAGAGACATTAAGGTCGCAAAATTCGTAATTAATTGTTTGAGGGGGAATGGGTGTGGTTCGTCTCTAGTCCACTCGGATTTAGTGTGCTTTATAATAATAATGTCTGGTTTGGCCGTTCGGCTCGGTGGCTCGCTCGACTCGGGTGGGCCACGGCCAGGGGTGCGTTCCGTTAGCGGGAGAGTATACTGGCGGGTGCAGGTCGGGCTTAGGGATGGTCGTCGTTCGGACGACGTCAAAATCACGTCTAAATAGTCAGAGGTAGCGAGGACGGCGTCAACTTTTAAATAACTTTATTGGTTTCCATGATATCGCTGGGTCATATCTGGTTAGACGTTCCATTTCGAGGACAACAATTCCTGGGAAAAGTTCCTTGACATCCACATCCTGTGAAATCTAATAGATTAGAGCTTCCTGCTGGAGTAGGCTCTATGGGATATACATATTGAGGTTATATATGTGAGAGTTATAAGAATGGAGAAATCGTTTGGCCCCTTTATGATTTTTGAAATTGACTTTTAGCCATATAGGAGGCCAGCTATTTGAATTATTTCATTATCCGGATTAGTATGGAGCTTGCGCCCATTGAGAGAGGATATAAGTTACCGAGGTTTTTATTATTATAGAAAAATAGATTGAGAGAAGTACCAGGGTGGTTTGCAGTAAAAGTCATTCTCAAACTTCGGTTCTATCTGCTCGCCGCCTAAGAGTCCATCGATATATATACCTTGCGATTAGATTTTAAAGATCTTTTTTCATAAACCTCATATTTTTGAGTTTATATAAATCCTGTAAAAAATACTGAAGCAATTTGATATGTGTTTTTAATGCGTTTGGTGTTTGTTTGTGATCGGTATTTTTTTTCAAGTGCATAAAATACCTGTTTATTTATATATCTATTGAAGCTCAAGTACAATGGTTGTGGAAGACAATAAATTTAATGACAGTTAATAATGTATATATCACTGTCAGAAAAATTAAATATACATTCGTGATGCACAGAACCCTTTTAAAATAATAAGAAAAAAAGTTGCATTAAATTCAAGATAATACGTAATCTCCATCATGACATTCTCAGAGCCTCAGTAGCATAATGGTTAGTGAGTGCTGTTTCAGACACGGATGTGGTTCAAATATCGTCGCTGACGAACCTGCAACTTTTTTAATTTATTCTTTTGTTGTTTAACACAAATTTAGTTGGAAGAAAATGTACTAATTAATTATATATTTTTTTCTAATTGCTATACAATTTTTAAATACATAGCTCAGTCATTTGTTTGATTAAAACATATTCGTCAGGCTTTGTAACTAATGTAGTCATTATGATTTACTTACGGTGACGTCGTTCAGCCGAAGGCCACCCAAAGCCCGACCTGCGCCTGCCAGTATCCGACACCGCTAACAAATCGCACCCTTAGCCATGGCCCACCCGAGTCAGGCGAGCCTCCGATGCCAAGGTAGAACCAAGAGCCATGTATAATTAATGAAACACCTCGACTCCAGTTCATTAACAATCAAATATAATTTAATAGTAACTCCACTATTAATTAAAAACCCCGCCCAAGGAAAGTGCGACGCAGGAGTGCCCGAGTCTCTCACGTGTGAACTTACCATAATAAGTTTGTGAGTGCCTCCTTTGCGACCTTCAGCCTTAATTAATTATAGTGTTGTGTTAATGTAAGTATTACCTCCCTGTTTTTTTATGTATAACTAGCCATTGGAGCAGTCAGCAAGCGACGAACAGTCTCTGGTGTGACTCTTAACATTTAAACTTAATTTACGTAAATTAACTAACCATAATTATTAAAGAGCATCTGCCAATCAGATTAATTAGGAATAATTAAATATGAATTTAGAGCTGATTTAGCTTCTTATTATTAAAATAATTTCCGAATAACGGAACTTTAGCAACTTTGGCGCGAGAAAAACTGAGACCTTCCCTCGTGCCAAGGCCAAACGACAGTACCGAGTGACTTGCGCACCGGGGCGGACGTGCGTTCCACGGAGAGCCATCATCCTTTGTCCACAGTACTTCTTATAATTATAGTCATACAACCCAAACCTATTTTCTTCGTTTACGTTGACTCCCCGTGCGTCCCCGGTCCTTTTACGGTGTAGGGCCTAACCCAGCTGCTTAACTTTAAAATCCCCGCACGAGAAATTACGCGGGGTAGTTCACCTTACGGCACGGGCCGACTCCCACTACCAATGAACTGTTATTCAACGTCGAGTGCACAGGTGCCAACGACAACTACGTGTCAAATTAGTATCTAATTTAACTGCGGGCCGCGGTTCACACAGGTGAATACGAGTGCCGCCAAATTAGCAATTTTCGGGATTGGCCGCCTCCAATCAAATTCCCCCTTAACCTCGGCTGGCGTGAGGGCTTAACTAGTGACAGTGCGTTAGAGCACTCATATTGAATCAAGTGTAAATTTGTAGGGTAATTCCTTGTACACCGTGCAAGTGTAATATCAGTGTAATTTGCGACTTGACATAATAAACCTTATCTTCAGAAACTAAGGCTTTATTAAGCACAAAACATGACTTAGATATTTACATGAATTAATACATAGATTTGAATAAGAGGTAATATTGAAGGTTAAACAATGTTCATGTAAAGAGGTTGCTAAGAGGTTGCTAAGAGGTTAAAACCAATATCACCACATTCGCCCCCTCTTCATTTAAGGACATAGTCCTTGAGATATTCAGAAGGTCTAGTGGTGCGGGAAGATCTCCGGAGTGGAGGTTGAGGTTTGGGAAGAGATCTGGGTGGAGTCGGAATTGGGTTCACTTGAGGTAGGTCTTGATCATTCATGTTCTTCTCAGGTGAATCTTCTGGAGTGAGGTTCAGCTGGGTGTCTTCAGATGCTTCAGTGTGTTGATTAGGATCATCAGCGAGGTTTGGAAAATTCACGTCTTCTAAGTTAGGTTCATTGTTGACAATATCCCCTGCAGGAGCAAGATGCCTGAGGTTGACTGTTGTCTCCTTACCATCTGGAAGTTTGCCGTCGTCCGGGGTCTCGGGCTCGAGTCCCGGTGTAGCTTCTAGTGGGAAAAGGCGGCTCTTGATACATATTGTCCGGGTGGGCGCCAGACTAGCTCGGTTCTAGTCGTGAATTTGGGGTCGTGGATGTATGTGCCCCTGCGTGGCCCACTAGGGCCGGCGGCGGTGTTGCGTGAGATGATGTTTAAATAAGAGACGTGGAGTTGAGGGTGCGGTGTTGTACCTTTTATTCATAGGAGCGAGTCGTACACAATACAACACTCTACAGAGGTCCCCGGGGGGGGGGGGGTTTACTCCTTATTCCGTGGCGCCGTATTGTTTGTGTTCCGCGTTACGTGGGCCTCGGACGCTGTTACGTCTCATACGTCTCACTGGTTACGCGGGTAACGTAATTTCGTAACACAAAGGCGGGACACAAAAGTACACTGAATTAAGGGGGTGCGCACAAGTTACGTGGCACTCGTTACTCGGGTAACGTAAGTTAGTAATACAAAATACGGGACATAGAAATACACTGAATTAAGGGGGCGCGCACAAATTACGTGGCACTCGTTACTCGGGTAACGTAAGTTAGTAATACAAAATATGGGACACAAAAATACACTGAATTAAGGGGTGGGCGGTTGGAGACGGCCAACCCTGTATACGAATGTCTCTGCGCGGGTGTTGTGCCCACTGTGGTGAAACACGCACCGCAATTAAGTTTGTCCAAGCTCCCTTGCGGGTTTGTGGTCAGCGCCGTGCGCGTGGCCTTAAGTAAAGTTCTGTGAGTTGCGGGAGGCGGCCCGTGCCGTATACTGAAGATCAACCCCGCTGACTAAGTGTGGTGCGGGGTGTCTTTAAACTGATGCGGTCGGATTAGGTCCTGGACCGAAAAGGGGGACCGGGTACTCACGGAGAGGTTAAGTAAAAAAAGGGGTTCTGTTAATTAGTGACTATATTTACCGGACGTTACTTTCGATGAAGACAAAGGCTGTTGCCCCTCCGTGGGACGTAGGTCCGCCCCGGTCCGTGAGCTGTGCTGAACTCCCGAACTGGCATGGCGTCCGAGGGAGGCTCGGCCTCTCTTGCGCCAGGTTTGACCTCATTACGCTAGATTCTAAATGGGTGTGTCTGGAAGAGACTTTATTGTCGCTAAAATCCTAATTTAATGTTCCAGGAGGAATGGGTACGGTTCTTCTCTTGTCTACTCAGGTTTTCGCGGGTTTGCCTTTAATCGCTGTTCGGCTCGCCTGACTCGGGTGGGCCATGGCTAGGGGTGTGTTCCGTTAGCGGGAGCGTATACTGGCGGGTGCAGGTCGGGCTCTGGGGTGGTCGTCGGCCGGACGACGTCAAGTTGAACCAGAGCATAGTCAGGGTTCGCCTCAAGCAGAGTTACTTCTTGCACCAGGGGGTCATATTTACTCTGACGGACATGATTCTTCATTAGAATTTTCCCTGGTGTAGTAAGCCACGAAGGAAGAGTAACTCCAGAACTGGCCCTTCTCTTATGGTAGAACATACGTTCGTGGGGTGTAGCGTTAGTAGCAGTACAGAGCAGTGTGCGGATGGAGTACAACGCTTCAGGTAACACCTTCTCCCACTGCGTTATCACGAGTCCCTTCGTTTTCAGCGCCAGCGATACAGTTCGCCATATTATCCCATTGTAACGTTCTACTTGGCCATTTCCACACGGATTGTATGGTGCAGTACGACTAGTAGCAACTCCATTGGAATGTAGGAATGATTTAAGTTCTCTGGATATAAAGGATGTGCCTCTGTCTGTGTGAATGTATGAAGGATATCCGAAGAGTGTAAAGATCTGATTTAGTGCTTGAATGACGGTTGTGGAGGATAGGTCGTTGCAAGGGATGGCAAAAGGGAACCTGGAGTACTCATCGACTACCATTAACAGATATTTCCGAGGAGTGTTGGGTGGTAATGGTCCCTTAAAATCAACGCTGAGCCGTTCGAAGGGTGCGGTGGCCTTGATGAGGGTGCTCCGCTTGTTGTGAAAGCGAGGTTTGATTTCGGAGCATGTTCTGCAGGAAGACGTAACTCGGCGTATCTCGTCGATGGAGTAGGGAAGGTTCTGATTCTTCACCCAGTGAGCCATCCGGGTGATCCCTGGGTGACACAAAGCCTTGTGGTAGTGGACAAGTCTGTCGAAGGTATGGAGCGAGCCGCAAGTCCTAGAGAGAGCGTCAGCCGCCAAGTTCTCCTTCCCCGGTCTGTAGATGATGTCATAGTTGTAAGGAGCAAGTTCTAACCGCCATCTTGTAAATTTTTCGTTCTTGATTTTACCAGGATGCCGAATGTTAAACATGTAAGAAATAGACTTCTGGTCGGTTATAAGTTGAAACTTTCTTCCTATCAAGTAATGCCTGCACTTCCGAAGGGCTTCAATGATCGCATAAGCTTCCTTCTCGACAGCTGAATGGTGTTGTTCGCTCTTAGTGAGGGTTCTCGAGAAGAAGGCTACTGGTCTCTTGTTTTGAGTCAGAGTGGCGGCGATGGCGACGTCAGAGGCATCTGTTTCGACGCAGAATGGGATGTCTTCCTCTACGTTAACGACGAAGGATTTAACTATGCAGTTCCGTAAATTGTTGAAGTCTTGGATTAGTTCAGGGGCCATAGGAAATACTTTACAGTTCACTAATCTACGTATTTTATCTGAAAATTTTGGAATCCATTTAGAATAATAAGCGAACATCCCTAGTGCTCGTTGCAAGGATGCTTTGTTTCTAGGGATAGGGAAATCAATCAGTGGCCTAAGTCTGTCGGGATCTGGTTTGAATATATTGTTTTCTATGAGATAACCGAGGAGGTTAAGAGACTTCAAATTGAAATGGGATTTTTCTTGATTAATGGTTAAATTATATTTCTTGCAGACGTCTAAAAATTTTCGTAGATTGGAGTCGTGTTCAGATTGGTCTTTTCCACTCACCGTCACATCGTCCAAGTAGATGTCAAATCCTTGTAGTCTTTCTTTGGTCTTGATCTCGTCCATCTTCCTCTGGAACGCAGACACTCCATTGGTGATGCCCATTGGTATACGTTTGAATTGCCAGAGTTTTCCTGCTGCCTCGAAGGCGGTGTACGGCCTGTCTTCAACCCTTATTGGTATTTGATAATATGCACTCTTGAGATCTATTGTGCTGTGGATATTATATTTAGCTACATCGGAAACTATTTTCTCTATGGAAGGGATTGGGTAAGCGTCTAACATCGTGTATCGGTTTATAGTCTGAGAATAGTCGACGACCATACGTTTTCGATGTGTTCCACTCACGACTAGTACCTGCGCCCTCCAGGGTGAGTTGCTTTCTTCAATGACACCGTCAGAGAGAAGTTTTTCTATGTGGGATTGAATGTATTTTTCGTCTTCGTTTGAGTGTCGTCTGGACTTGATCGCGATAGGTCTACAATTTGGTGTTAAGTGTTCGAAGAGGGTGGCCGGACCGACTTTGGCACATGCTAAGCTACTGATTTGCAGTTCAGGTTTATTACCACCAAAAACTATCGACAGAGTGGAATGCTGCTTAAAGATATCGTGCCCTAGTATAACATCTGCGCAACAGTTGTTTAGAACGTTAAGCTTTGTTTTTCTGTATATATTGTCCGAGATTTGTAAATCTACGGAACAATAAGCTTTTATAGGCATGGCCAAAGAGGACGATGCCATAGCTACTTCAGATGACGTAGGATATTGTTTTAATTTATGTTTGGAGACAAAACCATCATTTATGTAACTCTCCGAACTCCCCGTGTCTATTAGCCCTTCAGCTGGAAAATCATTTACTTTCAGTTTGACAATGGTTTTGGAAAGGCTAGTTGGAGAAGCAGCTGATGTTTTGGAAGATGTTGGTTTGGTCTTACGATTACGATTAGATTGGTTAGTAGGGAAAACCAGAGACTTAGCAGGAAGGCAAGCAACAGTTGAGAAGTCATCTGTGTCTTGAGGAGAGTTAGGTAAGGCGGCAGTACGATCTTTGGGCTTAGTCGACCTACAGACTTTTGCATAATGGCCTTTCTTACCACAGAGTTTGCACGTAGCTTCTCGCGCTGGACAGGAAGAACGAGGATGACGAGGGAACCCACAGAAGAAACATTTCTGACTACTGCTGGCTGCGGTTACAGGAGAATTTGGTTGCTGAACCGGCTCAGTTGAGGCTAAAGGTGTCTAGCTAGGAATATAGGATTCAGAAATTATATGAGCTGATTCTAATGATCGTGCTTTTGCAAATGCTTCATCCAGGCTAAGAGTTGCGTTTTCTAACAAACGTTGTCGGATACTGTTCGATGAGAGACCTTTTATAAATGCATATCTAATGTATTCGTCCCTATAAGCCGCTGCTTTAACATCTTTGAACTCGCAGTCAGAGCTAAGGAGATGCAAAGATTGTAAGAATTGATTTACACTTTCATCAGGTTGCTGGTGTCGGCTCATTAGTTTATGCCTTGAAAATATTTCATTCTTAGGTTTAATAAAGAGTGAATCTAGCTTTTCGATTGCAGACGCATAAGAAGTACATTCGCTAATAAGTTCGTATATACTGTGACTCACGTGATTGTAGAGTAATAACAGCTTATCAGCTTCAGAAGCCTTGATTGATGCTGTGAAGACTTCGAATGTTTTCTTCCAGTGATTCCATTGTGAGGAGCTTTTCCCAGTTGTGTGATCTGCTTCAAATCTCTCGGGCTTGAAATACTTGTCCATTGTTTGTATTAAATGTTTCTTGATAGAATGTGCTTAATAAATTGACATAATAAACCTTATCTTCAGAAACTAAGGCTTTATTAAGCACAAAACATGACTTAGATATTTACATGAATTAATACATAGATTTGAATAAGAGGTAATATTGAAGGTTAAACAATGTTCATGCAAAGAGGTTGCTAAGAGGTTGCTAAGAGGTTAAAACCAATATCACCACACGACTATAATTGTTCACCTGATTAAACGACTACTCCGCACCCTCTGTGCGCGACGTGTCAGCGACAGTATAAATCTCGAGTTTGTGTTTGTTATTGTATTGAGCTTCCCTACCCCAGCTAGGAATCAGTGTATTATGCTGCACAGGACCTGTGATGTGAGACCAGCTAGGGGCCCCTCCAACCACGAACTTCGCCGACAGTCCTAGCGGGCCACGCAGGGGTAACGCACCCACGAAACCCAAATTTGGTTAGACGTTGAGCTTACCTGGTGCCCTCCCGGAATACAATTTCAATAAGAGCCAGTTTCCCGCTAGGATACACGCCCGGCCTCTGAAAACGAGAACCCGGACGACGGCAACAGTATATTAAGAATAAAGTATAATATCAAAAGTAACTTTACCAAGAAAAATTAACCTATATTATATTTAAGATTATCACAAGAACTTAAATACTCTTAAACAATTATTGGTTCTTTGACTCATTTGGGAAAATATTTGTTAGTTATAATTTTACAAAGTAGGATTATAAGTTAGTAATCAATTAAAGTATTTAAAAAAAGGCGAATCAAAAGCATTTTAAACTCTTACAAAAACAAAGGGTGAACCACATCCCCGACGCCCTCCTAGCACTTATTACTAAAAATGACCAAAAACCAAAAATTTCTCAAATAAATCACATTACCACTATTCACGTAATTTGCCCACTCATGAGGCGTCGAGCAAAAGGAGGCATATTAAAAAAAGCAGAGTGCGAAAATTGAGGCATTGCTTTATCAGGTCGACAAATAGACAAGAAAACGTGCAAGTCACCTGTAATGCAAAATTTAACATCCTCTACAAAATCCATATACCTGATTTGGCAGTTACTTTGAAAAATCCAGAATGTTTACACATTGTTTGTTATGGTTATTTTGCAGATATTATTTTTGTCTATTGTAATGTTTCATACTAAAGTTATCCGAGTGTTATAGCGAGCATTAGTAGTGTTTTTAACATTTATTTGCAGTTTTATTTCTCCTAGTTAGGTAGAGGTAACCTACCATAACAAGCTTTACAATTTCATCAGTAGCCAGTGGCGAAGGGTGAATTTCAAAGTGGGGGAACCAAGTATGTTCACTGTCACCCCCTATTATGGTGGGGGTCCGGGGATCCTCCCCCGATAAAATTTGATTTTAAGGTGAAAATTGGTGCTATTTAAGCGGTTTAACGTATCTATTTTGTAGGAAATTTTATGCTCTTTAATTTTGTATCAAAATGTTTTTTTTTTTTTTTTTTTGCTACAACTCATAGTTTGGAAAATACTTAAGCAAAAGCGATGAATTGTATCTTTAAACAGCCCTCCCACCTCCCGTTCATCACCGACCAACGGGTCTATTAGTATGTTTTTCATCTATTTTTTTTTTGTTGCCTCGACTAATAAGGCGGCTTCCGCAGCAAAACAATTTTAAGTGTCGATGAAAGCTAGGCCTAAGAGTTTCTCTTCAAAATGTTAAGTCAACATTTCCTATATTATAATAAAATTAAAAAGCTGGTATGACTAAAACTTGAGCAATCGTCGTTACACGAAGCAAGATATTTTAATCAGTGAAACAGTGAAAGATACGCTCGGAAACACATCACCAGCATACCTATATCAAAATTCACGAAATTATGATATTGGTAGTCAATGCAATACATTATAAAGTCACACAGAATTTAATAATCTTAACTCTCACTTTCAAGCATGAGCATGTATGGTCATTTTGTTAGGCTATTTTGCTTATTAGATTTGAAGTGTCTTTTGCACTGCACACCGCTTGATTTAGCATTTGTTACCATACACGATATGTCTGGCGTGGGTCTACCTTGCAAAAATAAAACTCGTTTTTGTTCGAAACTTTTATAGCACCAAAAGATGAAACAAGTAAATTTTCTAGAGCTGTAGCAAACCGTATGTAATCGGTACTGAGTAACGGGTTCGCCATCCAGTAACGAGTAACGAAACGTTACACACGGATGCATTTCGTTACTCGCATTTTTCGTATGTTTTACGCATGCGCGCGCATATTCGATGAATTTACGTTACAAAGAACGACGTTTGTTTATTAAGTAAAGTATAGTTTGGAAATTCGTCGTTCAAGTTTTTTTACTGTTTATTAAAGGTATTGTGTGAGTAGACAAAGTTTGAGATTGGAACAGAAACAACGTAAGAAAGTATTTTTTACAAATGAGAAATATGTATGTTTTAGCTTTTTAGTATTGCGTATTTTCGGTTTTTTTTTGTTCTTATCTTAAGAGATAATATAATAAAGCCGCTCTAATGAGATTTAATTGTTTCTTGGTTAACAAAAACTGTTAATTATCAGATATTAATTGTTTATATTCTATTTATTATTATTTACGCGACGTCATACTGTACGCGTACGCAATACGACTCGATTCGTTGCTGCAACATAATATAGCATGTTATGCGGTATCAGAAGTAATGAGTAACGTAACGATACGATAGTAACACGTACTAATTGCTATAGTAACAAATACATACGGATACACTTTTTTTCGTTACTTTTACACCTCTAAAATTTTCTACCACGCAGTCACAAGCGCGTCTGTTTCCTGCCGCTCCCTCCCCTACTGCGACAGCTTCGTCCCTTCGCACTCCCCTTAAAATCCCCTCCATGGCCAGGGCCCGCAGAATAGACTGTTGGTTCCATTGGCCAAGCCTACCGCAATGAACGAGTTCAACAATGCTGTAGCTATGTGGCCACTTTTGAATTTGACGAAACTCTTCACCAAAAACTTGGGACATAATTAAGTATTATAAAGTACGTACCTATTCTTAATGTAGTAAATCTGCTTTCAGTCTGTCAGGCGAGTTATTTTACGCAACACGAAGCACACAATTTCTCTAGAGAATACGCCACGCGGCACGCGATGGAACCAGCCCTCTGGCTTGGTTCTCCAGGTCGGAAGCCGAAGCCGAGAGCTCACGGAAACACCCGAAGACTAAGGGGGAGAGATCCGATAAGGAGTCGGCCACCAATGAAGGCGCAGAAGGCAAAGGATGCTACGAGGGGGGGGGGGGGAGGATGTGGGAGCGGGAAAGGCAGAGAGATAAAGCTATAGCTGAAGAGGTTCAACGCGCGAACGCGCCTACACAAAGTGTTAGGGCGAGCTGTTCAAAAAATACGAGTTGAATTACTTACGACAGTATACAAGTAGTAATATATTTATTTTATTTATTTGTCAGCAGTAGGGAACCAATGGTTCCCTTGGATCCATGGAATATTCGCCCCTGTCAGTAGCATACCATACTTGGTGGTTAAAACACCCAGGTGTATTTTGTTTGGACTGTCGCCTTTTGTTTTCATGCCACAAGTTGACATCGTGACCCCCGAGACCCGAGAGAGTGTTTCATGCTTTGTTCACTAGCGTGGGGATAAAATATGCACTAGTTTGCGCCCCGGCACGTCAAAATATAGAATCTATCCTGCAGTAAGGTGGCAAAGGTCAACTATCTAAATAAACTATTCTAATGACATTGTCGCTCAGTTTTCGTATCTAAAGGCTGGTTTACACACTATATCTTAACGGATGTTTAGTCAAACATGCAAAACGGAAGACAAAACGTACGTTTTGTCCACTGTTTACACAGTGATGTTTTGCCTTCCGTCTTATACCTCAGTTCCAATCCAGAGATCTACCTAGTGAGTTCTCAGTGAGTGTTTATATCAGTGATTGATTGATATTGTTATATTATTTTGAACATGGAGGAAGCACAGTTGCTTTCTGTGATATTTTCCCTCATAAGGGTGCAACAACTGAGAGGAAAGGTAACAAAAGAAAAAGACAAGATGGTCAAGGGAGTGGCTTATGAAAATAAATCAATATTCCCATGTTATGTTACTGAAAGAATTGAGTTGCGAACCTGATGACTGTCGCAATTATTTGCGAATGGACACCTAATCCTACTGTCATTTGCTTGAGTTGATAACACCGTACATTAAGAAAGAAGACACTTGTATGTGAAAAGCCATTTCACCCCACGAAAGACTCACAGCAACTTTCAGATATCTGGCAACAGGACGCAGCTTCAAGGATTTGGAGTTCACAACTATTATATCAAAATCAACACTAAGCAAAATAATTCCTGAAACCTGCTATGCAATCTACTTGGTTTTGAAGAAGTATGTACTTAAATGTATGTGCACACTTATTGTTAAATTGGGAAAGGCTGTAGGTTTATAGTAAAATGGACTTTAAAGGTTTATTTCCTTTTATTGATGGAGGCACTAAATTGTTTTAAACAAAAACATTAAATAAATTTAGACTTAATCATTATAAATTGCCGTCACCCGACCTCTGTGAAAGGTCCGGGGTGTACCTGACGGCGCTACGGGCGTCGCGATGCTGCTGTTGTCCGGAGGGGCGCCAGGCTAGCGGACTGCTAGGCCTTGATGTTGGGTCGTGGGTACTCTGCCCCCGTGTGCCCCGCCAGGTACATGGCTTTAATCTAACCTGAATGGTTCTCCCTTGACTGTGAAGGCCGCTCGGCCGTGTGGAGGACGGGAGACTACGGAAAATTATTGTACACGAGTTGGTGAGAATTACCTTTAATTTAGTCCCGCTACAAAAACTCTCACCAACACTTGGCGACGTCTAGCGGTTACACAATTAGCACAAAAAAAACACAACACTACGCGACACTAATGGTTACCGCGGCAGTCTCGCGGGACGTGGGTCGATGCTCGCTGGAGACGGCCAGCGCCGAAAGTTAACGGGTGCAGGGGTTGCTCGATGAGCAGGCTCCTAAGTTCGGAGAAACACTTACGTGAGTGCAGCCGGCAGGCATATGCACGGCGTCCTTAGTTAAAAATACTTTCGCTGGAGTCGGCCAGTACCGTACGTTCCGTGATACGATACGTAGCGCGGTATCACACTGAAGACGGTCGGGATAGGCTCGGTTCCGCAAAATACGCGCCGAGTCGACGTGGGCAGCGGTGAATTAATAAAAGGATTTAAATTTGAAGATGTAGTACAGAATAAAAATAATCAATGAAACAAACTTGAATGCTGCCCACGGACACACGTCTGTTCCCGGCGCGGAGTGGTTGGAGACTGCCGAACATGGCCGCCTTGCAAGGAAGAGAAACATTCTCTTCTTTGTGAGTCGGCACCAAAAACTTATAATAATTTAATTGGTTATATGGTGAGTAAAAAACATGCTCCAGGTGCTTGATTAAAACTTTGCACCTGGTAAATATTTGCCTAAGGCTTAACAATTATTTTAATTGATTTATTAATTTAAAAAGCGGCACCAAGTTGGCGACTGTAAATTTAACTACAAATTGTCTCAATGTGCACTGTTTGGGTTTGAATTCCCCTAGTTTGGCTAGACCACTATCATAGGCCAATTAATCAAGTCCAGTAGCCGCTGTGGCTAGTAACGAGGGTTGTTTTCTGTTCCGTGCGAGCCGCGCACGCACGGAGTCTCTACGACGCACTTACTCACTGCATGTGATCACTTAAGTTCGTCCTAATGCCTCGTTTGGGAATTGTTTTCCGTAGTCGAGCCCCCGGGGTTTCGTGTCCTATTGTTTAATTCAGTTAATTGAGGTCACGCCCGGGGCTCTCGCTTGACTTAATCCGGCTGGGCAAGGGGCGCGCTCCGAAAACGGGATACGGTACTGGCGGTGCGGAGCACGGGCTTTACAGCCATGGTCGGTACGACGTCAAAATTTACTAATTATTTGTTAAATATTACAAGCTTCTTCGAAATAGCATTAGCAATATTTAGTGACAAATAAAAAATTGAAATGAAAACATTATTGTTTACTTTACATTTATTGCAATATTTTCGCATCTACTTCAAAAAATTACTTAAGCGTATAGAAAAATGAATATGACGGATTTGAATCCGAAACTGCTTGAACGTAATCGGCCAAGGAAGACCTGGCATCTGATTGTCCTATTTCAGAAAGTACTGATTCGGGCTGTGTTATGCTATGCATGCCAGTTTTTTTTTTTTGCGCAAGCTGAGATTGTGGTTGTAAAAACCGATATTTCCGAGGTGCTACATAATTTAAATTGCACTGTCCATAATCAGGTGGGTAGGCTTCCGCAGAGATACCCAAAGTTGTGCTCTTCTCTGGTCTGTAACTTTTAGCTTCCAGTTCTCATTAAGAGATTCCATTTCTCCTTCAAATAAAACGTCACTAATAAGTTTTTGGACGAATTTGATTTGACTCGGTTGGATTTGCTGTAGACGATATGCAATGTGTTTTCCATATCTGTCAAATAAATCACAGGTGGTGAGGGATTCCAATCTTTTTTCAACCTTTGACAAAATTTCTAGAACGCCATCATCCATTGAACGTGACTGTTTCTTCCCAGATGCGACTCTCCTACGTTTCCCTGAGGCTGATGAAGTCAGGCAACTTGAGTTATCTTCTGAAGTGGATGCGATATTACTAAGATCTTCGTCACTTACGTGTTCATTGTGCTCACTCTAGAACAGAAATCAAATAAGGGAAAAAAAAATATTTAGAATTGGTTATAGAACAAGGAAAACTAACAATTAAAACCATTAATGTAAATGTTAATTTGTGATCGGTGTTTATAGTGTGTTACGATTATCTATTTATTAGCTTATTTGTTTATTTATTTTTTTTTTTTTTCTGTTTTCCGAAAACTCAACGGCCTGGGTGTTCATCGCATATGGCTTTGAAAAGAAATGGCAGTTCCCCCATTGCTTAGGCGCAATTGATGGAAAACATATTCAGATTGTGCCTCTAAAGGAAAGTGAATCTTACTATTTTAATTACAAACAACTCATATGCTTCTACATGTTCTTTTTTTATCCTATCAGATCTCGGAAAATGATGCTTTTCCCTTCAGTTCTACAATCTGACCTTGGATTTCATTTCGTTTCGACAAGACGTACGTTTTGCTGTCTACACGCCACGTTTTATATGATAGGATTTGTCTAGTCAGACCAAACGTCCGCTAAGACATAGCATGTATACCCGCCTTAACAGTTTTTAACCATCGACTGTTATATTTACTATAGGTTTGTTTGACTCGAGGTCTCTCGTGCTCCTCGTGAGTTGATGGAGTTGGGAGCATGTTGACCTGAGGGCAAAAAAAGTCGGTAACTTTTAATACACGAAGAAAACGCTGTTTGTTGTAAATCAATGATGGCGGAAAATAAAGCAGACATCCTGAGAAATAATTACTGTAAGTTATCAACCATACATTATGGGAAACTGACATTGATATAAATATAAGGGTTAGGGCCCTTCCACACAGACCAACAAGAAAATCGGGTGATTTGTAGTTCGTTTACTGTCACAGAAAAATTATCACAAACAATCCACTGAAATATTAATAAACTAAGAATTTTAAACGACACTTACCAGTTGGTTTGAAAAATACAAAAACTTCATTATCTATTAAAATATTACCGTCATTACCAAATGTAGCCATCGTCAAAGTCGCGCCAAAACAACCAGCAGACGACTTGCCCTCGCAACTCTTCCTCGAGAGGAGGAGCATCGAGAGCATGACCTAAATGACTTGAGAGCAACTTGCCCCCGCGAGTAAAATGACCATCCGCCAAACTGCTTCCGGAAAAGGGCCCCGAGAGTTGACAGGTCAAAAAGAGTCCTCGAGTCAAACAAACCTTATTTGTGTGGTTGCTGACGCTTGCTGTATGCTGTTCTACGGAATATGAAAATTTAAACAAACAGCTTGTGAATTCTTTTTTAAAAATCAAATTTGAAAATGTGTTACAATATATAAGATCTGAACTTCGTGTGTTTCGGTTTTAAGGGGATGAATTATGGATAGAAGAGACGTTATTTCTTTGATCCAGTATTTTGATAATGGAGATGAAGAGTTTTTATGGAGCTCGTCCAACGACTCGGATAGTGGAAGTGAGGCAGAAATTTTTGGTGCTGTCTCCGAAGCTTTATGCCTTGCTAAAGGTCGCAATGATCCTAACAATTTTCTTGCTAAGGTTTGATATTGTTTATAAATATTAATCTGAGTAAATTAAAACGGTATATGTTAGTATTTTTTTTTTTTTTTTTTTAATTTTGGGGTACAATCCTCTTGTATACTATAAGATACATAATAAAAATAATGGGAGGTAATCTACGGATTTTTGCGGACGACTTTGGAGTATAAAACGGTGGAGAATGTGGGAAACCTGCATGGTTTTCAGGACAGGCTTGAGCACTCGTCAATGAAGAACAAGATGGCTGTTATTGTAACAAGAAAAAGTTTTTAGATTTACGAGGAGTACAGTATTAAATTAAGTTTATTTTGGAAGGGGCAGGAGACATGGGAGGATCATAAGTACAAAGTGTATAATACTACAGAGCAAAATGTGATGGGGTAAGTAGATACAGTGGGTGGTAAAGAAGGGAGGGAAGAGGCTAGGGCTGATTGACAGGATGTTGCAGAGAAGGTAAATGAAAAGGCTTATGCCATGTTGGTTAGGCCAATGATGAGTATGTGCCACAGCAGTCTGGGACCTGTACCAGGCGACAGAGCTAAGGGAATCAAGAAGCTGTTAACTTCAATGCTGTTGCTCCCTGCTGCTCTCAAGAACTTACCCTTGAAGGGTGGTATTAAGGCTTTAGTCACGAAAGATACTCATGTAGAATGACACTCACTAGGTGACAACTGATTTACTTATGGTTGAAATTCACTTTTGATTGATACAAACATTAAAACAACAAATATCTGTAGGGTCTATAAACTTAGTAAGGTCGTCGCCAAATATGGAAATATGGAACGGATCAGACTTGCGCGAGACACCTGAAAAAGATTTTAAGATAATGTCTGTCACAACTACCAAAAGTGAAATAAAATATTATGAATGTCTCACATTGCACAAAATACTTACAATGCTTTGAGCCGCTCGTCTCGGACTAACAGTCTCTGCGGTCCTTAATCTTGACCTCTCAACGTGAAGTATCCTGATTCACATGTTAAAATTTTGTTATAAGATTAAATAACATACAACAAGCAGTTTATCTTTTAATATCTCCCATAATATTTACTTTTAGGTCCATCTGTCTCTCATTTAACTTAATATTCTAAAATGTTTATAATTATTGCTTTTTCTTCTAACATGGTTCCTTATTCTGGATCTTCAAAATTTTAAGATACAGAAAGAAGTAAATTTAGGGTTGTTAACTATGTTATTGCTCAAGAATTGTTAATGAACAAGTGGTTGATTGATAATATTTTTTGTTCAGTTTTCCTAATTAATTTTCATAATCCCATTATTCAGTTCATGAAATGCGGTCCATACAAATATATACCCAGTGTACTTTAACAGAAAAAGCAGATGGACCAGCATTAAACTATGACATGTTTACGAATAATTCTCAAGGAAACTGGTATCAGATAAATCCAAGATTCACTAGTGCATAGTCTTGGTGAGAAAACCAGATATATTATTCAAACCTAGCATGGTGGACAAGACTCAGTTTTCATCCTAGCAACATGTATATTAATTATAAGGTCTTAGAAGAAAAAAAAAAGCTGTTATATAATCTGAAAACTAAAATTAATAAGGATGTGTAGGTAACATTTGCATGGATCTCTAGAACAAAACTTTTCAAAACTGCACTGGGAAGTATTTTTAAGGAAGAAGCAACTACATAATCAACAAAATACAAATTTAATCAAAAGACCACATAACCATGAACATCATTAATGACTTCATTAGTTCAGAGACAGTTGTCATATCTCAAACCAATTGAATCAGGTATTTGCAGAAGGTCGCATGTCCAAAAACATGAATTGTGAGAAAAACACAAAAAACTGGTTTGCATGTGGCCATATAATTCTAGCATTAAATGGAATTTTGTATACACACCATAATACTACAGAAATGATGGCACATGATAATAATTGTGTTACATCGTAAAATAACATATGTACAAATATTTAAATCTGCTGGACTTATGCCCTTTTACAAATATAACCCTAAACTGTCACTGGCATCACTTCTGAAAATGAAACAAAAATGTTACTCTATGTATTTAAGAGATATAATAATTGAAAACACATGTTAGCAATGAATGATATTAGTTCTGGAAACAGTAGGTAGCACTTAGTGATTGTCCATTGTGACTGGCAAACGAAGCACATCTTCATAAAATGCTATAGCTTCTTCACTTACTGTAACGTACTGCTTACATTTCGCAATATCGAGGAGTTTTTCCTTCCTGATTGCAACATGTCCTTCTGGATATGCGTGTCTTGTTGGTAGTGTAGGGATGTCATTTTTGTATGGGAGGCTTAGGTAAAACGTATGCCGAATAAGTCCATTAATATGTTCGCTCACACTTACAGTACCTTTTGCATCTGATGTGTATGTACAGTCATAATATTTGGAAATAGTGAAGTGTTCCTTTCGATCTCTTGGTACTTCTCGTTTGGATGTTTCTAACGAGGTAGCTGTTCTTTTATAACACGAAGGCCACCATCCCTTAAAATCTAGGATATCGTACGAGTCAACCATTTTCACTTCAAAGTTGTTTTTGGCGGAAGAGCTGACAATGATTTCTACATACTCTTTAGGAGTATAAATTCTATCAATGTGTTTGATAGCTCTTTTAACAACTGCAAAATTCCTGTCGCATGGCAGGTATGAATGTCCACGCTGTGGAAAGTACTGGTGGATGTTCTGAAATCTGCCTGTATCAGTTAAAGCCATCATGAACCGTGAAACTGTATTATTTCGGTTTTGACCAGGGCAGCCGTCTGAGAATACATGTAGTTCTCTAACATTTGACTTAATGTACGTCGCAATATAATCGAGAATGAATGAACACACCTCGTTTGGTCCTTTGTGTGCTTGGCCTTCGTGATAAATATAAAACACTGACTTCCCAGTCCTCAGATCGTGAATGTTGCATACAAAAACCCACAATTGGCGCAAATAAAATATTTCTTGAACAGGAATATGTGGCAGTGGTACATTTTGCATGAAATCAATAACTATTCCTGCAATACTGTCATCTTTCGCACACATTTCTGTAACAAGTTTCATTTGATGGTGAAATTTGTTTGCTTTCCTAAGATGCACTAGTTTCTCAGTCTCCGCAACACCCTTCATACCAGCCGTCAGATGTGGATTCTTTAATTTGGCTGACAGTTGTTCACATTTCGAACACGTATCTACTTGCGGTTGGCCGAATGAAAGGGAAAAGTTGTCTCTGAAATATTTTGTGTAGTATTTGTAAGAGACTTTAGAAGTTGGATTCTGTTCTTTAAACATACCATACATTTTGGTTACATTGAGCCTAGCATCTAAATAAAATACATCTCTAGACGAGTAATGAGACTCATGTACCGGAAAGGATTCAATATGTTCGTGGATTTTTCTCAGCTCTTCACCTGCTATTTCTCTTCCATTTCTATGTTTTCCACGTTTTTCTTTTGGGATTTTACCTTGTGAAAGTAATGTACATAAACGGCGTACGCGTTTTGCCGTAATACCATGTAAGGCAATAAAAGCATTGCGGCAAACTTTGATCCTTTCAGAATCACATACTACATTATAAATGAAAGAATTTGCCTTTGTTGAGCCCTCACCACTTCGGGGTCGCCTCCGCTGAATAGGTACTGATTGGATTAATCCTTGGAGGTAAATATCTTGCTCATTCTTTGTGTCGTAGCCATTTATCCTTTGGATCACATCAATTTGCTGGTACTCAGTAAAATGTCCAAAGCACCGTTTCTTGCAGCTGTAAGAAACATAACATATTTTATTAGAACAAATTAATAATCTTACAATAGCACACACAAAAATGTCGAATAAACACGATGTTTTAGGTTTATACAATAATATAATGTTAATATCTTTACACGTAGGTTATGTTGGGTATGATTGCATTTTTATGTACTGAAAGGTTCACTTACTTGCATTGGGATCCCGTTTGTCTGGCACGAATTTCTTTTCCTGCATGGTTTGTGTGAGGCAAACCCTTTATTTTTGCCTTTTTTATCATATTTCGCTTATAACTATCATCATTTCTTACACCTTTTCGTTTCTTAGTACAGTTGCTATCCATTTTCGACTGTATGTGTTCCATTCAGAAAACAAAACAATGTTAACTAAATGTAAACAAAATAATTACGATAAAATGCCACTGTTGCCAACTGTTGTTCCTACAACCATAGAGGTTTTACTATATAGAGTGAAGCTTACATAACAAGAAATCATAAACATATTTTGCTTATTTGTATATAATGCTGTTACCACTCCATAAAATATTATCTCTATGAAGGAACCTCACAAATATTTCATTTGAAAAAAAGTATCAAGTCCACGACATATACTTTTCATTTTCAAAAGGTGCCATGTCCAGGACATGAGACCTTTTGCAAATTCCCTAAAAATTCATAGTGCATTTAACTGTGCTTAATGTATTGGACTTTGGACCTTTTCCTGCTGAACAGATAGCCCTTACTTCATAGATCATTTTCATGGTTATAACTCATTTTCGCTAAAAAGTGGACTTTGTACCTTTTGCAAATTCCTGATTCAATTATGAATTATAATATTTAAGTGTAACCTGAAAAAAAATTTTACTTTTTCAGATTGTACCAAATTTATCAGAAGAAGAATTCATAATAAACTTCAGAGTGTCACGGGCACTAGTACTGAAACTATCAAAAAAATTCCTGAAATCTGAGCAATACAGTACACTTCGAGTACCACGTAAGGCATCATTGCAATATTTTATTTATGTATGCATAGTTATTTATGTGATTTTTGAGTTGTCGTGACATTACAAATAATTATCGGCCTCAAGTTATTTTGTAATTATTTTAATGCACGTGTATTTGTGCATGTACCTATTTTGTACATTTTTATTTAAATATAAATAGATTTTAATGTAAATATAATTAATTACAGTGAAACTATGTTATGAATTTTTCAAGAAACAGTTTTCAAAAAAACATCTCTTGTGCAAAAACTTCTTAGATGGGAAAAGAAAAAAAAAATTCTCCTTCAAATTTTGTTTCAAGTATACACTAAGAAACTTACAAATATTAAAGTTATCTAATGATAAGTAGGGCCTTAACGATCAAACAATAAAAAGTTTAAATTTCTTATTAAAAAAAATATTTCTTACTTGTATATATTGTTGAATGAAAACAAAAAATACAAATTGAGGTTTATTTGAAAAATTTCTGAAAGAGAATTTACACATTTAACACATGTTTTAATTTTTTGTTTAATACCACTTTTAGTTGACACCATATTACTAATAAAAAAATAGTCTAAATTAAAAATATTTCTATGGCAAAAATCCTAAAATAAATTGACAACGAAGACTGACCCAAACGTGAGACAGAACTATCGTAGTACCTTTGAATATATATACTGTATAGAAGTCGCGAGTGGATAGGATTTACTCTACGTCTTTCAGAAGCGTATGATGAGCAGCTTGGGAACTTCACCGCTGCAGTGCGCTGCCGTAACGCCCTGTATCATCTTAGTTGTTATTTACACGTTAGAGCGCAGCGCTGTCACCCGCTGTCATTCCCAGCACCCCTCATCCATCATTCACTGCAGCTCAAGGTCGTTCAACGGGAGGGGGAAGGGGTGTTTGAAGAGTTCGACACTTGTTCGCTAGGGACCACAACAAGTCGATGCCCTAGAGATGGTGGCGATTGCGGCGGTGAATTAACCAACTACCTCAAAACCGTATTAGAATTTTTAACCTGGGCTGGCGACTTCTATACAGTATATATATTCAAAGGTAGTACACACTCACCATGAAAGAGTGTGAGTCATCAAATATAGTTTACTCGGCACCACACAGAGCAAGCATGCTGCATGCACTTGCCGGGCTATCAATATTGATATTCGACTATGTGCTTGCATACTATACAGGCAGCGGAACCAAACATTATGCCAACTAGCACTGGCTATATTTTCATATGCGCTACACAGCGGAGATGGAAAGATGAAGGTTGACATGGGGTTGAACATGGGCATGTTGGAATTGAAGGTTTCCAACAGTGGTGCATCTGCAAGGGCCACAGAATTTTCGATACAACTAACCTATTTCTCAATATTAATCTATTACTAACTAAACACACACATACCTGAAGCAACAACACATCATCACCATACATACAATTGTAGAAATATTCAATCAATACAAAATCTTCAAAATATTAATTTCTGTAGTCTTTCATAGCAGTGAACAGAAGTTGATGAACTTGAAGAATGATGATTCAGTCCTGTAGTAGTAAACGTTAGAGTTATTTTAAAAGCAGCGAATCTTCATCTAGCTAATCATCTATTACTATTTACATTCTTCAATCTTGATCCGTAGATATTCCTTTGAATTCGGTGTAGGACTTTAATTAATAAACTATATTATCACATAAAAAATGACAGTTTTATCAGCCTTCTAAATTCAATATATCTTCCAAAACTCAATTTTCTTAATAATCACTTTCATTTCCTTTTTCCCTGCTCTTGTTCTAAAACTAACATTTTATTACAAAGAGTATTTAACATACAAGTTTCCACAGAGATTTTATGCACAAGCATAGAGTAATGCTGTAATTTATAATTAAAGAGTATAACTGGTATTATCAACAAAAAAAATGACACTTATTAAATTGTCTATTGACAAAATACAGTACAATTTCATTACACCACATAACAAGCATTGAAGCTGTTAAAAAGCCAACAACATGTAATCTATATATGTTGACGACCAAGCCACCTTGTGTCCTGGCCTAAAGATAAATAGCGTCTTAGAAAAGAAAAAAATCCTTTAATTAAATAAAAATAATTAATTTACGTGGTCCACCCCTCAAAACAGCTAAAAGAAGTTTAGAAAAGTTTATGTAAATGGCAGGTATTTAGAGTTAAGTTTTACCAAGTGATTAAGGCGACAAGGTTTAACAATTGGTTCCGGCTCCACGAGGCGATGACGATCAAATGACAATGAGATGAGGTGTCATGGCCGCAAGGGGAAGCTTCCCCAGACCTGCTTTTCCAACTGTCTGTTAGGTCATATTTGAATTTGTGCCGAAGGTTAAACAAATTAAACCCTTTAAAACATACATATAATTTTAAGAAACAAATTTGAATAATTACTGAAATCACGGCAGTATTTATAAAGTTTAATTAACATCCCTCTGAGCGGGGTACTTTCAGTACACTCGGCACCTGGTCCAACTTCGTTCTTAAATTTTGAAAATAAACACTGGGTATCAACTAATAATCAAAATGTACAATAAAATTGATAAAAATAGCAGAAAACTATAGTGGATGTGGCATCAACTCTACCTTCACCTCTTGCAGTAGCGGACTAGCAGAGGCACGCTAGCGGGAGGTTTGAAATTTATGGCGGGCCATAGAGGGAAGGGGGCATGAATCATGGCGAGACACATCACGCTTGGGGGAGCGGTAGCCTGGGTCACATCAAGATTTGAAAAACTAATTTACACATTGGAAAACTTTGTACTTATGTTAATTAAATAAGTAAATAGTAAAAGAACTATCCTAGCGAATAAAGTATTTAAACTTTTTATATTTTATAAGGGAAACAAAGAGTTTGGGCAACTTCTTGCTTGGGAAAAAATAATTATATCTTAGGGAGAAAATGGCAGGACTGAAACATTTGACTGTGTTAGACGGGAAATTGTATTGTGTGGGAACATCGTAGAGTTTTACTGTATATTAACAGTGAAAATTACCAACAAGGGTTGTCGGGCCTTAGAATAATGTTTATCTTTCCGCAGAGTATGTAGACACTGCAATCTCGCCAGATAAGCACATCCTCACATTCCTGTGGTTCGCTGGGCATAACCACCCTTTTCGCTGCATGGCTGACAAGTTCAAGATGAGTCTGAGCTCCTTGCATGAAGTGGTGTCACGAGTGCAAGCCTTCTTGGTCAGCATGGCTGACAAAGAAATTTCATGGCCTTCCAAGGATGAAAGACATGAAATAATGAGGCATTTTGAAGACGATAAAGGAATCCCACGTGTAGTAGGTACTGTATGTTGACCATTTGCATCCTGCTGTGTCTGTTTGAGTTACCACAAATATTTCCAGCAGCACAGGCTAGCACATGGGTAACCGTAACAATAATGCTTGTCAGAAATGTAGCCATAAGGTTGCAAGATTAGTCTTTTAGAAAGTGTTTTACTTTCTTATTCTTCAAGTAGGTTCATAAAATTGCTGCACAGTTAGCTGTTAATCTTTAGTTTTTGTAAGAATAAAGATATATGACACGTATTCCTATAGACAAGATTTTATGATTTTATTTTTAAAATAGAGTTCTGTGTTATTGTTTTTATTTTTTATTCATAAAGGTAGCACATTATTCAATAAATATGACACTTAAATGTTTCATGATACTTATTTCACCAAAACAGTGTCATTTTGACTGATACATGATGCACTTTCACAATTTAATAATTTGTATTAAACTAGTCGTAACTACATGGAACAATAAAAATAAATCTGCAAGTATTTATGTGTTTGAAAAATGTACTAATTTCATAATGTAAAAATGAGATCAAAATACAGTTAGAGGATAAAAATAGAAACATTTATTCCCGGTATATGTAGTACATACATTGTGGTACAAACTTCATACTAAATAAATTAAATTCATTAAATGTAATATATTAAAATTACATATTTTTGATTTGAGTATTGCTGATTAATTTCATGATTTTAATTGTATTTTGATGCTTTATGGTGTATTAACTTGCAGTTTGGTGTTATGTGGTATATTGACATGTTTTTCAGTGTTATATGGTATATTGACACCTTTTCTAAGTTTTTTCAATTTTATCGCAATTCACAGTATAATCCGGGCCCTTCTTATGCCATAATATAAATCAGAACATTCTATCTAAAGCAGGTTAGTATGAAAATTGTGATCAAATAGATCAGTTGAAGATGGTCAAGAATACTTGAATATTGATTATTTAAAAAAGGTTTTGGGTTAATGTTTGCCTCTTTTGCCACAGTCATAGCATAGTGTAGCATAGGGCCGCTGACAGGTATTCCCTTGTTTCTCGTGATTTTAAACCACTGAGTTAATGCTTGATCAACATTTTCTTGTCGTGATTTTTGAAGCCTCTTCGGTTTCAAAACATTTGAATTGAACAATTGTTTAATCCGGTTCTTGTTTTTGAAAATCATTGAGATTGTCGAATGACCCACGCCAAATTCCTTTGCGAGAGAAGAGTTTGATTCTCCATTTTCTAATCTGCATATAATTGCACCTTTCTCCTCAATCGTAAATGCTTTACGGTGTTGAGATGACATTTTTTCCACATGATATCACAAACAACAATGCGTGACCTTCAACTGTCAATTACTCGCTGAGGTTCAAAACAAAAACGAGCGACATGCCACGTCATCGGGAATTAACGAACATTGCCGAAGGTATAAAGAATCATGTTGGTCATTATAATTGGACATAATTTATTAAAAATGGGTCACTGTAAGCAAAGTCATTATATCCAACTTATTTACAAAGAATTTTATATGAAAACCGAATTTTGTTGTGTTATTACGTCATAATAGGCGGTTCGTCAATATAGGCGAAGTCATAATAAACGGATTCTACTGTAGTTATTTTACTCAGTCCTAGCTTTGATATTTACTAAACAAATTTTCTGTATGGTGTCAGTATTTCAACAGTGAGTATTATTTATTGTTAATTAATAAAAATTGTTTGATCAATAATTATTGATATCCTAAGCTGTTATTTTGAAGTGAGTAATAATTTTATTAATTAATATTTATTTATAAAATTGTCTTCTTTCTTTCTCTGCCGTTTTACCCGTTACGATGTACTTACAAGTCGAGGTTTGAATTGCCAAAGAATTTTCACTTCTATCACATGTACTGAGCTACACGTGCTCTTTTTTATCTTTGTTTTAATCAAAACATATTTTTTAAATTTAAATTATTAAAATTGGTTTATTAGTTAACAAGTTTTAATTTTACAGGTTTTAGAAAAGTAAAATTTTGGTACATTTTATCATTTGGAAAACAAAAATGTGCACACGATAATTTACAGTATATTATTGTTACATATTCTTTTTAATTACACATTGATATGTAATCAATAGAAAAATAAAAAAAATAAGGGGAAAAAAATTGTTACAACATTTTAAAATAATTTTTAGTATAAACATCAAAAAAGTATCCTTAATTTGCCAAAATTGAAAAATATATATTTCTATACAAACTAAGCCAGTTAGATGAGGTTTTCAGTGTTCGTTAGTTTCTTTCCGGAACAAAAGAGTGCTGTCTCACTGGTTCAGTTTGTATGGAAAAAGAATATATTGTACAATTTGATTTCAAAACTTCTTCTTTGTTTTAATTTTTCTTTAAAGTACATATTAATACAGGAGAATCCCGTTATAGCGAACACGGTAATAGCGAGAACACGGCTATAACAAGGTCTTTTTGAGGAATTTACGGCGTGATCACGTGAAGCGCGCTTTGGTTATTTGTCTGCTTTATCTCCACCCCTCTCGCTCGCCACTAGACATCTTGCCGTTGACACCTGTCACATCCTTCAGCCTTGCAGTCGCCACCTAAGTGTGTGGCTTTAAAAATAGAATCCTGTTTCTTTCTTTTATCAAACTTCCGCTTGGCTTCAAGGCCAAGGTATGCTCGACTCGAATAAACCAAGCCTTTGAATATACATATACTTAGGGGTATGCAAAATTAGCATTTGCGATAAAACAATTTTTTACGAGAATTTTGACATTTTAAAGCGAATAATCACGAATTTGCAATAAAATCATTTTTACGCGAATTTTAACAATTTATAATGAATAAACCCGATATCCACATTATAGGATACTATTTTTACGCGAATCTTAACGTTTGAAAATTAATAAACCCGATATCCATAACTATTTGATTAAACTATGCTAAAAATACGTACTTCTGACGAAGTCCGTAACGTAGGCCTAACCTAGTGCAGAATTAGTAAACACAATACGGCCGCCATAATTCAACTGGAGTACGATGCGCTGCTTCCTCTCACCTGCGAACATGTGACGATTTTTTTAGTATTTATGGTAAGAAAAACTGTGTAAACATGTACAGAGGCGAAATTGAATATTTTGAATAACTTGAACGATGTAAGCAAAGACGTGAGTATAGTTTGATACACTTGTACACAAAACATCAAACAAATACGCAGTAGCTACACAACACGTCGTTACTCGCTGAGCTCACACAATGATGCAATCAGCAGTAGCAGTGCAGCTGGCAGCCGGTAGGTGCGCGCGCAGTCACGCTCACGCACACTAACACGAAGTCACAACAAAACAAAGCTGTTTACGGCCGTGCCTGCGCGTGTTTGAATACGACAAACTTGTAAACGGTATGAATTGAACTTGCGTGGCGTGGTAGTTGTGCTCTGATACTTACGTGGCGTAGGCCTACATACTTATCCGAAGTAATAAATATTTTTAACAAAAATGCGTTAATTTACCGTGATTACTTTTGTTGACAAAAATGCCGAAACCTGTAGTGACTGCCAAACAACGGGCCGGAGAGTTTTCACAACACGGTTTGTATGCAAGCGATGGAAAAACCATTTTCTGTCGTTTTTGTAATGTGTCTGTGACATGGGACCGCAAAGACTCGTGTGCGAAGCATATTGGCAGTGAAAAACATAAGAAACGGGCAACAGAAAGTGTTGCTGAGCAAAGTGTAAAACGGCAGTGTTCGATATCGGCATCTTTCAGTAACATTGCAAAGAAGACAGATTTCAAGACTAACTTCATCAAGGACACCACAGAGGCTTTCATTAAAGCAAATATACCTTTACAAAAACTTGATAATCCCAACATTAAGAAATGGCTCGATAAGTACATAGAAGGAGCTGGTGATTTGGCAAATGCACGTACTTTGAGAGAAAAATGCGTGGAAGACTTGGCACACCAGCGAGTAGAAGACCTAAAGAGAGTCCTGAAAGAGAAACGAGTGAATGTGTTTTGTGATGAAACGACAGATCGTATGGGAAGATGTGTGTTTGTTGTTTTATTTCGTTTTTTGTTGATGATTTTGATAAGCCACAAATTGTTGTGGGTGGTTTACATTTTTTAGCTGCAGCTAATGCAACTACATGCACAAGAGCAATTGTTGATTCCTTGCATAAGTACGACATCAAATATGACAATGTGAGATCCTTAGTTACAGACTCTGCAAGGTACATGGTTAAGTGCAGCAAAGCTTTGGAAATCATTGTTGGCGATCATTTACAGTATGTGCAGTGCTGGCCACATAAACTCAATCTTGTTGGTGGGGTGTGGATCAAAGAACTGTCCGAGCTGAATCTTACAGTTGTTAAGGTAAAGAACATTTTTTTGAATACTAGGAAGAGGCGACACCTGTACGCAAGTTTCCTAGAAGAGAAATACGGAGAGAAACGACCTTTGTTCCCCATTCCTGTAATTATTAGGTGGAACTCTTGGTTCACATCTGTGTTTTACCTTGCAGATTATTTGCTTGATATTGCTGACTTCTGCCAAAAAGATGAGATCAAAGTGCTTCAGAATGCTGGTGTAGAATACTTCAGTGCCATCAGCAAACAGCATCTGGCAGTTGTTCATGTACAAGCAATTTTCGTAAAGGAGCATGCCAAGGAATTGGTGGATTTGATGCTAAAGTTGGAGGGTTCATCATATCCAACTTCACATTTGCTACACGGTGAACTGGAGCATCTCAAAGAATGCTACACAGCTGTTTCAAATGGTGTTTACTTTGATAACACCCAAAGTGCACTAGAGTCTCTTTCCCCAACTAAGGCAGCAGAAGCAAAACTGTCACTTCAAAGAGTAGTTTCACAAGCCCAAGCAAAGTTGACTTCTTTAATGGCACAGGATCCCAGCAAAAAAATGTTCGAACACCTTAAAGTATTGGATCCAAAATATATCATCCTAGCAACAGTAAACCCAAGCCTGATTGAAAATATTAGAAATATTTTTGGATTTACTTCACTGGATACTGAAGAAATAACTTCAGGTTTCTGTCATTTGCAAGCGGCACTGAACCAGCAGGTTTCAGAAAGTAATCGCCCAGACATTCTCACAGCTTTAAGAGTTGTGAAATTAACGAGGCCAGATTTTGCGACCAAGTGTTTCGAAGCGATTTGGTTCCCTTGTGCCAATGTTGACTGTGAACGGTTCTTGTCTTCGTACAATACAGTGTTGACGGATAGAAGAACAACGCTCACAGAGTCAAAACTTGCAACAATGGCCATATTTTCTTTTGAAGATTTGAGCTGTGAATAACTTTGTGAGCGTAGCCTACTTACTGTATTGTTTTTAATTGATATTCATTTATTTTAAGTTAACTTTTATTTTAAATAGTGTTTGCTGTGTTGATTAAGTGTTGTAATAATTTTGAAGCAGTAAGTTCCCAGATTGCCAATGCTTTGAAGTGAACAATTCAGTTAGTACAGTAAGTATTTAAATAAGAAATGAGAAATGACTTCATACTTCTCCAAATACTGGATATTCAATTTCAATTATACCTCTTTAATGTCATCTTTTTTAATATTAAGTAGTTAGTATTTGGTGTGTATTAAGTGTTAAAACAACTTTCACGACACTTGAGATATGAAATTGGTATTACTGTTATCCATTTTGGTAGTCAAAATAACCTCCCTTTCAGAGAAAAATAACATAAATTTTCCAGAAAAATAACCTCTAATTCAGTGAACAAATAAACACGAAAAGTGCATACCCCTACATATACTTGTACACATTTCTTATTGTTATTATTTATAAAATACACGAAATCTATTTTTTCCCGCCATTAAACATAACAATGTACACTTTTTTTTAAATATAAATGCTCTTAATTAATTTGTTGGGACGTTTTCATTAACGAATAATAACATTGTTTATAACTATGTTAGGCCAAAAGTCAGTCACCTTTATACTTGTTGCTAATTGATCGCGTTAATAATACACAAATATTTATATACTTGTTTAGTATTATTTTAGTCGTGACACGTTTACAAACACGTCACGTTATTTATTTTACTATCTGACTAATAGTAGGCACTACTGTATTTATTTCCGAATCGCTAGGACAGTTTTCTTGTAACTTTTGTTTCAGTCAGTTGTGGGGGTATCTGTCCGGGAAGGGGGTGGTGATGGTTTTGAGTTTAATCCCAAATTTATTTTCAAAAAAAGTTTACAGGTTTCTTTAAATGAAAAAAAAGTATAGTTTTCCAGCGACTATTTCGTTTGAGGCGTACGTGCGTTGCCGCACTCCTGCTTTTTTTTGTAAGGAATTAAATTGTCGTGCTACACTAGCGCCGCCTGTTAGCAACATCCCGAACCAACATGGCCGCCAGCAGACAGCCCGCGTTGACAATAGATAGCAGGACAATGCTGCGTCGGCCGCGGACTGAGATGCTATACTTACGTGGCGTGGTAGGGTATTCTGGTTATTTTGACGCAATCGGTGATCACATCCGTACTTGTGGGGTATCATTTTAAAGAGGATTCACACATCTGCTCACAGAAATTAAGATTTCGTTAATATAACCTGTTATTTTCCAATTATACAGGTTTAAACACAATTTTTATGCTATTTTCGGCTAATTTTTATTTTTTGGGGGCCAAAATCTGTCCAATTCGTTTATAGCGAGGACACGGTTATAGCGAGGATCAAACCCGGAACCGTGACACCTCGCTATAACGGGACTCTAGTGTAGTTGTTAAAAAATATATAATACTAAGATTAAGATACCAGAAAATTTATTGTGTCTACATATTTTTCCACATAATTAAATGCACCAAAAGTCTACTTTTGTAAAACATGTAAAATTTCATAACTTGTAAACTAGTAAATCTATTTAAATATTTTAAATTTATACAAAACATGTATTGATGAAAACAACAGGTGGAAAACAGTATTATAAAAGACAGGGTTCCCAACGACCGGGAAAACAGGGAAAACAGAGAAAATTCAGGGAAATAGAAATGGGTCAAAAACACAGGGAAAACTCAGGGATATTTGTTGTGTGGCAATAACAGTGTGTGTATATATATATTTATATATATTGATTAATTCATGTATTACAAGCACATTTTTTCTTAAAAACAAAATTGGAAAGTTGGGGTGCGGGTCATACATGTAAATCAAAGTAATAGATAAGCCACGAGTCCCGGGAAAGTTTGGTTCACCATACAGCTGTGACGTGCCGAATTTCATGCTAGGCGTCCCCGGACCATGCCGAGCTGCGCCAAGCCAGTTGTAGAAAATGGCGGCACTGTAGTTCGTATACGTTTGGCCGTTTGTGTCATAACTATGAAGTATCCGGTACGCTGGAAACTTTTTGAAGATTGTTTAGTGAACGTATTTTCATTTATTTAGATGTATTTTTACAAAAGTGCTGCAGCTGTGGTGGTGGTTTTGTATCACTGTAATTTGTGTAGTTGGTAGTATTATGGTTTCATGAAGAGATTTTTGCCTATCAAACACATCAAAAACACCGCGAAAATAGTTACACATTGTGTTATTCTGAGTCAAGAGTTCTACAGAAGCAGTTAAATATATTTGAAATTTTTAGTCAATTATGAGAAGTGTTTTTTTTTTTTCAGAAGAAATCAACGGCGGTCCTCTTATTACTTTCTCATTAGAAATATAGGTTACGTGCTTTGGTGTGTGCTAGCACAGTTTCCTTAATTGTGCAATGAAAACACGGTGAAACTTGTGAGACTATGCGATTCAGTATCGAATGTGTTTTGCTACTCTACATTAGGCCTAGGCCTATTCTTGATAGTTTGAGTGGATAATTGTGTGACATTCACAATGTCTAAATTCAATCCTGCTTGGCTAGATGGATCACTGTTTCCTGACTGGAAAAAGTGGCTACGTCGTGTTGAGGGTGATGACAATAGTGCAAAGTGTATTTTGTGTAAAAAGGTATTTTCTTTGAGTAGTATGGGTAGGCAGTCTGTGAAGAGCCATAAAGAAGGGAAATTTCACAAACAGTTGGTTACTGCGAGCAGTATTTCTGCATCTATGTCAGCATACTTAACAAAGCCTTTAAATCACCAAGAAACGAAGGGATCAATTATTTGAAGTGTTTCCACAGCACCAAATTCTGAATTAGCATCCAGCACACCAGCATCCTGTTCATTGTTAACTGGATCATCATCATCATCATCATTCAGTGCTCTCAAAGAGGCATCTTCAGGTATGGTAAATAAAATACATTTTCAGGGAGACAGTAATGTCAGAAAGGCAGAAATATTGTGGGCATTACATGTTGTTATGAAAAAAGACAGTTTTAATAGCCAACAAGGAATAAGCAATTTGTTTGCTAAAATGTTTCCAGATAGTTCCATTGCACAAGAAATGCAGCTTAGTAGTACCAAGACTGCATACTTAGTTACTTATGGACTTCCCCCATATTTTTTCCACAAACTTACAGATGAAATCAGATCCACAAAATACATTGTTGCATGCTTTGATGAATCCTTCAATAGGGTATAAAAGGTACAACAAATGGACATAGCAGTACGTATATGGGACGTCAACAAAAATTAAGTAATGACCAGGTACTGAAATTCTTCATTTTTAGGCCATTCTACAGCTGATGATCTCTTAGAAGGGTTTCAACAGGAACTAAAGGATGTGGAACTATCCAAAATTGTACAAGTATCCATGGATGGACCGAATGTCAATTGGTTGTTCATGAAAAAATTGAAGGCAAAAACTAAGGTGTGCGAAGATGATCCAGATATATTAGACCTGGGATCTTGTGGTCTCCGTGTTGTTCATGGTGCCTTTCAAATGGGTTTTAGAAAGACCGGGTGGGATGTTGTTCAATTTTTAAGGGCCATATATTCTGTGTTCAAAGACTCACCTGCTCGACAATCAGACTTCAGACAAGTTACAAGTTGCAGTGTTCTTCCGATAAAATTTTGTGATTGTCGGTGGTTGGAAAATGTCCCAGTGTGTGAGAGAGCAATACAAATTTTTCCTCACTTGAAAAATTTTTTTAAGACCAGTAAATTACCTGCTACATATTCTGTTGAGAAAGTGAAGGATTGTTTGAGGGATCCTTTGTTGCTAGCAAAGGGTGCGTTCACAGAGAAAGCTGGTAGCAAGTTACTTGTTCCTAGCGCTTGCTCTCAGCGCTTTCAAGGGCTTGTGGTTAGTGTTGGGTGTTCACAATAAAAGCTTAGTAAGCTTTCAAATCTCATTGCGATAAATCTTCCTCTAGTGATAAAGAATATTGTTTTTACTAGAAAATGTAGATTTAAAAGTCTGAAGACATGTAATTAAACGCGGTATAGGAAGATTTGGTGAATACCACCATCTGTTTCCTCAGCTAAAACTGGACAAGGTGAGATTTTTATCTTGTGTGAGGATGGAGTTGAGGACGTTCAATTATATCCTCAAGAAAATTGAAACTAATTTGGACAAATGCTGGGGAAACTGGCATAAGCAACCAATTCATCCCGAAGAACGGTTAGTTATTTGTTTGAGGTAAGTCTTGGTTGATAATAATTATTTTTAGGAACCATTTACTATATAATAATTTTAATAGTTTTTACTATGCACTATAAGATAAAACTACTATTTATATGTGGTTTGTATTATATTACATTACCACAGTTACAATAAATTCTTTCAAATAATAATTTGTAGGTTAATATAAACACATTAAAATGTTTGCATTTTATCTTTGAGGAAATGTCTATTATGGATCTTGAATTGTTAAGAAAATCTGCACTTATATCCTCAGATCAATTGAATTAATTAAAGTACCACAAAACACAACATAGTTGGAGTTTCAATTGTTTATTAATATAAGAATGTAACAATGAGTAAATTAAAGGAAACACAAACAGTTGTGAATTTAAATATAATATGCATGTTGTTGGAAATATTTACTGTTTCCTACACGCATAAAAACTCCTTAACTAGTTATTTTTATTTGAGATTTAATAATTGGTCAAGTCCGTGAAAATCCTCATTTGCAGAAATTGGTGTTGCCTCATATTCATCCATGGATGAGCTCTGGTTAAAAGTGCCACAAGGTGAAAATTGAGTGCTGTTTCTAGGTGTAGATCCAACACTGTATGACATGGAGTATGCAAATTGCTGAACAACTTCCTGAATCCTTGCACGAAATGGAAAAATCTGTTCCGGACGAATTTTTCTGACATGTGGTAAAAGCGTCTTGAAGAATAATGAATGCTTGTCTTCGGGTTCCTTTTCTTCTTTATTATTCCTCTTTTGTGTTAAAATTTCTAGTTTTTTTCTCTCGATTTCCAGCATTGACGACATATACTAGTCATCAGTTCTTCTACGTTTGATTCGATCCATTGTATGTTTTCTAATGTTTTGTGTTTGTGGAATTCCGCAAACACGATCAGCTATTGTGGATATATAGTCATTATCCAAGGAATTATCTTGCTGGGGCTGAACTACTACCACATCTTCAGACCCAATAACTTCTTCCTTGTCGCCTATATCTGGAGAGTTCCTCTGCTTTTCAATATCTTCAAAAGTATCTGGGCTTTTGAGTGTGGAACAGTTACCTGAACTTTGTTGAGGTCTAACAATTTTTTTAAAAAAAAACAAAGTGCTTTGAAATACTGCCACTTACACGTAACTATTTAATCTCCTCTAGCTCCAAATTTGGGACGAGTCATCTTTGACAGCTCAGTGTAATATTGATCTCGTAAATATTTCCACGTCTTCTTCAGCACATGTTCTGAAATAATAAATTTGCTTACCTTCAATGTTCATTTCCAAAGCTATCTCCTTCCAACACTTCTATACGTAAACTCTATTCGCATTTTGTTTGATACGTTTGTCCCAAATAGGTCCTCTTCTAAACACTTGTGAAATAATTTCATCGACATCCATGTTGACTGTACAAGTAGTTGTCAGCGACTGAATGCTACCGGCGCCGAAAAACAAGTATCAACAGGTTCTTGCTTGCCGTTCAGCGCTTGTAGCAGGCGCTTGCAAGTCGGAACAAGCTTTCTCTCTGAACACACACACTTGATACCATTAAAACTTTTTCTCGCGCCGGTCAGCGCTTGTCGGCGCTTGTTAGCAAGCGCTTGCAACCAGCTTTCTTTGTGAACGCACCCTAAGCTGAGTTTTTTCCTGACAATGGCTTCTTCACTTGAACCATTTTTAAAGAAGTTCCAAACATCGAAACCAATGTTACCATTTCTGCATAAGGAATTGGAGGACTTGCTAAGAGAGTTGCTGGGACGTTTCATTAAGATAGAAATTTTGAAAGCCAAGACAACTGCATATCAGCTTATTAGTATTAATTTGGACGATGCAAGTCTGGGACTTCCACTCTCAAAGTTGAAAATTGGATTTGCTGCAAAGCATGAGTTAGGTGTGGTTGATGTAAAAGAACTTAAGAAACAAAGGTTCCTAACAGAATGCAAAACATGCATGGTTCAGATTGCCAAGAAACTTGTTGAACGTAGCCCAATAAAATACAGAATGGTTAAAGCTTCTTCTTGTTTGGACCCTAGAAAATTGTTGGACAAACAGGAAGAGTGTAGGACAAGCATGGATACATGTTTGCAAATTCTTATATCTGCCAAGCACCTAACTGCTCTTCAATCTGATAGAGCTAGTGTTCAGTTTACCAAATTTGTTACTAATATCAATTCTGACAAACTTGCATCATTTCATGTACACAATAACAAATTTGACACTTTTTTTGCAGATATGTTGAGTAGAGAAGAACAGTTAAAAGATATATGGCTTGTAGTGAAAATTATATTAATTCTCTCACATGGTAATGCTTTTGTGGAATCTGGATTCTCCATCAATAAGGAGATGCTTGTTGAAAATCTCCATAAGGAATCTTTGATTGGCCTGCGACGAGTTCGGGATGGAGTTAATAATGCTGGTGGTGAAAATTGTATTCAAGTAGATCAGGAAATGAAAAAAAATGCCAGAGGAGCAGCTTCAAGGTACAAAGGTGCCCTGGAGAAAAACGTTAAAATGAAGAGGACGAGAAGTTGGACAGATATTGTAAGGAAGAAAAAAAATGCAAGACTGTAGAAATTCAAGAGCTGCTAAATAAAGAACTGGAAATAGAGAAACAAAACGAGCATTTAGAGATGAAAATTTAAAAAAAAATTAAGAAAAATATGTAATGGGCTAGAATAACCAGTACATATTTGTAATATTTTGTGAATGTACATTGAATATGCAAGATACCTAAACATTTTTTTCCTATGCAGCAGAAGTGGTATAACATTAGGCCTATGTATGTCTAAATGTTCACAGAAATTTAGCAGGTAATAAAATAGCTGATAATACCTTTATGTTAGTAGCATAGGTATGCCTGTATATTATGTAAAATTGTTCTTGTTGTGATTAGTTTATTGCATTATTATTTTTTAATTTAGCACTGGGAAAATATATTATAGGACAGGGAAAACTCACGGAAATTTACTGAAACAAGTTGGTGGGAACCCAGAAAGATTTCACCAGAATTTTTAAAAATAGGAACTTTTGTACGAATTTCGCAGTAGTGGCCCTAATCTTTCAGATAACTTCATAAACTTCTTAAAGCTGGAATTGGCTCCTTCTCTATTTGTTTTCATACACACAAGTTACAGAGAGAGGTATCTCGGTGGTAGGAAATTGGATTTGCATTCCAAGTTCTAGTCCAGGTATTCTGAGTTCTGTTTTCCGTGGTTCTGTGAAACCACTTGATAGGACCTTGGGGAAAAAGAGGCCGGGGTTCTAAAACCCTGGGGCCAGGTAGAGTTTCCAGATTTTTTTTTTATGAGTTAAAATTATAAATCTACTGTTAATAGAATCAATGGGAAACCTTACAATTTATGCAATATGCACAGATCATATGGCCATAGTATCATTAAAAGTCCTTAAATATTTTCTGAATTGAGGGGTTTGAAAACCGGTACATTAAGTAAGTTACGAAAATTATTTGCCCTCAGGCTCTTAGTTTCTCTTGATGGGCCTGCCACTTGAGTGAATGCTGGGATAGTGTTTATCTCCAATAACATTCCTGCCAAGAAGACTAAATATTAGCACAAAACAAATTCACAGAAATGGTTGAACATTTTACATAACAGTTTTCCAAATGTTTCATGTCAAAGATAGGGTCTACTTTGATGGGATGAGAGAATGCTGGTGGTTATTGTATGTGGCTGCTAGTAGAGGAACAGGTTTGTTTCTCATGGTCAGCTGCGCAATATCTTTAAAAATATGTTTTCCTAGTCACTACATAGTCAGTTACCCAAGACTTAAGCTAGATTTATGAACTACGCAAGTAACGACAATGCACCACACAAACAACTCGCAAAACATCAACCCTACAACTTGCACTTATAGTTCTATCACAAATATTTTCAACAGATATTCACTTTTTGTAATATCATGGATTTAAAAAGTTGTGCAAGTGATGATATTCCAAAAATTTAATGTGTGTTGAAAATCATTTTAATAGAACAAATGCAAGGGAAGATTTAAGTTAAAATTTAAGAAATAGCCCTTATAAATAGTAATTATGGAAAAAAAAAAAAAACATCATGTGAGACTGAGCCTGAAGTTATTTAAGATGAGACACTATACCTGACTTGAGAACTTATCTCTTTTTTTTTATTATTCATTTTTTTATAGAGTAAGTTATAAAAAATTTAAATTTCAGGTGCTGTGGGCAAGACTCATATTATGATCAGCAAACCAAGTGTAGAATCATCCCTTTATTTACATGCTAAGGATTTCTACTCTGTTGTTATTGAAGCTGTTTGTGATCATAATTGGAAATTCAGACATGTAAATGTCAGTCACAGTGGTAGTTGTTACCCGCAGTTCGAAGAGTACAAGAATCTCCCAAATGGTAAGTTTTGTGATTAAAATTCTTTTGACAATATTGGAAAAAGAATGTTGACTTATACACACCTATCCCTCACTTAGCACGACTAATTTGTTTCTAAAAATGCTTGTGTTATTCGAAATCGGGTATTCTGAAGCATTAGTTTCCATAAATAGCAAGGCTAAATTATTTAATGTGTTCAAAAATTGTGTAGGAAAATATACTTTACGTAATATAAATGCGTTGAATAACACTCAACTAAAAATGTCACCATTTATCTGTATATGCCTTCCATCATACTTTGTATGACAAATACAACACAGCGTAATGGGAGATACGTGGTTATGTACTTTTATCATCAGTCGGCTAGCTGACTTGCCCGCCCGGACATGACCTTCAACTCACGTTGCGTACCTTTCCAAACCATCCTTTACTGATAGTGAAACCGATGTTACTGTACGGATAATTACATTTTAATTTTTCACAAATTAAAGGGCTTACTCGTGTATCACCACCTGGTTCACACCAATCCTGTCAGGCCAGTGATTATTTTTTTCATTGCAACATTCATTTAACAACCTTTTCCAAGTGAATCATTCTGTTCCTGTATCTAATGTCATATATATTCCCGCTAGAACAACCAACAGCATCAGACTTATATAAACTTTTGGTAAGAGTCCTTATTTCGTACAATTGTGCGCACAGTTGACTTGCTTAAAACTAAAGTGCAACCAACATAAGCGTGGCCTTCATCACAATCTGCGCGCCGTAACACTTCTAGTTTTGTCTCAAATACCTGAACACGATGCATTATGAGTTATCAAGCACGTACAGTTACCAGCAGCTGAATGGGCAGACGTTGCTTTTGTTTGAGTGAATTCCCTGCCACTGGCTAGACTGATTTCACGACCTGGTTTGTGGCTAGGCGACAACGGTATGGCATGGCGGCATACGTGCGGAAGTAAAACATTTGGTCCTTTACACCCCATAGCCGCAATTTAACTTGCCATAGATGATGTTTGTACAACAGCCAATAGCATAGATAAACCTGCACGCACATCTCTTCCCCTCTTGTTTGGCTAACTGTATCCCACGGCACATCTTTTGTTTGCAGAAGTTGAAACAAACTTCGTGGCGTCGTGCTAGACTTTTTTAATTTTTTTTTTTGCCTGCTGAGATTTCGTGCTAACTGAAATTTACAGACTTGCTATTCAAGACTGGGGCAGTAAAATTCACATGGTGCTAAATGAATCTGCGCAATCTGCAGACGTGTTAAGTGAGGGATTGGTGTACATGATACATATCTATGTTATGTTATTTTTTTAGGTGCTAGGACTAGTGGTGAGTATATACATGGTTTATAAAATAAGGTAGAATTTTTTAAATATATTTTTTGTACTCCTGTTGGGTGAGAGAGGGATGACTGAATCAGAGCAGACTGCTATACTTGAGAAACAGATCTGACAACTACGTCCCACAAGAGGAGCGGCAGAGAATGTGTTTGGAATGGTGAAATGGGAGCCCTGAGAAAACTAGCTGAGTCATATTGTCACTGAAAAAATTACCATGGTAAGAAATGTTGCTCTGTATTTGTGTCATCTGAGTTGGTATGAAACTTAAGTGATGTGGTCTGAAGTCTGTTGCTAGTACCATGTTTTTTTTTTATTTCTAGTGGAGGATAAGTTGTTATAGATCAGGTTTATTATTTTGATATAGATATTATAAACAGTATTTACAGGAGCTGTTTTCTTTTGCAAATAAAAGGCTGCTTAAAAAGGCATTTTTGAGTGGGTTTTGCATTACAAGCATGCATTACAAATATATATTAATGAAATAAATTTAGGTTAAATGTAACAATTTTCCAGGTGGGATCAAACCTGTAATTGTCAATACTCATTTGCAGTAAAAATAATGTTTAGACATTATAATATTTTAAGCTGGTTTGTTATTTTTTGAAATATGAACTTGTTCTTTCTTTAGGAACTTTTCTGGTGGGTGACAGGTCATATGCCAATTCTGACCATGTTATAACACCATTCTTAGATAATGGACACCTGAACGAAGCACAACTTTTATTCAACTCGTGCATGGATAAATACGTAGTGCATATTGAGGATGCCTTTACAGTGCTGAAACAACGATTCATGCATTTGAATCATGTGAAACTAAGAGGCTTTGAAAGGATTTCCCAGTTTGTGAAAGCTCTCTGTGTATTGCACAACATGGCAGACGTGGAAGACTTAAGATTATTTGCAGACAAGTCAGCAACTGTGAACTTGCAGCCACCGCCCACCAGTGTTGGGAATGTGATAAGTGGGCATTTGCGGAATGAAATTTGCAAGATAACTTTTGAAAAGTTCAGTCAGTCGCAACATAGATAAACACTGGGTAACTAAGAAACTGATACCCTGACACACAGGGATAACATTGATATGACAACAGGTCAGTTGAGTGAATATAATTTTAGAGATGGATAAAGTTTTTTTTCATAACAATTTGAGTTGAAAGTTCTGGTGAATGTTGAGTGTAAAATGCATCAATTATGAATGAGAAGGAAAGTGAGTAATCATGGGCAGGCATGCAAAAAAATTGCATTTACTGCAAAGTTGTCATTGTTTACCTGTAACCAAGTGTTTCCACATTTCAGTGTAACTTTGCTGACTATCCACAACTTATTTGGTGCAATGTCTGGAAAATTAAGGTACACTAAGGCTTCTCATGCAGAATTGAAGTGCTTTACACACCATGGTTGCCTTGGTGTGGTGTCATAAAGTACATAAAAAAAAAAGACAGCAATTTTAGAACATCTTGTTACTGACTAACAATTGGAGTACCTTTTTACCTGAATAAGCTATGCAAGCTTCATAACCCCTAATATTTTGACCATAACCACAAATATTTGTTGCTCACAGCAAACTTTTAAAAACAGATTTTGTGACCATATTTCAATTTCCATTTCCATAGTAATTATTCAAAATTAAAGTTTTTCTGTGAAACAAATAGCTTCTCCGGTACGTTGTCGATGTCTGCCAGTTATTTTTAGCACACTATTCTTGCCTAAAAGTACTATTAAATGTAATTGTATTTCCAATAAAGATCTTAATGTTAATGTGACCATAAAGGTACCAGGGAGTAAATATTTTATTTATGGATTAACTATGAATGATATAACCATGATGTGAGGAAAAAAATTCATGAATGTTAAATGGTTACAGACTGTTACAGACTGCAGCTGTTTTTTTGTTTACTAGTAAAGTACCAATATGTCTTGGCCACAAATGACCGAAATTAATGCTATGTTAGAAAGTTTAAAAACGAAATAAATAAGGAAATTGTTGGAAGTACACGCAAAATATTTTCTCCTATCAAATAAAACTTATATTGCAATACACCTATCACTAAAAAAATATACTTTTTTTTTGCCTCCTGTCATGTGTACAACTTTGCACAACATACTTTCTTTCTGTTACACAATTTCCCCTTTCCTACAAATTTTAATCAATTAAGGCTTTCAGCAACCGTAGATGATTGTAACCACTTGCAAGATGTCCGTCGCCCAACAGCAGGCGAACCAACCTTGGTGCTTGACAGAACTCATGCTTTTACAAAAAAATGTGTGCTGTTTATTTGGGTCAATAAGGTAGTTGAGAATGAATGTGTATGTATTGATTAACAAATGACAGAAAGATAGAGTAGATAAAATGAGAATATCTGCAAGGCTTTTAGTGCATGAATCTGATAACACTAACAAAGTATAAATTGTTTCCATTATGTATATTAAAATAAGATATTTTTACAAAAAAATATTTATTATTCATAAACAATTATTATATTTTAAATATACAAACACACACGAATGGTACATTAATACTGATTTGTATAGTTAACAAATCTTCCATTACTTAATGCTGCAAAGAAAAACCACAATATTTACAACACTCACACTTGTATCAATTTAAGTTACTTAAAGTACAATCATGGTTGTTTCAAAGAATAGAATCGCATTAAAAATTGTCACAACTAAGTTTACAATTATGATTGTACACACATACAAAACTTTGAGATGCTCCTGAAACTTTGCAGTTTTTATAAAAATTTATCGGAGCTAAAACCAATGCAGGATTTCAAAGTTACACCATACAATAAAAATTGTAGGAATGAAGCAAGTAAAATTGTTTAGGTATAAATCATGTACAATAGTTATATTCTGCACATTTTATTAAAAAAAACAAAACACTATGATGACTGTGTACGTGTTATGTTCTGCACCAGACGCTGACCCCACCATGCTTCGAGATCAAACGGCTGGAAATCTGAAATAATATTGTGCAGCCATTATATTACATTGAATATTCAAAGATAAAGCATAAACAATTTTCAAGAATGTTTAATTTATATTTTAAATGTAAATATATATTCACACTTAACTTGAAATATAAAAAAATACAGTACTATGTAAAAATAATATTACCTTTAAGTTTGGGGTTAGGTTCTTTCTCTGCATAGTAGAGAACACATGGACCACCTGAGAAGGTTAACATTCCATATTACCTCAAAAGTAATTTATAGTTATGTTATTTTCTCAAACTATTACACGCTATATATCTACACACTGTATATCAACACACTTTCTACATATACGTTCCTGGAGTAAGAATTTAATATTAGAACCTCTTAGTATCCCTCTATATGAATGTGTTAAAACATAATTGTGTGTTTCTTCTATTCTTCTCTGAATAGATCATTCCAATGTCACTGGCTGAATCTCCCCTCCCCCCTCCCCCCCAAACACAAATAACTGCTTGGAACAAAAACTATCAGATACTCATGGTTCTATTTTAACTTTCCTGATCAATAACCATGAAACAGATCATATATGACTAGGAGTGTAAATGTCCCCCACACAGGCTCAGTTCGGACATATCAGTCGCATGTGTGTATGTGTGTGTGGACGGTACACCACTGGTCAGTCGGGACTGAAGGACCGACGAACTTATGGCTTTCCATCAAATTGAACTGAGAGTTTGAGACCCCTCAGTCCTTAACTACAGTGTGTGGGAACAGTGTTTTCCCAGTCAAAACAATCAGTCCATCAGCTGAGAGTCGTGGCAGACATTGTTGTTTATACTCTTTGGTTGCTTTTTTAAATTTATTTTTAACTGTGCAGGGGGTCTCAATTCAATCCAAACTGTCAGTTTGGGTTGAGCAGTCCTAACTGGGAGCTGGATTGATCGTGTGTTGGGACCTCAAGTGAATATTTAGACAAGCATTGTTTGAATTCTATATTGACGTCTCAATGAATGATAAATGACTGAATGTAAATGCCTACACCAACTCTTTATAATTATCTGACGTGCTATTTTCAGACAGAATGTGGTTTTTATCATACCATCCTAGTCACCAAACTCTACCAAGGGTGTATCCAAGGGAAAAGGGTGGTGGAGGGGAGGAGCAGTTGGTTTCTGGTGTTTAAATAATTTGAAAGAAACTCATTTCAAAATAGACCCTCTATGTCATCTGTGTAGTCGTAAGATCCTCCTCCCAATATATTTTGAGCTAGATATACCCATGTTTTACAACTATGAACATTTTAGTGTTAGGTGATATAAAAAACCTTTTAACATCACACCTATGGAGACAGCTGAAGAATCAAGTGTGAAAGAATAAGAGAAGCATGTGAAAATGGTGTCAAACAGTGGGAATGTTTTAGAGGGTCTGATAAAATATAGCTCCTCAGTGTCATTCCTGCCTCAAGGTCGCTGTACGTCATTTTGAACATCTCCAATCATAATTTTCAACACAAAACATGATTCATAAGATAAGACAAAAACATATTTTTTGTCTTTTTGTACCTTTGTATGCATTCACACTCATGCCAAAAGGTGTCTGTATCAAGAAATCCACAAATGAACTCTCCGATTCTTTGTCCCAGTCCATGTACTGGCCCACATGTGACATTAAAAATGTGTATTTTATATAATTCCTGCAACTTTGCAGGGGAACATGTGTGGATGACTGGGCCCTACAACCTATAAAAGGGTCATAAAAGAGGGGGGGGGAGGTCAAAGACTAAACATTTTCTGCCTATTGACCCACCCAATTAAAAATTTTTTCGCACCAAGTCATGTTCAGTTATCTCTGGCAAACAATTGACAATTTTTCAAACTTGAATATAAATTCATTTTAATAGCAGATGTCTTCGAAAAAAAAAAGATATTAAAGAAAAGCATGATAGACCCCCAACTGTACTAACTTAAACAAGCGTAAACACAAAACAATCTTTTAACAAATTCTATGTCCATTTGACACTAATTTAATACGGAAACTAAAAGGAATATTTAACATCATAATTTATTAAACGTGGGCCATAACTTTATACTATGCCAGAGAAGTCGTTTGTTTTTGCTTGCATGAGCGGGTGAGACATGGAATGTTAGAAAGGATGAGGAGGGAATGTAGAAGACAGATGGCAGCTGTATTGTGTGCTGTGACTGGGGAAAAGGGAAAGACTTTTTTTTTGCGCACTGTTAAGTGACCAAACAACCTTTTTTGTCAACCCACAGGGAAAAAAAATTGCCTGAGCTGTCAAGATAATCTTCGCCAGCATGTTTCCTTACGTTTAGAGCAGGATGTTTTATACAAAAACTATACAAGTTTCTTTTGCAGCCTTTTGAAAGACAGAAATTTTTTTTAAGGTTCTGAAATTTTCCCAATTTCGAGATCCAGCACAGCCCTACTTTATAATCATTTTACAAACATCATAAGTATGTGTATTATTAAAAAAACATGCAGGCATTAACCACTGATCATAAAGTCAAGCCTAAAGCAAAACCAAATGTAGTAAATAAAATGTGTGGATCACCAAAAATTGCTCACCAAATCAAACCAAAAAAATGTTGTGAAACAGGAGTAAAACAATCATAAAGTTGTCAACAAAAAATAATTAAAACCAAGATAAAAACAAAATTGCACAAGAGCACATAACACTGAGGGCCAGATGGCCCGCCGGCCAGCGGGAAGACATGCAGGCACCACAAAACCATTGTCTGGGGAAGGAGGGGGGAGGGGGTGTCTACTTAGAGCAGCACAGCAAATTTTTAGCTGATTTCCTTCCAATATTTGACATATTTACAAACACTTTTCACAGGTCCTCAAAAAGGAGTCGCAATAGAAAGGTGGTCTTAATAAACGAGGTCATAACAACGGGGTTTTATTGTAGTTTCAGCACAATTAATGTAAGTTTAATTTTTGTTGATGAGGAAAAAAAAAGTAAGAACAAAAACAGAAAAAAAGAACAGAACCTATGTAGTCGGTTTGAAAACACTGAAGAACATGTTTCATTCACAACAGCTATGATGGAAGTCTACACTGCTGTGTACTTTTTTCTCTCCTAGGGAACTAATAAAATTTGATGAATTTATGTGACATGGACCTTATGTGAGACAATTTTAGATAATGAAAATACATATTAATTGACATGAATTTCACAAAGATGTAAAGTAATGATAGGAAAAGTATCAAAATTCCTAAGACAAGTGGTCTAATACATACACTTATATTTAATAGTTCACAATGATTGCACTATTTACAGACATAATTTTTTAATAGGTAAAAATTAAAATTTCTCTCTACTTACCATGTTCACCCCCAGTCTGATTAAAATGTTCAAATTCTCTGGACACTTTATTCCAGGCTGAAACATAAAAACAATATATAAATATTCTGGAAAATAATTTTCAGTATACATAAAGACCTTTAATTTAACACTTGATATATTTATTTTTTTACTTTTTTAATTATAATGTTTAAGTATATTACGTGTGAAATTTCTAAGGCTGATATGAACAGATATGCATATATAAGATTCTTGTAGCTACTGGGCGGCAGGAAAATATTTTTAAGGGACAGATTTGCCAAACATAGTGGCAGAAAAATGTGAAGCATCACAAGATTAAAAAATGGTGCATTAGCATTGGACGTAGGCCCTTGACGACAGCTGTCGTGTCTATCCTGGTCCCTAGGCCCGCTGTTGCCAATAGCCGTCTGGTCCGGGCATGAGTGTAAAAACGTGCTTTGAGTGGTGCTTTGAGCGATGAGCGCACCCGAGTGCGGCGGCTGGAGTGACGAATGACAGTGCAATCTGACCCGGACCGCGTACTGTATCCCACACATATCGTGCGTCCCCCTCTCCTGCTTCCCGCTCGCCATGCGCCGGTGCGTGGGAGTCAGTCGTAGCTCGCCTCTCATCCGCGACGGACGCGTCTAAGCGCTGCTCCGCTAGCGACTCGTGAGTGGTTCGCAGTTTAGCAGCCAGTGCCTTAACGACATAGACTGAACTAAATGGCGTCTCGAGCGGCCGACATCTCGAGGGGTTGCTGTTGTCCTGGCCCCCTGTTGTAAGCCACAAGGTGAGAACCCTTTCACTCCCTGAATTTTAGGCTGGCCGGCGTTCTTGTCACGACAGGGAATCACTCGCAACAGGGGCCAGAGAGCCAGATGTCGTCACCCTATTAAGATGGGGTTGAACCTGGATGTTTCACAAGTGAGAAAAGTGGTGGACATTGCCTTGAGATGGTGGGGTTTATGGGCATACTCCAATTTATCCCACCCTTTCATTCCATTAATGCTCCATTAGCATCTCATCATATTTCATAGTCTCTAATGACCCTATTGTTGACGAGACATAAGGCTCAATCCATTTTCATTTACAAGTCCCTACCTCAAGTTTTTGAGGGGCTCTTAAAAGTATAAGTCTTCAAAGTAGTAATAAACTGAAACACAGTGGAAAAAAAAAAGCTTGGCAGAGGGTCGCTACTATGTCACCCTCATTTGGCTCATGGGTTCGATATTGTCATTTGAAAAGCATTGTAAAATGATGAGTTATTGCTAGAGACCCAAAGAGGGGAGGTTATTTTTTCTTAAAAGCTGTGTTTTTTTAAAATATATGTTAAACCATAACCTAATGCTTAGAAATTACTTATAAATTATATTTTGTTTGTCTTATACTACATTTAATACTAAAGGTGCAGAAAAAATCTGTCAATGTTAAACTTAGTCATTGAATGACAGCTTAGTAAACACTCCAAAATTGGTTTCTTTTTAGTTTTGTGGTTTTTAAAACAGCTTCTTAGGGGCCACTTTCGTCAGTATAAGTTACACAGCCTCTTTTGAAAAAAGCATGGTGGTCGCTTGAAGGGGCTGAATTAGGAGGGTGTAGGGGTTACCTTGGCTAACAGCCACAGGGAATACAAGAAGAAAGTGGAAGGGACCCAGCTCAATTAGCACTCTCTCTTACCCCTCATCTTTCCACATTCCATCAGGTCATTCTGTTTCATCTGTCACATCCGTGCCAGCTGAAGTTCAGGAGGCAATCAAAAGTGGCATAAGTTATGCAACTTGAAGGCTAAGTGTGCGTGTATTTGTGTGTGTGTGTGTGTATATATATATATGTATATATATATGTGTGTGTGTGTGTATGTATATATATATATATATATATATATATATATATATATATATATATATATATATATATATAGAGAGAGAGAGAGAGAGAGAGAGAGCTTGGTGGCAAATACCAATTATTTGTAGATATAAAGCAGTTGTATGAGAATTTACTGTTGGTCTGTAAATTGGGTTGACGAATTAAAAAGTTCTGATATTTTCCATTGTTCACACACGTGTATCTTAACCTCAATTTTGAGTGTTAGTTGTTTTGTAATATGACTGCGAAACGTAAACGCAATGAACTTACATTGTATGTTAAAGTTAAAATTATCGAAGAAGTAGACAATGGAGAGAGAACGAAAACTGAAATTGCGAGAGAATTTAACATCCCGCAATCGTCGTTGTCGACAATACTAAAAAATCGTGAAAAGATTGAATCGGCTTTTGCGAGTTCGTGCAGATTATCAACAAGAAAAAGAATGCGAGGCCCAAAACATCAAGAAATGGAAGCTACCTTGTTGCAGTGGTTTTAAGAAATGCGTGCAGCAAACTTGCCAATTTCTGGACCTATGATTCAGAAGAAGGCAGACTACCTAGCATTGAGGTTAGGAATTTCAGACTTCAAGTTTAGCAATGGTTGGCTACAACGGTTTAAGGATCGTAACAATCTTGTTGGCAAAACTACTTGTAGGGAGTCGGCAGCAGTATATACGACCAAAGTTAAATGTGGTAAACAATGCCTATAAGAAAAAGATAGTGCAAACCAGAATTGATGCTTTTTTTTAAACCAAATGTTTGAATAAAAATGTGTCATGAATGCAAGTTTATTGAAGTTTGTACAGTCAAACCTCTATCTATCGTTTTTCAGGGGACCAACAAAAAAATTCAGTAGATGCGGACATCAATAGATGTGGACTTCACTCTAAGAATTTTTAAAAAATATTTCAACCTCAAAATTAGTGTCAGAAATATATCAGTTACTTGTCATTAAAGTTAAATCAGTTGAAAAATAAATAAAAATGGAAGTATTTTACTTAATTCAATTTACACTTGCAAAAAAAAAAACATACGCACAATAAATCTACATGGAAATTAAAGTCTTTTTCAATATCCTGAAGTCTGAAATATGTTTACTCATGTCATCAAATGTAGAGCTGTACTGAAGAAGCCGATTTTGCCAATATTTAGTTGAATCGGCATTTCTGCCGACTTCCGATACGCTTGTTAATTTTCGGCCGATATTACTGAAAAACGAGAGACTGCCATAACCTAAAAATCCACGATTACCCTTTTCGCTTTTCGTAGTAGTACTGCATTTTTTCAGATCACATTATTTCTTCGCAACATGTACAAAACGTACATATAAAAATTTAACATCCTATTTTTCAATAATGTTCTTTATTTTTAATATGTCACAAATAAATACATTACCGTCACGGTAAATATACATCTCGGTTGTTACGGTAACTGTAGTGCAAATGTGGTAGCTATCGTGCTTCTGTAGTAATTATGGTATCGACAAAGAATCTTTAGTTCTTTTTATGGTAATTATCTTAGGATAACAATTGGGTTTGTGCTGTAGTTATGGTACATCATCCATATTTCTTCGTAAGTTGTTGTTCATTTGTCTTTTCTTCATATTTACGTGCTCCATTACTTGGCTGCAGATTTAACTTTATTTTTACTACTGTATACTATCGTTACTGTTTTTATGACGGTTTCTTTCTAAGAAATGGTTATTTCTGCAAAATCTTTATGGTTAAACGATCATCTATTATAATTTATAGTGACGGGACCACATATTTTGTACGATCAATGCGGACAAAACGATAATTCGAACATCGGTACAAGCGGACTTTTTTAACCTTAGTTGTATGGCAATTTTGCCGGGACCGTAGAAAGTATACGATAAACACGGACAATCGATACATGCGAGTTCGATAGATAGAGGTTTGACTGTATTATGATTTATTCTGTAAGTGTTGCATTGTGTTTGTTTTCTTCAGTGTTTACATATTGTCATGCATGTAGTGAAGCCAGCTTATACTACCAACGGTGTGTATAATTTTCTTTATAATTGTAAATATAGGCATTTAAAGTTCAATCAATTTTTTTTTGTCATGATATCCCAATAGTTTGGTTAATATAAACCCTCATTATTATAAAGTGCTAAAATTATGGTCCCTTCAGGTTTGTAATAATGAGGTTTGACTGTAGCTACTGTTCAGTTTATTTCCCCAATCAGCATCACAATACCCACCAGATCACTTTTACCCTTTCCATCATATTACAATCTGTAGTCCAGTGTCCCCTTAACATATCTTAAGAGTCTCTTGACTGCAGTCCAGTGAACCTCTGTGTAAGTCATTAAACCTACTCAACAGACTTACCGCATAGATTATGTCTGGGTGAGAAATCTGTGACAGGTACAAGATAATCCCTATCGCTTCCTGGTAGGGAATCCTTTTCAACTTCTCTTCATCTTCTGCTTTTCTCTGTTCTGTAAGGTCCAAACCCGGGTCCAATGGTGTGCCTGCTGGTTTCGAGTGTTCTATGTTGAATCTCTCCAGGATGTCTTGAGTATAGCTCTTCTGTGCAATCCATAGTTTTCGATCTTCTTCATCTTTTGATATCTCCATTCCCAAGCATTTCTTTACCTTTCCCAGGTCTTTCATGTCGAAGCTTTTCCTTAGCTGTCCTTTAAGTTGTTCAGCTAATTTGTGGTCATTATAAAATATTAGGAGATCATTCACATAAACTGCGACAATCGGGGTGGTTCCATTTTTCTCCGTCTTGTAAATGCATGGATCTGCTTTGGATTTCACTAAGTTTGATTGTACTAAGACCTCATGCAGCTTTTGGTTCCAGCAGCGGCCACTTTGTTTCAAACCATAGATGGATTTTTTTAACTTCCATACCTTCCCTTCTTCGCCTTTATGCACCACTTCAGCGAGAGGTAGTACATAACAGTCCCTGTCGATTTCTCCGTACAGGTAGACTGTAACGACATCCATGTGGTCTATGGATAGTCCCATCTTTGCGGCAAAAGCGAAAAGATACCTGATTGAGGTATATTTTGCCACCGGGGAGAAAGTCTCATCATAATCTCTCCCAAAGGTCTGGGCACATCCCTTCACTACGAGTCTTGCTTTGAATACCTTTTTGTTATCTTGTTCCTTTACTTTCAACACCCATTTCGTCTTTAATAATATTTCGCCTGTAGGCGGGTCGACCAGTTCAAAGGAATAATTTTTCTTTAGAGAGTCCATTTCACTTTTAATGGCTCCTTCCCAGTCTGTTTTGTGTGGCCCATTCATTGCTTCTATCAGTGTTGTCTCATGGGTGTCATTGCAGTTTGTGAGGTAGGTTTCATGATCCAGAAATATTTTTGGTTTTTGTTTTCGTTGGGATTTTCGCAACACAGGTTCACTTTGCTCTGTAACAGTCTTTTCATTTTCACTTCTTTCTTGTAGATTTTTGAAGCCATGGAAGGGCTCATCTTCCAATATATTATCTGTTTCCTCTGCGTCTGTACTCTCCTTTGTGAACACAACAGGATTTTGTTCGATTTCTTTTTCTTTGGTTTCTCATTCTAGAATTTCCATACGTTGCTTGTCTTCAAAAAAACTTCACATCTCTTGAGATTATCACTCTTTTTAGATTTGTAGGATTGATTAACCTGTAGGCCCTTGACTCTTCACTGTACCCTACAAGGATACATTCTTCACTTTTTGAGTCCAACTTGGTCCTGTTTTGCTTTGGGATGAGCTTCATTGCTTTGCAGCCAAATGTCTTCAGGTGTGATATGTTTGTTTGTCTCCCAGTCCATACCTCTTCCGGTGTCTTCCCTTTTACTGCTTTTGTTGGACTTCTGTTTTTAAGGTAGGTTGCGGTGTTGACTGATTCGCCCCAATATTTTCTGTCCAGGTCTTCTAACATGGTTCTCGCTTTTTCTATCAGGGTGCGGTTCACTCGTTCACCGACTCCATTTTTCTCAGGTGAGAAGGGTGTTGTCCTTTCATGAATTATGCCGCAATCCTTCAAAAAACGATCAAGGTTTTTGTTTACATACTCTCCTCCGTTATCTGTCCTCAATGCTTTAATTTTTGCCCCTGTTTGTGTCTCCACCAGATTTTTGAAGTCTTTCAATTTTTCCAAAACTTCATTTTTGTTTCTAAGCAGGTAAGTGAAGGTCTTTCGACTGAAATCATCAGTGAATGTTAGCACATAAAGGGCACCACCCCATGTGGGCGTGCACATTGGTCCGCAAACATCCGAATGTACTAATTGGAGTACCCCTTTGGATGTAATCCCTGCGTGTTTGCTATAGGAATTTCTACACTGTTTTCCCATTACACAAGCTATACAGTCACTGTCTATGTCATCGCTGAACTCCATCCCAGTTGACATGCTCCTTGGTTTGTTCATGGATTTTCTGTTCAAATGCCCTAACCTTCTGTGCCACAAATTTCTTGGCAGACCTACTGTTGCATTTTTTCCATTTACATCATGAGCACTTAAGGCATCACTTTGGCTGCAAGTGCTCCTGATGTGAGAGTTGCACTTCACTTTGTAAATACCCCCTTCATTTTTAGCAGTTGTTAACTACATTTCCCTTTATTTGGCATTCATCATACACCTTGAAAACCTCACTATCAAAAAACAACTTCAGACCCTTGTTGGTCATCTTGCTGACAGACAACAGGTTTGCTGGTAACTCAGGTACATAGAGAGCATCAGATATGTTTACTTCAGTCTTGAGTTTGACCAACCCTGCACCTTCAGACATTATTTTATTATTATTATTATTATTTATTTATTTGTTACATGCCACACCAACAGCACAAGGCTCCAACGGTGGGCACAACATGTAAGACATGTAAAAAAAACAAATACAGTAACAGAACAGAACAATAAATTATAAGAACAACAAAAAGTAGGACAAACAAAGACAAGACAACATAACATACAAATATCCATATGAGTGCTTAACTTCTGAAAAGTACTTAAAATAACAAAAATGTTTCATGAGAGTAATAAATGTATAAATACAGAACATATAATATTATGTGGAAAAATACAGTTGGTATCCTTAGATTAATACATCTGGTATTAAATAATTTAGGTAATAACATTAGAGCATAAAGATAATTAATCTTTGGATGCCGAAATAATAATTTTTTTAACAAGTTTTTTCTCTCTGGTAGGTTGTAAGTGATTAACATACATATTAAAATTGTTAACAAGTCTATATATAATATCATTTGTATTTAAAAGTGTGCACAAAAAAGGTGGGTTACGGCTATTAAAAGAAGGAATTTTAATGCCAGTAACATCAAATATATGAGGACATATAAGATTACCATAATAACAATGGAAGACAAAAATGGCATCTAAGATCTTTCTTCTAGTTGATAATGAACCAAGGAGGGAATTTAAATCTATGTTATTGATGGTATTTAATTTTTTGTTAATATAGTCAGATACTTTAGATTGAATCCTGTCAAGCTTTTCAATATCAGTGTTATTGATGCTGTTCCATATAATAGAACCATATTCAAGTTTTGATCTTATTAGAGCTGTATAGAGGGAGAGAATAGAGTCAATATTGGAGGTGTTAAAGGTGATAAATTTAATTAGACCAAGTATTTTGTTAGATACCGAGATAATGTTTTCAATGTGAAGATGAAAAAATAGTTTTTGATCCAGTAAAATTCCTAGGTCTTTGACATGTTGAGATTTTTTAATAGGTGAGTTATCAAGTTTGTATTCATATTGCAATGGGTAGGTTTTTCTAGAGAAGGTAATGATAGCAGTTTTTTCCATGTTTAGATTGACCAAATTATTTGTGCACCAATTTGCAATTTCTGTAATATCACATTGTAGAAGATAGCTGTCATGATATGAAGAGATTTTTCTATATATCTTTAAGTCATCGGCAAAAAGAGTGCCAACTGAGTTCTTTAATCCAGATATTATATCATCAATGTAGATATTGAAAAGTAAAGGAGATAGTGTGCCACCTTGCGGGACGCCAGAAGGAGTTGGGTGGAGATCTGAACTTATATTCTGTACTGAAACATAAAAGTTTCTGTTATTTAAATAGCTTGTTAACCATGATAAATATTTATCACTTAGCCCAATTTTGGAACATTTACTTAGTAGTATTTGATGATTAACAGTGTCGAAAGCTTTAGCTAAATCAAAGTAACAAACATCTACTTGACCACGTGTGATGACTTCTGAATAAATAGGATTAAGAAAGGAGACTAAGTTTGTCATGGTTGTTTTACCTGTTCTGAACCCATGCTGTGAATCAGACAATCTATTATTTACGTTAAACGCTAAGTGTTTAAATATTATTTTGTCAAAAATTTTGGCAAATCCATTTAACAGGGATATAGGCCTATAATTTGAAACAATAGAAGTTTTGCCCTTTTTGTGTACAGGAATAACCTTGGCAATTTTCCATTTATCAGGGTAGATGCTATTTAGAATACTGAAATTATATATATGCTGTAAGAGAGGAGCAAGGATTAAGGAGCAACCTTTGATGATAAAATTTGGTATGTTATCAGGTCCTGTGGACAATGTAGATTTTAAGGTTTTTATACTCCATAGGACTAAACTAATCGAGATATTAGACATTGGAATATTGTATGAACAACAAGGAGATATGTTTTGGTTATTTGTGTTATTTGTAGTAACATAGACACTTGAAAAATATTCAGCAAAGGAATTTGCAATTAAATAATTATTATCCGTAATTGAGTTATTAATTTTAATTGAGGGATGCTGACTATAACCCTTTCTCATTATTTTAACATAATTCCAAAATTTTTTAGGGTTTTGCTTAATTTTATTGTTAATATTACAAAGCCAGTTTGTTTTATCCCTACACATAAGCGATTTAGTTTCCTTACGGTAATCTGAGAATAATAAATAGTAAAGAGGATTCAGATTTCGTTTATATAATTTATGATAGTGCGATTTCTTCTTAAGAGATTTTATTAGTTGGTTGGAATACCATAGGGGATATTTTTTAGCCTTTTTAATAGTAGTAGGTACAAATAAATCTATAAGATCATTCATTGTACACGTTAAGTAGTCAACCATGGTATTTATATTTTTAGAATTGTATAAAATTGACCAGTCATGGTCCCTAAGAGCAATAAAAAGGCCGAGATAGTCACCAATCTTATAGTTTTTATATGAAGACGGTGTATTATCGTTTATTGACATATCAAATTGGAAGTTTATCTCTAATGCAGGATGAAAGCTATCTTCTTTAACTAGTGGTTCCAGAGCTTTGCTAACCAGACATGATTCAATATTAGTGAGACATAGGTCCAAGAGTTGGGCCGAAGGTTGAGTTTGATTAAGCTGAATTAAACCTCTTGCTGATACAAAGTTGATTAATGATCTGGCTTTCGACTTAATATTTGAATGAACTATATTTTGGGTATGTAATTGAGGCCAGACAATGCCTGGAACATTAAAATCACCAATTATTAATAAAGAGACATCAGAATTCACAAACTTATCTTCAAGGGCCTCAAAGTATGAAGTGTAAGCTGAAGGAGTTGTTTGAGGGGGAATATAGATATTCCCAATGATTAAAGGTTTATCATGTGTTCTTATATTTATCCAGACAGCTTCTATTCCTGGATAGTCATATTCATGCGTAGATGTTACATTTTTGAATTTATGTTTATTAACAGCAGTCAGGACACCACCACCTCTACTCTTCAAAGTTAATACAGGGTCCCTATCAGATCTGTAAATAAGGTAATTATTGTTGAAATAATGAGAATTCAGACTATTATCGGTGAACCAAGTTTCAGTTAGACATACTAAATCATTATCACTACGCGAGATGTTTTCAAAAAATTCAATTGCTTTGGTACTCAAGCCTCTTACATTCTGATAAAATAAAATAAACTCCTCATTTTTAAGTTTCACACTGAACTAGTGAGAAGCCCCTCCAGGCGCTAAGGCAGAAGTAGGAGCAGATGTAGGCTTAGAAATAGCAGTAGAATTAGTTGCGATGTTGCAGGTAGAGGTGTTTAGTTCCTCGGTAGTGGATGAGTTGCTCAAGATTTGTTCTGGGTGTAATTTACCATAGAAGGGGCTTATTAGGCAGCCGCTGGGCCAAAACACAATGTTATTAATTCGACTGAAGTCCTCTTCTAAAACCTGAACATGGAAGGAGGCATATGAATTGAATTTAGTTTTCATCTTCGTTACTTTAATATGATCTAAGTTCAGTTCACTTGAGATGTATTCTACAATTTCTTGTTCTTGTACACTTGGGTCGAAACGAGTCACAAAAAGAGCTTTCATTCTTTTGGGTGCTGGTTTGGGTATCATTTTAAGTGTGGAAATGTTACGAATCCCAATTTTCATAGGAGTTTTCTTCATTTCCGTTGAACGTTTAATGTCACTGGTATCTCTTGTGTTGGACTTGCGCCTATGTTCCACTAACGTGAATGGTGTACTGTCGACACGTTCTTTGTCATCGTGTCTCATGACGCATCGGGATTCCTGCTGACTGGTAAGTAGGTCACGCGGCTGGCTGCGGTTTACCGTGTCCCGTTGAGAAATTACACGTTCCGCTGTCTTGTGAGTGGAAGAATTCTTAATTACTTGACTATAAGTTGCATTATGGTCTTTACCTGATGATAAATGTTCCTTTATTTGTATCATTTCTTGCCTAATTTTGACAGTTTCTTCTCTGGAATCAAGGAGTAGCGTTTTTAACACGAGGTTCTCACTTTTTAGTTCATCAACTTTGACACTTAGAGAATTCACTAGATTATATAGAGCTTCCATATTTATTTGATCTGACTTTAATGGTTCGATACGTAGCTCGTACATAGGTTTATCACATGATCCCGTCGCATTAGTAGGAGTTTTTTTCGTGGGTGATCGAAACATACTCGGATGAGTTAGATCGTGATTAAAAGTACACGCATCATTTAGGGTTGAGGGGAACCCCAAGAAGTCAGACTGATTAAGTAGCGAATTATTAATACTGATTTTGTCACAAAACAACAGATATACACGGAGCGCGATCGCACACACACGACCGTCCGCTTTGAACACACGGCGGCTACTGTTGTTTGCTACAACTATTTCTTGTGTGTATCCAGTGCCATACCTGCCAACCTTACAGAAAAGCAATTAGTACAATTTACAAAAGAAAATAGTACAATTATAGTACAATCATTGAAAGGCAATTTTTATACGTAAACAGGCGCGGCAAAAATTATTTTGTTTTGCACATATGATGTTCACGAAAAAAACTGTAAAAAACAATATGGTAATAATTTGATTTTGGAAACATACCTTTTTTTTAATGATTCTAAGTGCATGTCACTGGATACATATCATGGTGCTTGAATACGTTATTTATTTTTTCTGCAGCAGGGATACATGTGGCAGATTTAGCTTTCTTGAGAAAAGTTTCATCGAAGTCTTGTTCATAACAAATGCTGTTAGTACGTTTTGCCAACAATATACTGTTTAAAACTTTGTCTGACATTGAAGCTCTGAAAGTGGTCCTATTTTTTTTAATGCTGCTAAAAACCCTCTCACACTCAGCATTGCTATGTGGAATAACCAACACTGATAGTATTGCATGAGCAACTCTGTCATACTTAAGACCACCAACACCACTACCTATTTTCCCTATGTAAACCACAACTTGTTTATTCTCTCCACTGAATCCAGTGAGATGTCATTGTCCACCTGCAAAGAACAAAACTGTTGTTGAAGAATGTCTAGTGCCTCTTCACGTGTCTCCCCATCCTTGACAAGTAGAACAGCAGGAAACATGTCCACAAAATACTTCACTGAAGAAAATGATGAGCTCTCAATATTTTTTACATTAACCACTTCAGCATGCTTTAAAATTTCATTTTTCAAGGGAAATTTCAAAATAATGTAATCACATGAGAGTTTAAAGAAATTCCTAACTGATGTGTAAAACTTAGATTTGTCAGACTGTGTCAATGTAGCCACTACTTTTGATGCATTGCAACCCAAAACTAGGTCTTCATCGGACTTCTGGTTTGTAGCACTATTGTACAGAACATTAAGTACTGGTGTTGTCTTGATGACATGAGGTTTTACAAATTTCACAAGCAATTCTTTTAACACGTCTGTCAACAATCCCCTAAGAAGATGTATGTGAGGTGTTTGAGATTGCAGGATAACATTTGTCTTATCAAAAACAGGAATAACATGCCACAAAAAATAACATACTGCTTTATTTAGGTCATCAGTGAGAAACATGAAAACTCTCTCTTGACGTGACAAAATTGGAATGGTTTTTTGCTCTTCTGGTTCACATGACTGCTTGATATTCTTGCCATAACAAAAGTTATCTGAAGTTGAATTTCTTTTTAAGGAACTTTCACCTGAATGCAAGCCTGCATTTCTGTTTTCATCTGAAGCTCTGCAAGAACTTTCTTCGACTTTACCTGGCAACTTCTTAGGGATTTTGTACAAATGTAAAGAACCTTTTGGACATTCAAGCTTACTATCTACTTCTTTATAAAACCAAATTAAGGGTTGCCACAAATCTATTAACCTACCGATACACTCTCCCAGGGATAGCCACCTAGTGGAGACATGTTTCAAGAATTTCTTAGATTTTTTATCACAGAGAATTTGCAAATTCTTGAGCTGATCTTTACGTTTAGCACTTTTATGCAAATGGTAGTAAATATCAACAAGGATTTCATCTACACGAACATGAAGCCCTGTGGAACCCTTTTCTGCTGCTTAGTGCAGTAAATGGCATGCACATCCCAAAACAATAATATTTTCATGGTGTTGCTGAAGTTCTGCGGCTACAACATTTTTGTGGCCAATCATGACCGATGCATTATCGGAACCTAGGGCAATGCAATTTCTAACAGGAATGGAATGCTTTTCTTTACTGTTGAGCAACATTTTCCCGATGTTTTTCCCAGTTGAAGCACCCTCTAACAGTACAATTTCAAGCAAATCCATTTTGATTTGAGAATCTTTCTCACTAAAATAGGTCACTACAACTGGGTAAAGCTTAGAATCATCGTTGCTCCCATCTGTAGCAATTGAAAATGGAACTTTTTTCACCATACCTGCTGTAACATTTTGACGCTCACTTTCCATTTCTGCAATTATTGCAGTGGTTTTGGTGCGTCCACAACTGTATTTATTAGATTCTTCGCTCCTAGGAAACATTTTTCTCAACAAAGGTCCAGCATGATCTGCTACTGACACCGGCAGGTTATGTTCCAGAATAAATGATGTGAAATAACATTCTGTCCGAATAACACTAAAATCATCACTTTGAACACTAAAAAAATTACTAATGTTGGTTGAACTTCGAAGTGAAGCATTCCTTGTGTATTTCACTGTTCCTTTGTGAACTTTCAAGTCATTTCTACCCCCGTGCAAAATATTTATTTCACACGAGCAATAAGCACAGAAAGCATAATTGACGCCAGTTTTTGAACGCCTAACCCACGGAATTTCTTTACTATAACAATCTAAAAATACTTGGTTATAAGATTTTTTCCCTGTTTACTCGCCATTTTTACCGCGAATTTCCGCGCATGCTTGAAAACAAACAATTCCCGTACGCGTAGGTGTAGCTTCTCCCTGTAGCAAACACAGTAATTTTCCACTGCCAATGGCGTTCAAGGTTACGTTCGTACAATGAGTGAATATTACGGTACGCTATAGTGAAAATATGGCATAACTACTACAAATGGAGTATGCTAGTTCCGAAAATACAGTATTACGAGCTTTCTTTATTATATACTATACGTCTTCTGTTGTGTACGATCTTGATACCGCATGTTCGATACCGTAATTGTATGACATCAGTATAGATTTACTGTTACGAATCACCCAAAAGAGACAAAAATTGGAAAAAGCTTGGAAATCGTACAATAATTTACACCAATAGTACAATTGTACATTAGGGCGCAAAATCGTACATTGTACGGGAAAATTGTACAAGTTGGCAGCTATGCAGTGCTTGTTCATCGTCATGAGGGATGTAGCTCCCGAATCCACTATCCAGTCTCTGGTGCCAGTGGTCACTGATTATAAGTCTGTGATTAGGGTGGTAGGTCTGTATTCTGTTGCATTTGCCCTTCTAAAGTGGGAGTTCTTCTTCATACGGCAATCATTTGATTTATGCCCTTTTTTGTGGCAGTTGAAACAAATAATGTGGCTCTTGCATGCAACCGTTCTGTGTCCCCTCTTGTTGCACTTATAACACGTGATAGTTGCCGAATCATCTTTCCTACCTTTTGATGTCAATGCTGATTCCTTGGGGCGGCGTGGTTTCGTCTTTCTGGATAAGTGTTGATCTTATATAGTCTGAAGTAGTTTTTACTCCTGTGCTCTCCATTGCCATTATCATTGGTTCGTAATCTTCCGTTAAACCACTCAGCATGATGACTCCTAGAAATTCATCATCGATCTCGGCATGTATTGCTTCTAGCTTCTACGACAGGGACAGAATTTCGTTCAGGTATTCTTCCATACAGCTGATGTCCTTCAGTTGTATTCTGAATAGTTTTCTAAGTAGGGATAACCTCCTTGTCAGCCCTCTGTCTTCGTAGGTGTCTACTAATTTGGTCCAAACTTGTTTAGCTGTTTTGCAGCTTTTGACTATTGGATATAGGCTTTCGTCGATCATCAGGCAAATCTTGGATTTTGCCTTTTTATCCTTGGTTGTATCTTCCTCGGCGCCATTTACACTCGGCCACAAGTCCTCTGCAGTGAGGTACATTTACATCCCGAACTTCCACGAACTGTATAATTTTCAGTTCCTTGCAGTTTTTTGATGCCGGGCAACCAGCTAATTTGGGTTTCCCTTGATTTGTTGCTGGCCATAATTGGTGATTTTAACTTTAACACAGGTTGTCTTCAGACGTTTTCACAGATTCCTGCGCTTTCTCATTTGTAAACACTGTGTTGCATCTGCCACTTTTACGCTCCGATAAACTATCACGCCGAGAAAAATGTTTTTTAAACTCTGACAATCTGCTGGGCCCATAACCTGTTGGTCTGTAAATCGGGTTGCCGTATTAAAAACAGCCAGAGTCACATTTTCACATGATTTATTACTGAGCTATCCCGTGAAAGAATACAGGCGCACGGCTATCTTGGCTTACAACTAACTAAAAACAAAGCAAGTACTACTCTAGTCACAACAAGAGGATGATACATATTTACACAGCATGTGTTACAATGTAGTATTAATATTTAATACCCAACATTTACAGCATGCAAAAACCATAGACTAATTATAAATGTACCTACATCTTTAGTTGTTTGTGTACATAGTTATATTACAAGCCAAAAGTCTTGTGAACTATCAGCGTGGAGGTGATAAGCATGAGAGGTAAGTAGGATGATAGGGAATGAAGGGGAAGGCAATGTGTATCAGTGCGGAGCAGCACTTTCCCTTTGTATAAAAGAATGGAGCAATGGAGCTTAGCACAAGTGTAGGAAAAGCAACAAACTGGTTTAGAGTTACTAATGGAGTATATTAAGCAATGATATACGAGAAGTAATGAAAGGAAGTCAAATAGAAAAATATTGGTACAAGCACAAGTATTTTAGGGAACAATCAGCAAAAAGGCAGGAGAGAAATTAAACTGATTGACTTACGACCCTGCACCCATTTTAATTACCTAAATATCAGCTATGTTTAATAACCTGAAGGATAATTAAGCATTTCTTCACAAACTATGGAGTTTCCACCCTGCATAAATGTTAATACTGTGTTTAAGATATTATTAAGTGTTTTTATTGGTTCAAAACGAATTTGGACAATAAGGAAGTATGCAATGCAGGATTTGGGCCAAAGGTTATATATAGGAAGCATGGAGACCCACAATGAAGACTTAATTGGTTATGCCTCTCAAAAATGTCATTTCTATTTACTTTGCAAGACCTTTCGCAAGGTACCAATACAACAATAACATATAGCCAAATGTGTTAGAAACTAATACCAGAAAGCTTTATGTTATCCATGGACAAGAGATGGAAAATACAGTAAAACCTTGTCGTTAAGACCCCTCACAATTCCAGGGAACAGGGTCATTAGAGGTGGGGGGATTGTAATAAACAATTTTGGACAGACTGACTCACCCTCTACTTCTGTGTGCCTGTGTGTCAAATTATGCCATTTTTTATGCCAAGTCCATGTTCAGTGGTCTCTGGCAAGATATTGACAAATTTTTAAAATGAAAGATAAATTTATTTAAATAGTATAAATCTTCTAAAAAGAAATGATATGTTCATACACATCCATGCACCCCCCCCCCCCCCCCACACACACACACACGAAAAAGCTCTCTCCCTTCCCAACCTCATACCCCCCTCAGCACTCACATCCCAATTTGTTATTCTGTCTCATTTGTCAAACCCATGGTTCAGGAGGCAATCAAAAGTGGCATAATTAACGCAGTTTAGAGTTTTTCGACTAAGCCCTTACCATAGTTACGGTAAAGAGTCGGAAGGACTTGAAGCTACAGCAGAAGAATTACAAAATAGCCACACTGCAGGGTGTATTGACATTTGCCAATAAAATTAAAACGGTCACAGAAAAAAGTTTTTTGTAGCAATTTTTTTGTACATAATTAAATTGCAAATTTCATTCTAAGCATTTTTTCTTTAGAACACATACACTGTTTTTGAGATATATTTTTACAAGAAAGTCCTGAAAGTCATAAAATGAGCCTATTTTTGTACGAATTAAGATAAAAGAAGAAAAAAAATTATAAAATAGCATTTAAATTCAAAGCATTGTAAATCACAAATTTTTTTGCAATCACAAACTTTTCAGGTGCCTAGTAATAAAATAAGCAGAGAGGGTAGCATATCCAAGAGCAAGTGATTATCACAATTGTTGGGAACCACTGGCTGGCCAGTGGTAAGACATGCCTGGGTCCACGGAACTGTTATCTATGGCAGGATGGTTGAAGGGATTCTGCCACAGGGAGGGGATGTCTACTGTTCCACATGCAGTAGAGTGCTCGCAAAGAGAAATGCAGCGCTATGCATTTCCAACAAATTTTCTGCCACTCTCTTTCAAACTTTTGACTTTTTAAAACAAAAAATTTGCACAGGTCAAGGGATTGAAACAATGGGGTTTTACTATAAAGACGAATAACATCCATTTTGAGAACTGCAGCTGCATATAGCATGCCAAGCGGGAGTGCGCACAACCAATTCAGCCTACCTCAAATACTTGACAGTTCAAAATAATATAAACATTCATAACAAGTGTAAAATAAGACATATCATTAATGACCACTCGTATATATAAAAAATAAATTTTTTAAACTTTAAAAATATTTATTTGTTCCTAAAATTACAAGATAAACAACAATGTCTATACTGCTCACAGCACTTGCTACAGGGTTAGCATGATGACAGTGCTTTAGTATCATTTAAAGAATTCACCTGATGCTATCATAAAAGGTAAGAGTGTGACAGATAACCTAGGCTAGGTGTCACTATAATATTTTAATAATAAGGTATTGTAACATCAGGTTACAAAAAATTTTCACTCTGACTAGAAAATTTGAAGCAATGAAACTTTACTTTTACTATAAAAGTAGATAATGATACCAGTATTTATAATGGTTGACGCTTGCCCGCCCTCTCTATGTTAAATATCACGTTACTTTACGTTATAATTATACCCAAAACGAGTTTTAATAAGCTCAGAAGCAATTCAGGGAAAAAGGTATTTCGGCAATAGGCCTACTCACGTAATATGCGGCGAGGAATCTGTGCGACGTCGTAGGTTATAAACAAAGCGACGAACAATAGTATAATTCATTAAAGCAACCAACCATCTTCGCCCTTAATTTTTTACGTTGTTATAACCACACATATTAATGTACTTCAGAATATAATTGTAAATACGGACAAGTTATGTACACAAATGGATATTTTTCTTTTGCCACAGCTGAACATGTACATTGGGACGCCATCTTGTGAACGGCGATCTACCAACTATATTTATATTTTATAAAAGTATATAATTAAGTTGTAAAGCAAGTTTAAATACTTTTTAATACATAGGATTGAATATATATGTATTTACATATAATTATTTATGCCACGTTTATCTTTTCTTTCTAATTATTAATATCCAGTTTATACTTCCACCACCAGGGCAGGGAAATTTCAGCGAGATTTATGCGCGCGCATCTCATCCCTTCCAAAGAGGAGTTAATTTGCCCCTCCCTTCCTTTTCTTCGTTCCCACACATTTCTCCCTATATAAAGGCGAGGTCATCCACCTGAAAGGTTGATCGGCCCGACGGCCAGTGAGGCTGGAATCCGCCCACTGACCATAGGACGATCATAGGGGGAGCAGCAGAACTGGCTATCCGTTTTCTGCAGCTCGCACCCCTCCTTCGCGAGCCAGGCCATCTGAGGACCTATCTCGGCCTAGGGAATTTGTCCCCCCCCCCCCCCCTTCCTTGACGATAGGGTGTACTGTGTATAATTCAGTGTATGTTGTGAAAGCCGACGCAGGCGACCAATTGAACTGTTTGGACATTCAGGTCAATTAAAGTTTCCTTGTAAAAATACCGACATTTTCAATGAATAGCCTAGCCCCATCCCTCACCCCACTAGCTATTCACCTGCATACCAGCCGGATGTGAATCCTACCGCAAGACCAGCTCAACCTTCTCTACAGGATACCCGGCTCTCACCCAAGAGGGCTCGGTGCGAGAAGAGGAGATCATGGCTATGAAACAATAACCATTTTGCTACATTGTTTCATTTATGATAACTGGTTATGAGGAGCAAAGAAATCTAGCTTTTAACTGTGCAGTGGACACATGGCACAAATCTAGTGGGCACAACAAATAGCCTACCATAACTTCAAAGTAACTGTTAAAATTATTTTTAAATTTAGAATTATGAACAGACGTATGATACATTATATTTTACCATACAACTTGTCTAGTAAACCATATTTGTTATGAACAATTGTGTATTTTAAGGACATTTTCCTTACACAATTCTTGCTATCAAATAGTAATTTTTTTTTTTTTCAAATGAAACTGTCAATACCTACTAGCCATTTCCTTCACACTTTTCTCAGTTATCCAAGAAATGTTTAGGAGTTGATTCTTTTACTTTTATACCAGTGTTTTTTTTTACACACTTCTTGGTTATCCAAGAACTGTTAAAAAAAAAAAAAAAAAAAAAAAAAAGCAGAGTATAAGCTAAATTATAAAATATTTTCCTTTTTAAAGAGCGCTATATATACACACACACACATATACATATATTCACATTCATATTCATATTCATTTAGTCAGTAGCCATTGTGTGGTAGTTGTGAAAATAAATAAAATGCTTGAATCAATATCAAACTGTCTCATTATGTTTATTGAATTTAATTGAATTACATCTACAACCAGGATGGAAGAAATTTTTATTTTCAAAGAAATATCACTTTTGAGATTCTGCTATAATTGAATGGCCTTAAATATATATATATATATATATATATATATATATATTTTAATTATATGTGATGTGAATGGGAAAACACATGTCTCATCTAAATATTTGGTTATTTAGTTGTAACCATTACTGTTACAAAACAGTGTTGATAATAACCACTTTGCCCATCCATATACTGGCGTGAAAACAATGCTAGGTTTCATCTTGAAGCTGTGGTCTATGGGTTTTTAACATATTCAGTATAAACATGGAGGTAAGAAGTTAGTGAGTGGGTGTATAATTTTGACATGTTAATAATTGAAGTCAAAACTAGATCAACTCAACTTGCTTTCTCATCTGGACAGAAAAACCATTTATTTTATTCTAATGTATAAAGCTTATTCCTTGCTGATGTGGTGTTCATATCTAACAATACTTACTTTGTGAAGACATTTTTATGATTCTTCCTAGTAAGTTCTTTAGATGCTTTTAATACAAACTTTTTACATTTACCTTTATACAGCTACAGTTGTTTTATTAACGCGAGTGACTTCAACTTTAATTGAACTCAATTGACCTTCATGAATGTAACTGATTTTTCTAATTAGTGTAATGCACGTTTAAATACTAGTCAATTTTGGGTGCATATGTTAGCATGTAAGTAAACATAGACACTTCAAACAATAAAGTTTTATGGAGTGATTTAAGATCCCAATAGCCTACCTAATTGGTAATAGGTCATGGTGATAACAAGGGAATTGGTGTGTGCAATTTTGCTATGTTAATAATTAAATTCAAAATGAGCATGACCCCTCAACCCCTTGTCAATCTGGATAGTAAAACAATTATTGATCATTAAGTTTAATGTTAATTCCCTGCATATGTGTTTTTCATATTTGTTTCACAATACTCACTACATAATGGCATTTTAATGCTTCTTCCTAACGAGGTCCTTTAAATTTACCAAAAAAAAACTACTAACATATAAAGCGTTTATACAGCTACAATTTGTTTTGCAATCCAGTTGACTTCAACTCCATAGAATACCTCCATGTAATAGCTATTAATATAGTACTTATTACATACACTACTCACAATCATATATGTATTTTATTAAATCATCGTGTTGCGTTATCACAGGGTATTCCTGCGTCCTGTGTGGAGTCGTACGTTTTCCGTTTACAACTTGCAGCTGCGTTTTGGATGCACTAAAAATGAATGAAACAAGTAACACGTAAAAACATAATTACCTATTGTGAATAACACCCGCAAGGGAAATGCCCCATATATAAATAAACACATCGTTTTAACACTTGCCTCATTGTTGATACTATCTACTGTAGCAAAACCTAACAATGCCTTAACAAAACAAATACAATACATGAAAATTATAACAATGTCGTGTATGATAATAACAAAACTTATTAGGTAATATGTCTTTAACAAAACATATCCGTTTAACTTTAGAAACTTATTTCAAAATACAAAAAAAATAAATAAACTTTGTCTAAAGCCCTAACATATGATTCCGACATTTAAGCCATAGAATAAACACTATTGGACACCAATCGTCATTGAACATTCATTCTAAAAAAAAAAAAGAAGTAGATATCGATGAGAAACTAACAGTATAAAATACTGCTGTAAGACAATGGAGGTAAAGCGTTTTCATGATTTCCGACCAAGGTCTAAAAAGTACGAAAGTACTATTCAGTTTCCTTTAAAACTATAAGGCTTCCGTTAATGTTATTGCCGTATTAAAATATTTAATTTTGACTTCCATAATTCCTCTTGCCATAGTCTGGAACCCTGCCAGGTGTGTAGATTAATGTGCTAGAAAAAGTGAAAGGCCTCCTGAAAATTATACACCTGCAGACGATGACGTAAAATAGTATATACCGACAAAAAGAAATGCGTATATGTAACTTCGTAAACAAGCTTAGAACAGACACCATTTCTGTTTGTTGAAACTGCTGCGAAAATTTCACATTCATTGGCCATGTAAATTCCCAAAAGTTTATAGATAAATCCCCTTGACAACGAGGGCCACTTTTGTAATATGTAATGACAGTGTGGTTTGATATTGTATCAATGATAATCCGATTAGTGCCACATCACAATATACTTATGTGAAAATCTGGCTAGAAAATCTTGATTGACAAAATACGTTCATGTAGCATTTAAAATAAAGTTTTTAAAAATTTACATGGCTATGAATCATCAAATTTTTTGTGGTTATTTATTGTTAACTTGCCTTAAACTTTATTTTTTCATATTTTGTCCCAAAGTCACACCTTTGTTCTCATACAGCATGTGATGACGTCATGAACTCGCTAACGTTTACTCTAGGTTGCGCTATACTAGTTTGTTGTTAGCCATTTTGTGTGTATGGTGTGACCAATATCAGGAAACCTTAATGCTATTTAATTTGTAAACGGAAGCAATGGCTAGTGTGAAAGGTAATGTTGAGGTTTAAAATGATTAATATTTAATTAAATTTTGTAATTGTTTTCAACTTCTTTCCACAAATCTGTTATATGGTATAAAAAATGGTACAGAAAAGTGTGATTCCTATGTGCACTGTGTTTCTTCGTTACGAACAAATGTGATACTGTACGTTTAAGTTGCACCGTTGCACCTGTTCGGCAGTTGCTGTTCACTTCAAGTAACCCTTTTTAAAGCGTTTTTGCAAAAGTAACGCGCCATGTTCTAAAAACCGAATTTGTTTTTATCAACTAGGATTGATTGTCTGTAGCGATTTAATGGATGACATTTAGTGTAAACTTTTCACAATATAAATAATTTTCCAATTATTAACTGCAGTTTATACGGTTACAATTCGCAACTTATGCATTGATTTGGGTGATATATGTAAATGATTCTAATTATCTGCATATTTATGGTTGTTTAATTAAAATTTTAATTATTCAAATTGGAAAATTAATGTTTGTTTTATATTATGCTAGTATGTGCTTTATTCTTTAAGCAATTGTTTAATTTTTATTTTACTTTTTAAGCACCCTACAATGACTCACAGTGAGAGAATGAATAAAAGCTTGATGTTCTATTGAAATGGGAAGAGGAGATAAGGGGTGATTAGTTGAGAATGAGTCATGGATAGCATGCATGGGTGGGGGAAATGAGTACTCAGAGAAACCTCATCAGCCCACTGCAATATCCACGACATTTCCCTCATTCAAAAAATCTAGATTTGACTTTGTTGGAAATTGAACTGGAATCGGTAAATGATCTAACCACTCAACCAATGATGTGATACTCTAGTATACGTGTGAAATTTTATGAATGACAATTCTATGTTCGGAGTATGGTCATATAGATAGGTCTGGCAACTTCCTTGGTGTGTCTCGTCCACTTAGTGAAGCTCATGGTGGCCTGGGAAGTAACAACATTTAAGCTGAAATGGTGAGAGAGGATGCCTCGCTTTTATATTATGCCTGGTTGTAATGAAGGTTACAGCTCAAAACCGTAATGTTTCTGCTAAACCTTGAATTTTAAATCTCATACATAGTAATAAATAGGAATTTTGGGGGTTCATTATTTTTAATTAATCTGTTTTAATTCTGTGAAGTAATCCATTGCATTTGTCAGCTTTCCTTACAAGCATTACATGTGTTAAAATTTTGCAGCACCCATATGTGAGAGAAAGAAAAAATATGTTCTTAAAAAAAATTTAAATTCTAACATAATCAATTATTCTTTCAAATAGAATTTTTATTTTAAAATCACATTCTGGGCACAAAGTGCAATTTAAAAATGATAAAATATAAAAATAACATTCGTTCAAATAAGGAAGAGAAAATAATCCATTGATTATAATGCATCAAGATTTTTTTATGTGTAACAAAGCTCTTGAACATCCTACTAATATTATAAACGTGAAAGTTTGTAAGTATGGATGGATGGATGTTTGTTACTCTTTCACGTAAAAACTACTGAATGGATTTGAATGAAATTTAGCCTACAGCTAGCTTATAACCTGGATTAACACATAGACCCATATTAATATGAAATTCCATCTCTAAGGGAGTGAAAAAGTGATAATTTCATTTTATAACAGAAAAAATCATGTCATAGCCATACAAATAGTGAGTGAGTGTCATTTCTCTATGTCTGCCACACGATCATACACATAGTAAGGTCTTGCAAATTCATATTTTTCTCCTTGGTGAGACCAGTCCGCCTAGTGGAGCTCGCAGCGGCTAGCAAAATAAAGGTGCTAATAACAGTTTTGTTCTTAACTTCGTCAATAGATAGAGTTGCATTGAATTTTAAACACACCATCGTTTGATGCGTTTGTCATGTCTTTAATTTTCGTTTGTTTGTGCCGTATGCGTTCCTATACCATTCATCCGACTGCGATGAAATTTTGGTGATTTGTTATGCGCATGTCCATGAAGGTTACTGAGACGGTATAACTATTTTTCAATAGTTGGAGCACGAATCGTGTCAAAAAATGTGTTTATTTCATATTATATAGCGGCACTTCGTCTGTTTTTGTTGTATAAGTGCGCACGCATGACATAATTAATTTAAATATAAAAGAGATAGAGATAGAGTGATATATATATATATATATATATATAGTGAGATAGACGGAGAGATAAGTTAAGATAGAGCGAGGTATAGAGAATGAATTGGGTTAGATAAATATATATACCTATAGATGTATAGAGCTATATAGAGACTTAAATATAGAAGATATAGAGATAGTGGGAAGTATATATGTAGATATAAAGCAATAAATAGAGATAGAGAGATACATAGATGTAGGTATATAGATGTAGATAAAGATAAATATATATAGAGAATTGGATAGATGATTTGTATATGTGGAACTACTTCAAACATATTACAAATCAAAACTGAATGAGGCATTGCAATGCAGGCTGAACATTAGCTAGATAATGGAATCTTTTCAATATTAGTAATCTCTTATTTTTCAGCTTTTTTCTATATTGCTTTATAAAGTCTAAATTACATACAGACCAGGTAAATAACTATAAACTGGCAGAACAACGTCTGTCGGGATCTGAAAGTGATATAAATTAATTTTCACACTTGACATTCAAATTAAGAAGACAATTACTAACTACACCCTGTGTTCAGCCTGGGCAGCACCAGGTATTGCAGCTAGTAAAAGATAAAATTAACAGCAATACATGTTGACCTTAAGGTTATGACAAAACAAAATGCACTTTTGCTTACTGACATAAAAAAATAATTAACTAATCTAAAAATCACTTTGAAAGAATTACACTTTATTGAAGATTAACAATTTTTTAAATATGCAATTATCATGCTTTCCTATGGGAGATAACAGTTTGTTTGGGATCTGTATTATCAACAATTCAACTGACAACTACAGCAAAGTTACAGATTATTGCTATGCATTTAACTCATACACAGCTTCCAAATATGTCAATTAAAAATCTTAAACTGCATATTAAGTTTAAATTGAAACAGAGTTTTAAAAAAAATATGCCCACTTTTATACTAAACTCCTATTTAACACAATGTTAATAATGGGTATTACTTCTACTACTCCTACTACTACTTATCGAGTGCTTCGCTTCGATGTTTACTCCATTGATGTTCACCGCAAACGGTTTCTAGTACCAGCGTTGCCTAGTGAGGACAGCCATCTCAGTTTTATTAGGGGCTAGTTTGAGCTACGGCGTTTCAGCCAGTCGTTCAATCTCATCATTAGGTAGTCAAAGTTTTTGCTGCACGTCCTCAGGGCTGCTTGCAAGAATGATTCCCGCAATGTCGTCGGCGTAGCCGTTTAGGTGGGTGTCCCGTGCCATGTCCATCCTCAAAAGGCGACACTCGTCATAACCAAAACCATACCGATAGACCTCATGGCAAACAAACGACAAAGACTCCACGAGCGACGCACATATAAGGGCACCCTTGACGACTACTCCCGTCAACTCGAAAGGAAGCAGACCCTAAGAGAATGGCAAACTAGTTGGGAAAATGCGGACACAGGGAGATGGACAGCTAAACTTATCCCAGCACTCGAAACATGGTCTGACTGCAAACACGCAGTAACTAACTTCAACCTACCGCAACTACTCACAGGGAACGGACTGTTCGAGGCGTACTTGCATCGCATGGGGCTAGCAGACAGCCCTGTGTGCAAATACTGCCCAGCAAACACCGATGATGCCTGCCACACCTTCTTCCACTGCGGCAGATGGGAGACAGAAAGAACAGCGGCCGAAGAAACAATCAGAGCCAAAATGAGTCCAGGAAACATAATCCCCCTTATGAGCAGCTCTCCGCGGAACTGGGAGACAATAATGAGCTATGCCGAAGCAGTACTGAGAGCAAAGAAGCTTGAGAACTGACCAAGAAGAGCGCCTAGTCGCGTAACCTGGGCCAGGCTGAAGTAATGCAAAGCGGTTTCCGGTCTGGCCCCCTTCCTAAAAGAAGGGCAGAAAGAGAGGACTGTTTTTAGTCAGTAAAAATCTGACACTACCAACAATCCCACCTGTTGGTGTCTTTTGAAGATTTTTAAACCTCTCAAAAAAATTACTACCACCACCACTACTACCACCACCACTACCACTACCACTACCACTACCACCACCACCACCACCACCACCACCACCACCACCACCACCACCAACACCACCACCAACACCACCACCACTACTACCACCACCACCACCAACACCAACACCACTACTATTACTGCAACCACCATTAGTTCGCAAGCCGCCATGAGCTTCACTAAGCAGACTGAGAATGAAGGTAAGTTATTAGACTTATCTATATGACAGAGATCCTGAGATAATATGGGATCCAGAACCATGACTAAATAAAAAAAAATAGGTAGTCTTTTTATTGGTAAATTTGTAAATGCAGCATAACTATTAATCAAATTTTATATGTATGTATGGTAGCTATTTAGTTTTGCAGTTTGTTTCTCTCATAACTCATCAGCTACATCTGGCCATACTTTCTTTAAAAAAATTGAAAATTCATCATTTCTATACACTATTTTTTTTTTTTAAAGCTTTTTTAAGTCCATTGGTGACCAAGATATCATGCCATCTCTTTAAATGTTAAGCATTGTTCTTCAATACCTAGCGTCTGAAAATGTAATACTACTAAAAAAAAAAAAATAATGTAAATTTGGAAAGATCTGGGAACATTCGAGAACCACTAACCTTTGCTTTCAAGACCATCCTGCAAAGGTGCAGTTTTAATTCCAAAGGGATTTTAAATAACTGAATAGAGGGAGGGGTATAGAAACCTGGGATTTTAATGGAATTGCTAAAATGAAAAGTCTTCACATAGTCAAGTAACTTATAAATGAAAAAGGATCTAAAAATTAAGGCATGCTAATTTTAGTGTAAATGCTGCTAAATGTAGATGAGTGTGGCTGCCATATTTGCTTCAAAAATGTTAAGTAAATTTTATGTTGGAGGGTTGTGGAAGGCCATTGAGTTCATATTGATCTTGTGTGCAGCATGTTATGGAGTTTTGTTTTGTTCAAATGTAAAACAATTCTTTTGTCCCCTGTCACTTTCAAGTTTTTCATTCAGTATGTAGAAATAAATGGGTACTGCATTGTTTTGAAAGAGTTCTATTGTCATTTGCTATTGCACTGCATTGAGAAACATACTTGCAAATATCCCTCTTTCAGCTACCGGGTACTTACGTGGCATATGATATTTTGTTGGTAATCCTTTTCCATTACTTTTAATTGTAAGTACTGAAATTAAAAATATATAGTAAGAACCGTATGCAATTCATTTTTCAGGTGAGGCAAGTGCTGTGATCGATAAAGATTCAGAAGAACTGCATCTTATAACGTTACCTTCAGGGAAACCTTTTAAATTTTTGGTGCAGTCCACCGGCGGAGTTGACGTGAAGGAGGATAAAGCTGTTTGGGATCATTCTGCCACCAGGCTGTTGATTTCCGAGTATGACGAGAAGAAGCAAATGGTGGACAGTGGTAAGTTGAAGAGCCACAAGATTATGTGGAACTTGATAGCGGAGGAAATGTGTAAACAAGGCTACTCTTACAACAACTTGCAAGTCGAGAACAAGTGGAAGAGTCTGGACAGGGCGTTCAAGAAATATCTGTCTAGGAGGGAACTGACTGGGCGCACCAAAAAAGTACCTTTTTTCAAGTAAGTTTTGATTATCTAGCGGGCAGTTTGAACAAATAGTGACATGTTATTAAAACAGTGTACTCATTTCCAGCACCCCTGGCATGGCTATAATTTATGAGTAACAGTCTGTCTTCAAGTGGTTCGGAGCCCACTATTAGGGGACATTAACGCCCTGGTAAGGGACATAATTTACAAATATTTTGTTAATTTAATTCATAGCAAATGTTAAAAGTAATGTGATACACAAAGATCACATCTAGAGTTATGACCACATCAACATTGGGTTTTGAAAAGTTGTACATAAAATTATAGGGAGGGTGACTGGGTAAATTTTTTCCCCTGGGCATGTTGTTTCTCTAGATGGCTTTAAGGTGAATGCCATGGGAGATTCTAAGACAGTAGTATCTATGTATAACATTGCCTTTAATCTGCGACATAAAACCCTACCACCAACTTTTGTTCCCCTGAATTTATATAAAGTTCTACCTATTTGATAAGATGTATGGCAACTGAAATTGGCTTCTTTTAGTGTTTAACCATGGAGTCAAGAAGTTATAGAGTAGGTGTGTGCAATCTTTGCTGTGTTTACAAATTAAGTTAAAACTCAAATGACTGTTATTGGCTGGAAATGATACATATGTGCAAGTTAATTTTGCTAGGTGGATGAAATGAAACTAAATGTTATCCAAAAATATGGTAAAATGTGTATCGATAATACAAAAAGGAAATAAATCCCAAAATACGTAAGTATGAGTTGACTATATAGGTGTAAAAAAATCTAATCTCTTCCCACACTTAGTATACAATCAGGCTGCATCAATGTTATTTAGCTAATGTAATTATTGCTTTGATATTATGCATTTTGTGTGTGCATTATTTATGCTTTTAGAACATCATATGTAAATCATTTCGCATAATAGGCGATAAAATTCAAAATATCAAAACCTATATTTGTGATGCCTTTACTACTTCTGTACTCTGCAGGTTTCTTAATTTTTTTTCCTTTGGGGAAGGGGAAGATGGTATATACATATCAGTATTTTATACACACACACACACACACATATGAATATATACCCTTCACTTGACATATTATTCACAGTGCGTATTTCTCAGGAGCAGCTGCATTTACCAAGCACCCGCGTACATGCAGACATATTAATGTTGCGATTAGTATATTTCCATATTCTTTTCCGTTCTTCAGTTATTTCACTGTAAGAAGAGTTTTGGTTATAACAATTTTTGTACTTATCCATTTATTTTTTCCCCTTTGTAATGTTTTTTATCCCACAATATATCTAGTCTTAAATTTCTTCTGGAGCATGAGTTTCTTTGACTCCAACCGTATTTGTAAAACATTCTTTACAGGATTGTGAAGAGAAATATCGGTAGAACTGATAAATATTATTTATTGTAATTTTGGTTTTTAGAAGCGAGTATAAACTAATCAATATTTACCCACAGTTTTCTCAAATATGGTTTGATTTAACTATAGACTTCTAAAAAACTACAGAATCAAATTTCCTCGTTCATTTCATATGAAATATAATTCTAAATGTTACCAGCACCCTAATTCAAACAAAATAAATTTTTACTGATAAGTTAAGTTGGGGCAAGCAATTTAGTAGCACATATATTCAGAAATAAGGCGAGGAAATTTAAACTCGAATAAAATATTGCAAGGTCAACAGGTAAATGGAAAGTACTGACTAAACAAACAACTATGTATAATTAATAAAAACCCAAAACGTATATGAATTTACATGATCTGTGACAAAAAAAAAAATTGTATTTTTTACATGTAAATGCTGTGTGATTAACCTGTTTGTACAACTATAGGCACAACATAACGTTTCCACACTTATCATCAATTTATTCATTTAGGAAAATTAAATGAAGGTTGTAACTATCATTTGTTTATGTAATCTGAGTGGAATACCCCAAAATGCTAACTGACTTAAGAATCTACACCAGACAACCAGTCCATAACTTTTTAACTCCATATGTTTAACCTACCTTGGCTGGGTGCATGTAATGTCACAGGCTAATGACAATGTTGTTTTCAAATGTGGTAGATATACATTGACATTGTCCAGGACTATGTCCACTTGAGACAATGTGCCGCCACCTCCCTCTGTACCCATAACCTCCCTATCTACGTGTGCGTGTGAAGCGTGATGTGAGCCGGCATTGAAATAGCACACCATTAGCCTGGAGGATGCGAGGATTACCTCTAGGAGCAGTGCCACATTCCCATAAATACTTTTAAATATAACTTTGTAATATGTTTTCTTTATTTTCCGACGGCTCTGTTTCTTTTCATCTACAACAATCAATCTTTTATTAAATATCACTAATTCTATTGTACTCAGGCGGATTCGGACACCGCAGAACGCACCCCTGAGCAGCGAATCTATTATTTGCAAACTTTATAAACATTCAAATACAGTTATTTTGAAGGGTTTTTGAATGTAACTTAATTTGTTTTAATTATGTGAAGGGTTTTTATGTATAAGTTTCATAACATAAGCAGCACGTACGTAGTAACTAATGATGGTCATCATCATCAGTGAGGTGGAAAGAGACCTCATCAGTGGCTATTTTCTGATATCCGACCCAGTCCTCGACCATCACCTCCCGAGGTAGGAAGCAGCAGCACCCCGGGGACTTCATCGCTTGCTATCACTGTTACTTTTCTTTTGTTTTCTCACTTAAATATTTTAAATAGTTTTAGGATAATCTTCAGGGCATATACTTTGGAAGGTAGACTGTTTAGTTAATTAGTTTCAACTCATTTATTAAGAGATTTTTAAATTACAGCATGAGGAACTTGTCGGCCACAAGGGTGACCTACCACAACTATCCAGATTTATGCCGCGAGGTGGTTTTTATGTACAGTTATGATGAGAGAAGTGTAAAGTGATTGTGCTGAGTAATACATCGTGCCAAAATAGAGTTTCTCATGGATCGACTTCTGTAGCAGGCATGTGGGATGCCTTTAAGAGCCCACTCTTTGTGTTGGCGTGTCTGATGCTTAGAGCGGACCAGGTCTGGAAGAGCTGAGGAGATTTAAGTAGAGCGGTTCCACACACGGAAAACGTCATGACCCTGTTGAGTTATATGGTGGCACCTAGGCACACACTATTGACGTGTACATGCAGAATGTATAAGGTGTTAGAAAATTAATATACTGAAAGTGAATCCTCAACAGGATAACCAAAAATTAGGATGAACCAATCTAATCCCTAAACCTCAAATACCATCAAATTTTTAGTATTCAAAAGATTTGAAGAAAAATATTGGAGGAAGTGAAATTCAGAAATTCAATTACTAGCACATGTATAGTTTACAAAAACTTGTAATATGCTTGCCAACAGTATACATACTTTTAGGGCAGACACAAACACAAAAATGATATATTTAAAAAATGTTTCCTACTAAAATTCTGTCAGAATGTTTTTTGTACTTCAGGAAAAATTTTTTGGCCAAAATATACATAATTTTTATATCCTTAATTTATAAATAGTCCCTATGCTTTTTTATTTTAGAAATAATATATGGCTTAAATTTTTTATTAAACTTAAGTTTGTGTGTTTTTGCTCATATATAATTTAATTCCTGACTCTTGAGGCTTGAGTTTTTTATAAATCAAATTTGAGGCTCAGATATGAGAAAAAGTGGATACAACCGAAGTATTGCCAAAAATGTTTATTGAAACTCGAACCAACTTCAGTGCTGTGGTATTGGGGGGGGGGGGGGGGGGGTGAGGATGGGTGGTAACCACCCAAATACCTGAACCTATTAGGGCCCCACGCAAACTCTTACTATACTGATGCACCTTTTAAGTATTATGTTTGTCATTAAAATTATAGAATTCTTATTCATTATATTACGTAAACATAATATATTTGGATTTTACTAACACAAAATGGTTTTTATTGTTGTTAATTTTTGTGCTTTTAACATTGAAATAAATTAGCAAAAGTAAACCATGGTCAAAATTTAAGTTTCTTGTGGCTTAGAAACATTTATATTTAAGGAGTTAATTTTTAAAATTTTCTGGCAGCCCTTTTTTCTCCCAAAACTCCCATTCTATCAGTAAAGCCACTTTCCAAAATATTAGGGCTTTGCAAAAGTAAACGGCGAAGTCTAGGGCCACCACTGTGTGGTGTGGGGTATTTGGGGAAGGGAGGCTAATTATCCAATAAATTTATATGTACTGTGCCATAGGCAAAGTTTACAGCTTCCCTTTTTTGAGCCAATGGTTAGGATCTCGACAAGCATTGCATAGCAGAGCAAGAAATTGTGTCCGTCACCCAAGATGTGATATATGCACAAAAAAATTAAGTATATATATTTTTTCAGCAATAAGTAATATTTTTGTTGTGAATGGCTGTCTACTTGTGGTGTTGAAACATGGTTATTTTTGTGACAGAAATAACATTATTTCTAAAGTAAAAATATTTTAAGTTTTGTGGTTTGACATATAAATTTTTTGTTATTAAAATATTGATTATTAAAAATAAATTACCAGTTTCTAAGGTAGTAAGGGTTTCTTTAGCTTTATATGTTTATTTCCTGCATGCTTCATGCATTAAAAGCAGTAGTGGTAGGTTATTAGTTCTATAAACTAACTTTTTAAATGAATTAAACTTAGAATTCATATATACTTATTGTCCCCAATAGGTTGCCTCCTCTAACTGAAATCTGAGGTCATATGTGCTTCATTACTTCTGGCACATTGCTGACATCAGACATGAATGGATGATACTTTTATTTAATGTTAAAATATATATTTAATATATTTTGTTTATTTTTATGTTCATCAAAGAATTTAAACTAAGTTATGAAAAAACAAATAGAAACTAATTCTGCTTGGTTTTTGAAATCTTGCATGTCGGTAAAAAAATTATTACTTTTTACCCCAGGGAAATGATGGAAATTCATAAGCGACATCAGGACTTATATTCTTCAGTCGTGACAGAGCTGCAAGATGAAGATGTTGTAATGCACGAGGAAGTCGTCAATGACAGTGATGTTGAGACTCATGAAATGTCGTACAGGTAAAAAAAATTACATAATTATACAGAGGAATTTTTTTTTTAAGTTGGCTGTCTTTTATGTTACAAATTATCCTGTATTTTACTATTTCCAAACTTTGCAATTGTATGGTAACTTTTATAACCACCTCAGTATCTGTATTCTGAAATCCTTTTAATGTTTGTCTGATAATATTTTGTGAAAATCAAAAGGAAGCTGGATGCTTATGTCAATTTTATTTGATTTATAATATCAAGTGTGGCTATAGTTTGGCTTTTAATTTGTCATGTGTGCGAGTAATTTGTAGGTTATTAGGCTACCCTCTTATGACTTAGCTTCCATTTCCTGGTGGTTTGATTTCAAAACTTTTCTGCTTTATTTTATGTCATGTTAGCAAGTAAAGGTATGCTTTTAAATATTTCTTTGAGTACTGACTTTTAGGGTTTTAAATGACAGAAACATACCTGGTACTATTACTACTACTATGTACCTGTACAACATAGATTATATTAATTTGTGCTGACCAGTGGAGACATGTTGGAAAATTATTTAATAGGATGTGTGACCAACATAGTGTAATCCCACCCATTCCAACAAGCAGAACCAGGCGCTGCTCTAGGTTCATATCTCGGGGATAGAGATTGGTCATGGGCTGATTTCCTAAAGTTTCAGACTTACAGGAGAGGAGCTAGCTGTCAGAGCAGTGGTTCTGAAACTTTTTGAAGTCAGGCACATTTATAATCCTACAAATAATTGTAGCAGCACCATATACAAATTCCTGAGAAGTAGTTAAAAGTAATAAAGTAAAAAATATTAGAGGAGATAAAATGTTTTTAAAAAATTAAAAAATACCTTATGTTTATTCAGGCTTGTTTACAAACAATAAAGAGCATATATGTACAGCATCGTACAAAACTAAATCACTGTTCTATCAAACCCTGTAGAGTTGTGCAAATAACACATAATAATGATGTGTTAGCTGAGACTTGTTGAAAGCATGGTATTTTATGTTGAATATTCCTCACCTAATGTAATAGTCATAACTCATAAGTCAACCTGTGTGCTGTCTGCCACAGGATGCTGGTAGTGGGAAAGTGGCAGAGAATGAGGGGTGTGATTTGTATCGTATTATTTGGGGTGAGGGTGGGAGGGGGGGGGGGTTGCAGTGTGCCTCATTTCGTGTCTCTTTCTCATAGTTGTGTGATTAGACAGTTTCAGTTCTTTCTCGTTCAAGAAGAAAGAAATTTTCTGCATGACATAATCTTTGACATTCCTCATGTGATTTGGTGTTGTAGTAAGAAAATTTTCAAACTAGAGTTTGCTGTTAGAAAGAAAAAGGCACATTTTTAACAATTTTGTGGCTTATAAAAGCTCTTCTTTTTTTGTTTCAGTGAGTATCTGGAGCATGTGACACAGATAGAAGAAAACATAGTCGGCAATGGGGAAAGCATTGTCTTGACGAGCACAAGCCCTTCGAAAGAAACATACTCATTCCACCCTGACGACATAGAGAAGAGAGAACCACCACCTAAACTGAAAAGTGTGATATACGAAATCCGCCTTTTGAGAAAAAGTTTGATAGAGCAGAGGGAGGCAAGGTTGCAAGAAAAGAGAGACTTGGAGTTAAAGAAACTTAAGATAAAGGAAGCTATCTTTAAGCAGTTGAAAAGAAAAAATGATCTTTTGGAAGAATTACTAAAAAAACTATAATGTACTTTAGTGTTAGTATAAAACTGTTTCTCTTGCAAAATCAGTTTGTTTGATTCTTACATGTTTTGAAAATATAAATAATTTTTTAAAAACTAGTTTTTGTTCTGTACTGTGTATTGAGTTTTATTTTAAATACATTTTTTAACTGTACATTACATTCTACAGAATAGTTGAGAGTAAAATCCAAATAAAGTGTGGAAAATATAAATTTAAAACTGTCTTTAGCATTTAAAAAAATGGACTAGCAGTGAATTAAAAATATGTTTTATTTATTTTACTGAAGAAACTGGAGAATAGACTTTACTTTGTAATTAAAATTTAAAATGTGTAATAATTCAACACTGAAAAATGAAAAAGTAATGACTCATGCAAACTTTCTGTTGTACAAGCTTTTGCAATACATTAATATTTAAGTTTGAAACTAAATTGGTTCATTTGACGTTGCTTACTGTCAGAACCCGTCAGTACTTGTTCCACTCGTGGGTTATGGCAGCGAGCAGTGACACGGCCTGGCAGCAGGGTCGAGGGCAGCACCTGGTGTGACCACAGTGATGTGGGAGGACACTTGAGGGTCCCACTTACCTGACCAAAAATGTTCACAAAACTGAATTGAAACTAATGGTTTAGCTGAATGACTTCCAGCAACGCGGAAGTTCTGCCACAACTATTTTCATCATAGATGTACTAAGTGTAATATGAAAATTTGCAAAAGTGATGATAATCACAAAAACTTCCATGACTTTTTACACCCATGATATTACACAAAGTGAATATCTATTGAAAATATGTGTTGTAGAACAATAAATGCAAGGGAGGTGTATTCAAATTTTATAAATAGACATTAAAAGAAGTAATGATGAAAAACTTGAAAAATTAACGTGTGAAACCAAGGCTTAAGACCAATGAATCACAAAAAATAATTAAATAATTACAGATTTATAAACCCATACAGTTTCCTAACCCCATACAAATTGTCCTGAAAATGTGCGATTGTGAATTTTTTAATACTTATGAAAGTACATTTGATATTTACAATGAAAAACATGGGGCATTTATACATGAGTGGTTCACCTAAGTCACTAACAATTTTATTGCACTGCAGATGATCTGAACTGTTGTGTGAGTTTTCTCAACAGCATCTTCTCCCTACACTATTGCATGTGCCCCACATTTTTGGTTTTAAATGTTACAGGTATTTTCATAGGTATTAAAAATTCACAATCACAAATTTCTGGATAATCTGTAATCTGGCTAGGAATCTGAATGGGGTTATAAATTTGTATGGGGCTAGGAGAAATTATTTTATACTTTTTAGTCAGTTTTAAAAATGTGGTATATTAACAATTTTTTTTAATAATTTTTTATATATATATATATATATATTTTTTTTAGTCTTGTGTGATTTTTAACATTTTGATTGGAGCAGTCGGTGATGTAAGCATCGCCTGCATAGTGCTGAGTCATGCATCCTGCAAAACTGTTGGACTCATAGCCTAACGCCACGAATCGGCTAGTCTGTGCTCTCATTTTAGATTCAAAAAGAAGTATTAAAATTGAAGTTTTTTTTACAAAAATATTTTGCACTCTTAAGAGTGAAATTAGACTCTTAAAAGAAATAAAATTCATGGTCACACCAAGTTGAGTGAGTTACCATTTAAAACATTTTGTGTGATTACCCTCTAGCAGTGCAGAATCAATTAACAGTAAATATAATTATTTTTTTACTTCATGTTTTATTGTAAATATTTTCATTTAGGTACAGTCGATACATTGTATATGTAACAGTGTTCTCAAAAAAGTACAATTGTAGCATATCTACATCATAAATCTTTGGTACTAAAAAATGTGTTTTACGAGAATATGAATGTTTAGGAAGAAAACTAAAAACATGTACACAAACGTTTTAGGTTTGTCTTTGACACCAAGTAACAATTATTTATGTTAGATGCTGACAATGAACAAATTCACATTTTAGTTACCACAGAACAGTTTTATACAATAAACACCATATTGATGAATGAATACGCAAATGCTGAGTTGACTACTTTGTTGTAATGTTTTTTGTTTAGGGTTGAATAAAATGTGATGATAGTGAAAAGCACGGTGATTAATATTGTAATGTATGTTGATTCTTTTGATTGCTAAGTCTATATAACACAAGAACAATAAAATTACCTAATACAGTAATACATGATGGCTTAAAAAATAACCACGTTCAATGCTACTAAATAGATTTTATAACTAAAAAAACCCCACAAAAATCAGTCAAGTCATGTATTTAGTCAGTCATGTAGGCATGCACAGTTGTATACATGTATGGCACAAATTTCTGTCTTAGAGGTCTAGGGACATGATTATACGGTGATTTACGATAAAAACATAACACAGCAAAGCAAGTTACTACAACTTAATACACAATTTAGCATCGAAATGTAACTAAAAACATAAAATCAATCAGCAATTTGACAAAAATACCCATATTAGACATATTTTATCTTTTATTGTGGTAAATTCATTGAATGTAATTTATTTTTCATGTGTTTTGTACTGAATTTTAAACTAAATGGAAAAAATTAATATCTTGTTTAATCTTACATCTCAACGCATTTTTACATTAATTACACTGACCATTTTTCAAAAACTTTAAAATTTGCAAATAAATCTTTATTTTTCGGAGTTGTTCTGTACTAGACATGCTTATTAGCTTATTACTAATTATTTTATTGTGCATCATATGTTAGTTAAAATGACACTATTATAATTAAAATAGTATAAAATAAATTGTAAAATATTTTTTGAATAATATCTTTTTTTGATAATAATGACAATGTTTTCAAATAAAACCATATAATTTGTCACTATAAATGACACACCATGCCACATAATTGTAATTTTTAAGGCAAGCAATTTTTTGACTTATGTTCATATATTTTTTTGTTTGTGACCTCCAAATGAAATTGGACATGTCTATTTTTGCTATTTATTGTACTGAACATAATGCTCTGTACCACTATGTATATATAGAGTGTAAAATGTATATCATAGACACTGCGCCAAATCTGTTCCATAAAAAAAAACATGGTTTACCTTTGGGTTGCAGAAATATAATTTGTGTTTCATAGTGCTTGTGTGAAGCACTAAATAGTATTGTGGCCAGGCAAGAGAGACAGTAATTAATAAGTCTTTCATGGCTCACTTCTTTACTGTTTAAAACAGTTTAGAGAGAAACACACTATTTTGGAGTACTGAAAGTAATTAAAAAAAAAAAAAACCTTAAAAACTTAAAGTGTATTCTGGTTGTTAAATCATTGGTCTGTATTGTACAGTATAAAGTTAGCCAATATTTTATGGAGTAATATAAAAGCAGACTTTGTCATTAAAAAACAGTGGCGTGTATTCAATAGACGCTAGGTCGGCAGTGCTTAACCCTGTTGTTTTGTTATGTTGCTTGGCGTAATGTAATAATTTTTGCTATCTGGTAATTTCATCTCGTGTGCCAATGCGATGCGATCACCGTAGCGGGCACGTCGGTTAGCTTGTCACCCGGTTGTCATGGTAACGTGAAAGCCGGGCGGGTGAGGTGACCGGGTGGAGGGGGGGAAAGGGTCCGCGTATCTTCGTGAGACTACTTCGGTAATTTTCGCTCAAGGCCCGCTGTAGCCAGAGCAGCTGGCCTTAGCTGTGTGTGCGCGCGTCGGCAGGCAGATGTTGCGTTGTGTCGTGCAGCAAACAAATACCGGTACAAATTTTATTCTGTTTTGGTGTTTACTGTTTTCGTTTTAAGAGCTAGCCAGTGAGAATGTAAACTTCATCTGCGACTGCTATCCATGTGCCAACAAGGTAAGCTGTGAGTTCCGCAGCGTATGCTGTCCGGGATGGAGCAGGACTCTCAACCCGGCCCCAGCCGAGAACACAGCCACTGTGTTGTTTGCAATTTTTTGAGTACTGATTTTAATTCTTTTTCTTTTGATGATAAAAAAAAAGTGTTTGACAGTGGGGAGACCGACTCCTGATTTAGACATAAAAACAAAAGGAAAATCTTTCGTTAGATATTTTAATTGTAATTTATATTTGAAAAATAAGTGGTTAACAGGCTGCCCATTACTTGGAAAACTTTTTTGGTGGCCATGTATGCTTTTTTCCAAAGAAAAAAAATGTGTGGAGCAAAACTGGATACAGTGACATGGGCAATTTGCACTAAGCTTTAAAAAAACATTGCTTGTCCCATACCCATTTGCAAGCTATTCTTTGTGAAAAAACCTTTGGCAAGATTAGGATAGACCACTTGCTTGATGACCAAAAAAAAAGTCATCAAGAACACAATGAATTGGTTAAAATCTTCAGACGTTTTGTAGATGTTATCTAGCATAGCAGGAACTTCCTTTCATAGGTCACAACGAAGAACATGACTTAAAAAACAAAGGTAATTATGTTGAACTAATTACCTCATCAGTCAGTATTATTTAATTTTGAAACATCATCATGAAATGTCATCAATTTTTACAGGACTATCAAATCTTATACAAAATGATTTGATTTCAAGTGTAGCCACTGTAGTCAGTGAACGCATTAGAAACAAAATTGAAAAAAACTATATTTGTTTCTATCAGCCTAGACGAAACAACAGATATAAGCAATCCGGCTTAACTTTCGTACATATTTTGGTACATTGGTACATACATAAAATTCTAGCTTGAACTAGAACTCTATCTTTGCTCATCAAAGAGAAGTTCACAAGCTAGAATTATATGTATTTTTTGTAATTTTTTTATTTCAATTTTTTTGGTGTAATTTTATGTTATCAAAGAAAATGTGTGGCGGTTTTCACCGTGTGCTCTCGATTATCCATACCAGTATTATGATAGTTTTCTCCATGTGCTTCTGATTATTCTTGTCAATATTATGATGGTTTTCTCTGTGTGCTCCTGATTATTCTTGTCAATATTTTGATGGTTTTCTCCGTGTGCTCCTGATTATTCTTGTCAATATTTTGATGGTTTCCTCCATGTGCTCCTAATAATGTTTGTCAATATTATGATGGTTTTCTCCGTGTGCTTGCGATCATTCCCGTGGTTTCTCCAAGTGCTTCTGGTTATTTCTGAGAAACCGATCTCTCCATGGAGAAATTTTACTCTTAATGAGACATGTCATTTTGATCAAGGTTACATTTAATTAGTGAATTTATGCTACTAAATCAACACTTGCAATATTTTTTTTATCAGGTGGAACTAAAAATAAAAACATTCAGTCAAATAATAATATGCCCTGAGAAATCTGAGAAACACTAACTGGAAGAACAAACTTCCTTCTCCTTGGACTCTAGCGAAGCCATCCTATTGCGATCGTTAGTGAGCATCCTGCATCCCGCATGAAATAAATAAATAATATTTGCCTTCAAGCAACATGTGGTGTCATCTGTTGTTGAAAAGCAGAACTACTTACAATAAGTACCTTTGCATGTGATAACTTAACTCTCGCTGACGAAACATTTAAAAAATTATATTTAAGTAATGGATCCAATTGGAAAACTTGTCTGTTTGTTTCTAACATTAGTCACAGCAGTGGCGTTGCGTGGGTGGGGCGGAGGGGGCGGCAGCCCGCGGGGGCTGGTCGCCGGTGAAGCTGGTTGAGATCTGATCTATGATTCATTCATTACATGTGTCACACACACTATAATGTTCCATTTTTATCTAACATTTTGCGCACCGACTATTTTTTAATATTTATTTAAAAGAAAAACTGCGAAATCACTGACAGAGCTCTTTATAACGTTTGCTTGTTTACATACGAACGGCAACATCGCATCACGCCGCGCCGCCCGGCGCGCGCGAGCCGAGTTGAGCGGCACTCCTTATTGAATTTAGTACTACGCATTGTACTGTAAAGTTTGACCTTAACCCAGGGCAAACCAAACAACTTCCGCAAACCGGGACACAGTAAAACTCCTATATTGCCCCGTACCGCGAGCGCAGGTAAACCCAAAAAAATATTAAAACCCAAACTAATAGCAGGCTTAAAAAATACTAAAAAGGTTGCGAACAGTGAGAGGAGGCAGCAAGTTAAAAAGACGCAAAATTTATATGACAACATTTAATAAATATATATATATATCATAAAATCGTTTCATCACAAATAGGCGCATCAGTCATAAAATACATGCCCTATTACTACTTATAAAAAATAGCTAGGTATATAATAATACTAAAAAAATACTTTAACAATTCCCCCAAAAAATTATAATTTGATCATATGCTTCGGAGCTCCGAAAATTAAATATAATTACCAAAAAGGCATTAAAAATATATAAGAACATATTAATACAAATACAAATATAGATACGCACCGGGCGTATCACCGCTGTAAATACCAATTAACATAGGCGAAATCTAGCAAAAAATTGACACAACTTAACATGCAAATAAATATACCAAAAATTTAGCAAATTACAAATTATGGGTTTACAAGCCCTTCTCAGTTAAGTCATTTTCTAACGGTCGACGCCTTTTTTCTTCTAGGTCTGGCAGGGATTGGGTGAAACACGCTGAACGTAAAATCCCAGTTTCAGTTTTATTAGTCCGTTAATTTAAATCCCAAAAATCCACAAATTATAGTTCACTCCTGACAAATATAAAGCTGGGAGCAAGAGTCTCAGTTTCGTATCTATCTCCAGAAACCCAGAATGAATTTATAAACTTACTTGGACAGCAAGTACGATCCACCATCATCCGTCGTATTCAAGAAGCTAAATATTATTGCGTAATCTCCGACAGTACACCAGACATCTCCCACAATGACCAAATGAGCCAAGTTCTGCGATACGTACATATCGAAGGAGAAAAAGTCGCCGTGGTAGAATCTTTCATTGACTTCTTCGAACCAAAAGGAAAAAATGCAGAAGATCTGAGCAACGATATAATCGCGAAGATAACATCAGACGGACTGGACATACAGAATCTGAGAGGACAGGCTTATGACAATGCTGCCACAATGTCAGGGATCCACAATGGAGTTCAAGCCCGGATTAAAGCACTGAATCCGAAAGCTATATTCGTTGCATGCACAAACCACTCACTAAACCTGGCTGGGGTACACGCTGCTTCTGAATCAGTGGATTCCGTGACGTTTCTTGGAACTCTGGAGAAGCTGTTTGCCTTCTTTTCCACATCAACTGTTCGATGGAACGCTTTGGTTGCCTTCACAGGTCAAGCAGTAAAACGAGTCACTGAAACGCGCTGGAGCGCTAGACATGTAGCTGTCAAGATGCTTAAAAATAAGTTTGAGGTAGTTCTTGAGGTACTGGAACAATTAACAGATTCATCTCAAACTTCCGAAACAAGATCGGGAGCCAGTCTTCTCCTGACAGCCATGCAGTCATTTAACTTCCTAACTTTTCTTGGCTTTTGGGCTGCAGTGCTACCTGAAGTAGATGACGCACAGATTTACCTGCAGCAACGAGGACTAAGTGTGGATAAGTGTGCTCAGAAACTCTGCGCTTTGAAAACCCTCTTAGTGGAAAGTAGAGACCGTTTCGTGCAAGAAGAAATTGACTTTGCTAAGACTCTCTGCGAAAAACTCGGAATCGAACTCAAAACGAGAAGAATTCGCAGGAAAAAACGCATGCATGGCGATGAATCTTCTGAAGATACAGCTTTGTCTCACGAACAGGAAATCCGTCGAGAGATTATCGCATCATTCGACAAGATCATTCAAGAAATGACGACTCTATTCCAGCAAATTCAAGAAATATCGGACAAGTTCGGATTTTTGATGCCAGCGAAACTTTTGGACAGCAGGTTTGAGTGTGATCTTTCCCATGTATTAGAAGACATCGACAAGGACGAGTTTCAGATGGAGCGGAAGCGTCTTCAGCAGTTTGTTGTTGTTGCCTGTTCTGAATCAGAGGAAGATATAAGTTGTAAAGGACCACTGGCAGGGGCGTATCCTGACAAATTTGGTAACGCATGCAATATAGAATACATCCAAAACCCCCCGGAAGAAGGGGGGTCCGGGGGCCCTCTCCCAAAAAATTTTCGTTTTCAGGGAGCAAAATGGTGCTGTTTAGGCAGTTTTTTAAAAAAAAATAATTAAACATAAAACTGGTAACAATATTAAATTTTTTGTGATAAACTTAGAGAGAATAATTAACAAAGATATCAAATTGTCACTCACCATGTATTTACTTATAATGGAACTCGGCTCTGCGGTTTTTCCTGCAGAACTGCTCCGTGACTTCGTCGAAAAACGAGTTGCGGGCTTTCATCTGCACCAACAGATATTTTTCTATGGACATGATGGAGAGTGCAGACAAACGACTTTGTCCTTGCGCATTTCTTGTGAATGATTTTATTCGTCTTAGTGCAGAAAACGAACTTTCTACGGATGATGATGTAGCAGGAATAGTTGAAACCATTACACACAGTTTATAGAGTTCTGGAAGTCCACTTTGGAGTTAATTTTGATACAGGAAATGGTGCATTTCTTGCACTGTCTTTCCCTCAAAATGTTTAGATGTAAACATAGCACTCAATTCAGATTTCAGCCTAACAATATCAAAAAAATTTCCATAGAGTGTCCTTAATTTTTGAAATGCCTCCTCGGGGAAAACATCTGAAAATGTTGAGAATTTTTTTGAATCAAACATTTCAATGAACTTCAAATCATGCAACGATTGAAACCGAATATTCAGCTGCATGATTACTGTGTCCAAAATCTCAAGGTACATCCTCCTAAAATCTTCCTTTACAGTGGCTTCTGAGCAGTTTCCTTTTCTTTTCTTCCTTGCAGGCTCACAGTCAGATACGGTTTCAGTTTTCAACCATATTTTATCAAAACCGCAATTTCTCTTTGTGTTTAGCTTATCCTTCAGAGCTTCAACTTCTTTGCTGCAAAATGTAATGTCCAAGTATTTTGACTGCACAATGTTAAATGTAACATCTGTCAACGAAAATAACTCTCCAAATACACACAACAAGAAGTTGAACTGAAAATCCCTTAACATCATAAGAAATCCACGAGCTTTGTTAATAGCAGTTGTGTCCCAGTCTTCCGGATTTTCTAAAATGTGCTCGTACAGTTCTTCAAGTTCTACTTTATGATCAGCGACAGTCTGAACTAAGCGACTTGAATAACTCCATCTTGTTGGTGCAAGTTTAGGAAATCTCTTCTGCACTATAGTGTCTAATAAATTGGTTCTTTTTGAGGAATGGACAAAAAAACTGACAAAGCCGCTAAGGTTAGCAAAAAACACTCTACATGCACTTATACATGAAACTGCTTGCGATAACACCAAATTCAACTTGTGGGCGTAACAATGTACAAATACAGCATGATGAATCACTTCTCTAACTTTTGCCTGCACACCATTCAAATGTCCGGCCATGACCGCCGCACCATCATACGTCTGCGCGACCAGTTTGTCCTTACATTGAAATACTTCAAGAGTGTCTATTGCAAGTTTTGCTAGTGCCTCTGCTGACCTGTCTCCACTGACATCATGAAAGCCTACGAACCTTTCGTATACTTGCCCCTTGTACACATATCTTAACATTGTTGATAGCTGTGAAAAATTTGTTACATCACATGTTTCGTCAAGCAAAATAACAACAAACGTTGCTTCTTTAATCTCATTTTTTATTTCCGAAATCATTACATCATTGATACTTTGAATTAAATCATTTTGAATTATTGGTGATAATCCAGTGAACACAGAGCTTGTAGACAAGTGGACTCTCAATTTGTCGTCAAACTCAGCCAACAAATGAACTAGCTCTACATTATTGCCTCGATTGTTAAAATCACTGTTTTCCCTGTGTCCTCGAAATGACAGTTCCTGTTGCCCTAAAAAGCATGTAGCTGCAGTCAGTCTCTTCAGTATTTCCCGATTCTGTTTTACAGTTTCATTGTGTTTTAAAATGGTTGCACGTTTCTGTGAATCCAGTTGCAAGTCAACCCTACTTTTGCCGAATGTACCGAGCGATATCCACGCATGTATATGAGAGACTGACTTTTCATGCCTTGAAATTGCCGTGTGCAAATTATTAAGATCTGAATAACCCCGGTCTTTACTGTTCCAGGGTGATTTTTCATTTGCAAGCAACAAACATGGCCAACAGAAGAGTTTTGTTAATGTTTCACTGCCACATAACCACACAATTTTGTTATAAAGCTCAGGATTAAATGTCCGTACAAAATTTTTAGTTTTGTTATCTGTTTTTAGATTGCTAAGCGCTGGCGTCGGGCGCCCGTTTTTAACGATTTCTAACTTTTCATCAAATGAACATGATTGAAAAGGTTTATTAAAAATAGTCTCTATGACGTCATTTTTACATTTATTCATCTTGCAAAACTACAATTTTACAACAAACTTAATTGTAAACTTATCACTAAATCACTAACCATCATACAATCTACTCCTGTTCATGCTGAATAAAATGTCACCTTCAAGCACCTGCAACCTCCCACTTGACACATAAGCTTAACACAAGCTGCTACAAGCACCCACGCCGCACGCGTTAAGATTGCAGTGAAAAGGAAAAATAGTAAAATTAAGAGTTGAATTACAACTAAATGTGTCTACGAATGTTATATAATTCTAACCCAAACATTTAATTAACAAAAAAAAATAACCGACTGAACAGACACTAAATGGACTCGTTCGCGGCCGCGCTGTGTTACTGATCAGTGAATGCAGAAGCAACTAGTGCATGCATGCGACCCCGTCTTCGCGAGAGTTGGTAGTGACGTCACATCTGGAGAGTGGCTGTTGAGAACACCACAGCGCCGTACCGCGACAATCTGAGGAACTATTACAAGTATCATTCACGCTGTAGTCAATAGGTAGCGCTAATGCATTTGTTTACCACACGTCGCACAAATCGTGAACGGAACGAGATTAGCTATAAAGAAAAGGAATAACTTAAGCAGAAAACAATTACAGAACTAAACAGCGAGATAGTGATCAATGCCACAATGCCCATAAAATATTAGTTTCATTTAGAGCATGCACTGCATGCATTGCATTCATGGAGAATACGCCCCTGACCACTGGAGCTCCTCCAGTTAATTCAAAAACTGAATCTCGGAATTTCCGTTCCAAATATAGTCATCTTGATTCGTATATATTTGACTTTGGCGATTAGTGTTGCAAGTTGTGAAAGAAGTTTTTCGAAGTTGAAACTAATAAAAAATTACTTTAGATCTACTATGAGCTCCGCTAGACTATCAAACTTGGCTATATTGTCAATTGAACAAGAATTGGCTGTTAATATTGATTTTGACAAAGTTATTTCTGACTTCGCTGCTCATAAGGCCCGTAGAATCCGCTTGTTAAACCGCTCATCCTATTTTAACTTCAATATAAGGTACCTCATTGCATGTGAAATTTAATTTTAATGAAGCACCTATAGAATGGGGGCGGCAAAATAGGTCTCCCGCCCCAGGCGCCGAGATGGCACGCTACGCCACTGAGTCACAGTAACTAATATGAATCCTGAGTCGGTGTCTGTCGCTGTATTGAAAGGACATAGGTGTAAGTTTTGCAGCAAAGAATTTATGTTGAGAAAGAATGGAAGACAACACGAGAAGAATGACTGTGTTAAAAATCCACTACGCAATATGTTAAGTTGTGTTCGATGTAGCAAGTCGTTTACGCGGAGAGAGAGCTTAAAAAGACATGACAGAACTTGTAACGTCAAACCTGCGTACAAGCTAGAGGACAACGATGGATCTACTAGACTGAGGAAGAGTGATCTGCATTAAAACGATAATTTTCCTTGTCTTGGGAGAGATTATGATCGTGGCTCTTCCGATCTCGACGAAGAACTTAAATTGAAGGATGATTATGATTTATGGAAGAATGAAGACTATGGAAGAATCCTTAACGTGAAAAGTGAGAATACATTTCAGCCGAATTCAAGTAGATCTTTCCTACTTTGTAAAAATGATGGACTCCTAAAAAGGAAGCATGAAGACGATAATGACACTTCGACATCATCGATTTCGAATTCATACGGTAATCTGGGTGAAGAGGATGCCTTCTACGGTGATTGCTACAGTGACTCTGAAGCTGGCGACGTGATCGAAGACTGTGCTGAAGCACCTAAAGCAGACAAGGTCGAAGACTGTGGTTGTGTCCTGAGACCGAAACTATGGAAACGACGTGTTATAATACATAAATCTGATAAAGCTTATTCTGATCACTGGGACGAATGTGATATTAAAAGGTATTTATAACTAGCATGCAAGGAAGATTGTGGTAGAAGAGATTGATTACACATCATGGAAAGATCCAAACATATTGTTTGACCGGCTAAGACTGTTGGTGGCATCTGTTTGTAGAGGAAACTACTCGCATATCGACGAAGTATCGTCCATACTTAAAGAACTGCGGAAAGCTGGCTACATACAATAATGGCCTATTTTACTTGTATTTGTATAATGTTGAGAAATAAATTAAATATTGAAAGTAAAAAATTAATGTTTTTATTTCTTGTATTCTTATTTCTAACTAAGACTTAGTTCTCGTAACTTGTGCTTCCAAATGTGCTGCCTTTTTTGATTGTGCTACCAAAATGTGCCTCCTTTTTGATGGTGCTTCTAAATGTGCTGCCTTTTTTGATTGTGCTTCCAAAATGTACTTCCTTTTCGTTGATGGTGCTTCCAAATGTGCTGCCTTTTTTGATTGTGCTTCCAAATGTGGTGCCTTTTTGTGATGGTGCTTCCAAATGTGCTGCCTTTTTGTTGACGGTGCTTCCAAATGTGCTGCCTTTTTGATTCGGCTTCCAAAATGTGCTTCCTTTTTGTTGATGGTGCTTCTATTTTTAATGTTGTTTTGACTCTAGTATTATAGTAAATTGTTCTTGATTTGACTAGCGTATTATTCCATCCGATGCATGTATATAAGCGAGTTCTAGACAGCAGGTCTTTGTTACTGTCGTCGACGGTGTACGGATCACCTAGTTTGTTTCTTCTGGTGCGTAAGTCGCGTAATTACCTGTTCTTGAGAACTTGATGGCATCTTTACCGACTTTAATGTCGAACTCGATGGAGGTTGTACCATCGTCTACGGGAACCTTGACGTCAGCGACGACGAAGAAGGAGCAGATCCCGTTGTCAACGACGACGACAACATTGGAGGAGACTTCAACAGTCACGGTACCACCAGCAAAAGAGAGCTTAATGACTACAGAGCTGGCTGCGCTGGAAACCACGATGAACGACGTTTCGACCTCGATGGAGACTTCAATGTCTGGTGATTCGACAACAAACAACGAACATCGGTGCCATTACTGCGACAAGATTTTCTCAAACAACAGCAATGCTCGAGGACACGAGAAGAGAGAATGTGCTAAGAACCTTTATCGAAAAATGTTTGGCTGTGAGAAATGTCGTAAGCAATTTACAAGAAATGCTAATTTGCAGCAACATTGGAGACATGCAAAGGACCTGTTGCGCGGCAGAAAGTAAAGGTTTCTATACAACAGCGAATCATTGATGTGCATAAGAGTATGCCTGAAAATGGTACAACTGTAGCAACGTCAGTATCTGGATCGAGTCTGAAAAGCTCGTCTTCATCACCGCGGTATCTTTGCGGCTACTGCGATATGACGTTTGCATTTGCTTATGATGTACGAAGACTCCTTCTCGCATGAAGTTTCGCTGTGATGAGTGTCATAAATGGTTTACTCGAATTGATAATTTGCGCTGACATGCGAAAAACTGTAAAGGTGAATTCCGTGCGCCTACTATTGAACTACCTGTAGAAAGTTCGACTCCTCGGTTTAGATTGGTGACTCGTGAGCGTACAAGCAAAAAAACGGATGTGTAGCAACCGATTGCTATGATGTCTGAACATGAAAATAAACCTAAGACTGTGTTCGGTGCATTACAAGTTAATGATAATGGCTTCTACTTGGCACAGTCTGCATTTCGTGGAACATTGAAAGACTACTATTATTTAAATACGTTAGGTGAGTCGAAGGACATTTGTACTTTTCTTGATGATATCGGCCAGGGCATAATCAGCTTACTGATGACGTAGCAACAAACAGCCCATTAAAATATAACTTGTGGTTGGACTGTATACATGGAAAGCCGTATCCGTTCGATGACAAAGTGAAGAAGTGTGCATTCAAGACATCGGCTGCAGTAATTTACAGTTCTAACGATGTGAAGCAAACTGTTAAACACGGTGTCTGGAAACTCTGTCAAGAAGAGGACTATGTCAGTAAAGGTTCTGGCTGGTCTCTGTCTAGTATAAACCGATTGGAGCTAAGAATTAGTCATTTCACGCCTATGCGGACCTAAATGTTTGTAAGATTGGTAACCTTCGCAGGTGATCCTGTAGTAGAATAGAAATTATGTAATAAAATTTATTTTGTGAAAGAACTTGTGTTTTTTTCTCGAACCTGTCACTATTATGTTAAATTGGTGTTCTATTTAATTTTTTTTTGCATCATCCAGGATCGTACCAAGGACCTTAGACGATATAATTAATCAGTATATTGATTGCAAATTTATTTAATGGATTTTAACCTTTTCCTGAATTTCTAGCATTAAAATTACGAATTTCCAATATGGTGGTCTTGCTGTCTGATATGATGATGGTAGTAGAGGATTCAAAGTCTCTTTAAGAAATTTGGTCATGGTTTATTGAAATTATTATTTTTTTAAAATAAAATTAAACATTATTGCATCGATCGGGTATCGAACCAAGGACATAAATCGATCGAATCAATATGTATATTAATGAGTGATTTATTGAATGAATTCGGGAACATTTCTAATAGTGAAGACTTCTGAATGACAATGTATCTAAAACATTCCAGGTTGGCCGGGCAATAAAACCTGGAAAAATAACAAGACACTTTAATCACTTGAAAAGTTTATGCTTATAAGTATACAATTTTGAAGTTTGACTTTTTATGTTCGTATAGTTGCCAACCTCGACGATAACTTATTCTCTTAGGATAAAAGTTTATTATGTAGTTGAATTTTAAAAAAGAGAGTTCTAAGTGGTCTTTTATTATTTTTCCTCACAAGCAAAAAAAAACAATAAATCATAACTTACAGTTCCAGGCGATTTATCACATATTCCATCTAGCGCATCGCTCGATGAAAAAAAAAAAATCAAGTCCCTTTGTTTTAATTTTAAGTTAAGCTTGGCCCGATCATCAGGCGTGAAGTTGGCTATTCGTAACTTCATCGTTTCTGGCGAGCTGCCAAGAACGCGGCCACACGTAGCGACGATCGAGTGACAACTGACTTGCTCCACGCAGTTACCTTCCTGTACTAAGCTAGAAACAAAGGGAGGCAACCCCGTGGGCCAACCGACCAAACACCACACAGAACCCAGTACCTGACCATATAGGGGGAAAAAAACATTGAAAAAATGCTTGTCTCTAAAAGTTTGGAAATACATATCACACCACCTCAAGGCTCGCTCTGATTGGCTGGCGAGGCAGCGCCCAGCAAAAGTTCCAGTCTATTGCTGCGCAGTCATGCACCCACGTGCGGAGTTTTTCCAACAACGCACTAAATTGCCGGCGACAGTGTGTCGCGCCCGTGTCTTCCTTCCTGTTGAACCTTTTAATATGTTCTAGAATTTTAGTCCTACCACCCAGAATATGCTTCAAAATGTGACATAACGTAATTAATACACATGCTAATATTAAGTGATTAAGTAAACTACAGTTAAACAAATAATAAAACACACTACATTCAGTTGTACATAAAACCTAACCCAAATTAATGATAATAACTATTAAAGCACAAACAAGTTACTTGAAATGCCTAATAATAGAAACATGAGTAAAAAATAATTATGAAACATTCAAAAACAGAGAAGTTATTGGCAGTAGAGGGCAGGAAATCTGCGATGTTATCACCTATCTTGTTTAGTGAAGAAATGGTCAAATAATAAGTGCATGCCATCATAAGTTCAGAAGTGAGGTAACAAAACCTGATAACCTATCACTAGGCTTATAGTCATGGAGTGGACTGAATGTATGGGAATATGCAGGTGTATTTTTTCCCCTCACAATTTTCCTGACCAATATGAGGAGAAAGTTGTCACAAAAAAATTATAACTACGGAAGTATTTTTTTAAATGTAATCTCTAACAAAACCAATTACATAACTTTTTTTGGGTTACTTGTCTCAGCCATAGTAAGACTCGCTGCTATTTCATCATACAATCATTGGGAACCATCGGTGCAAATGCTACCAAGTCAATATGAAATGCTAGATGGTGCTATTGGAAAGTACATTTTTAACCAATTTGTGACTTATTTAATGACTTTCCCTCATATACATATGCAAAGATGGGTGACGTTAAACACTTGCACGCTCTGGTGGCCTGTAATTGCAACTGTCCTGCACGGTAGCGCAGCCCGTGAGCCGCTGCCACAGTCTCTGCGCTGCGCCGCTGGGCGGCACGGGCAGACGAGCACCTGGTGCGCCGCCCAGTGCATTGTTGGTCGTCGTGGTTGTGGTGGTCGGCGGGGAACTGGGCTTGCCCGCCAGCGGCTTCCTGTCTCCTGCAGCCTTCGCCTCGGTAAAAGGCTTGCTCTTGCACCACGGCCACCGGAAAGTCCTCAGCAGCGTGTTCCTGAAGTCCTCGGAGAAGAGGCAGTAGATGTAGAAGGTGATGGAGTAGTTGGTGACCTCCAGCAGGTTGGCGACGGCTCGGAACACCTGGTACGAGTACTCGTTGAGGTTCTGCTCGGACAGCGTCACGTTGAGGATGACCATGGGCGAGATGCACACGAGGAAGAGGATGGACGTGCTGCCCAGCAGGAGGATGAGCCGCCTCTCCTCGGCGAACTTGCGGTGGTCCTCGGCGTCCGAGGTGGACCGGCAGATGGTCATCTTGCGGCGGCGGTCGCAGGAGCGGCGGTAGACCACCATGATCCTCATGTTGAGTCCCGCCAGCAGCAGCGTGGGCCCCACCTTGAACACCACCTCGAGGAGGACCTTGTAGACGGAGTAGAAGCCGGACTGCTGGAAGGAGAGGTTGGGGCGGCGGTAGTAGACGAGGCCGCCGGAGGACAGCGCGCAGTGGCGCAGCTCGGACCGGAAGGCGGTGGGCAGGTACACGAGGAACGTGAGCAGCGGGATGAGCGCCACGGCGAGGCTCGGGGGCCCCATGAGCGGTCTGGTGGTGCCCGGGTGACAGACAGACACGTACCGCTCCACCGTGAGGGCCAGCAGCATCATCACGCCGACACCTGCGACACACCATACATTATAACTATTTAGTTATGGACTGGACACTGTTCGATATGAAGCTAACTCATATACTTAAATATATTTTACAGTTTTAATCACTTCAAAACTAATTTTATCTATCCACATAATATTCATTAATACCAGTTGAACATAATAATTTGCGTTACTGTCTCAGTAACATTAGGACTCTCTGCTTTTATATCGTACAATCATAGAGCATCATCGCCATTTTTAAATGAACGATGAATGTGTGTGAATGTGAAATAAATGTTAAAAATCTGGATGATGCTGCCATCTATCAACACTATTGAAAAGTACTTGTTACTAGGGATTTGTTACCGAACATTTGTTCCCGAGCAAAAAAAAAATGGTTTTTGGCATTGTTTGCCCCGATTATATTAATGCCCAGAAGTTTGGAAAAATACTGTATATTTAATCGCCGATATAACAGACTGTTAGTAGTAAATAATAGTTCCTCCGGCACCAGGCTGAGGTGCCACGGTGACGACCGCCATATTGGACTGTGATGTCATGGCAGCCATATTGGATGACCTTACCCTTTGACCTTGACATTGACCCTTACGGCCATCTTGGATCCACCATATTGGATTCAGCCATTTTGTTTTCTTGAACTTTCCGGCATTTTGAATTATGATGTAACCATTGCCATTATCGTTATGTCCGCCATTTTGAAAATCTGTATTGCTGCTTGTTGTGCTACGCGTAACTCCTGAGAATCGACCCATCATACCATCGACCTCTGAAAACTTCAAGCAAGATAAGTGGCTATTAAGGCCCTGTTGCAATGGAAAGGTGCCAACACACGCTGCTGCGTAGCTGCTGGTGCCGTGCTGATCCTGACGTGTTTGAGTGCTACAATGAATGCATACACGATTTTGAATTAAATGAAAAATCAGAGTGATAATAATAATAATAATAATAATAATAATAATAATAATAATAATAATAATAATAATGAACTGAATGCAAGACAAGCGTCACTACTTCTCGGCGTTGTTTTACGTTCTCGCACTTTTCAACCAATACAATTCATAAAAAAAGAAATACCCTCGACGTTTGTTAGAATTTCAACTTATAAATCACGAGTCAAGATAAAATATTTTTTCCCGTGTTTTGAACACATAATAATATGCAGTAAATATTTATAGAATTTTTTTCTTTATGTATGTTTTAACCTGTGGTAAATGTTAATTATGCTAGGATAAATACATTGTTCGTTTCCGATTGATCAAAAACGTGCTCCTTGCTGGCCTGCTGCCGACCGTCTCGACTAAGGCTTTTTTTTTTTTATAAAGACTGGGTATTCACGGTCGCCATCTTTGGTCATGCGCGAGATGGGACGCCGGCACCTTGGTTTCGACGGTAGTATCAAGGCGCGGTAGCGTTCAGACATGGAGTTTGTCCGGAGTGACGTCACGTGTGACGGGGGGGCCAATCGAAATTTCAGACCGAGAGCAGCACAGCTGAGGAACATTCCACTGTAGCAGGCGCCGAGTTGAGCCGCGCGCTCCCGCAACGACGCATGAAGGCAGACAGTGACGGGAGGGCGCGCGGCCTCACCCAGGCAGGCGTTGCCCAGGAAGAGCTCGAGGTGGACGTGGTAGAAGCCCTGCAGCACGTTGCCCCAGCGGCCCGTCTCCTGGTGCACCAGCACGCGCAGGCCGAACGGGATGGCGAGCAGGATGGCGAGCAGCGCCGCCGCCGAGTACCCTGGCGAACACAACAACCACGGCCGCGCTCAGCTGGGCTCGTCTTCCAACACAACATATATAACTGAGAGGGCCTCTTTGGACGGCAGTTACATTCCCAGGCAGAATTTTAATGCAACGTTTTCGTGAAAAATTGTTGTGAAACGATTATTTCATTTTTTATGGGAGGGTTCAACCTGAGCCGCACGCCACCACCTGGAACCCGCTCAAGGAAACGGGGCCCGACGAGTTTTCTGCACCGTGAGCAACCTATTCTCCGTCATTTTAGCGCCAGAAGACCCCTCCCAAGTACACTTAAATACTAAGTAAGGCCCAACTAAGAATATGCTAGTTCAAAGAGTTTTAAAAAAATCTCGTGCACGGAATATTAATGGTTTATATTTTGTTAATTAATTGTAATTATTTTTTAATTCATGTTTGTTTATTTATTTCTATTTTATTAAAATTTCTGATAAATACAAAAACGTTATGTTTCTTAAATACTTAAAAAAATTAAAGTCAAATGACCCTGCAATGTGTTATGTTGTTATTAAATTGTATAAATGGTTTTGCTGTGTAACGATAAATAATATTATTAATGCGGTTGAGATTAAAATTTATCGAAGTTAATTTACTTTTTAAAACGTGTATAATTGTAGTTCGAATTGTTTTCATTCTATAGAAGGGGTCCTAAAAATTGTAATATAATATTTGACGCTGTGATTATTTCAACAGAGAGTAATATTTATTGTTAATTAATCATTATTGATTGATCAATAACAATTTTTATCCTGAGCAGTTATTTTGAAGTAATAATTTTATCAATTCATGTTTATTTAGAAAATTGTCGTCTCTCTCTCTCTCTCTCTCTCTCTCTCTCTCTCACTCTCTCTCTGCCGTTTTACCCCTTACGATATACTTACGAGTCGGGGTTGGGATTGCCAAAGAAGTTTTACTTCTATCACGTGTACCAAGATTTAAACGATTTAAAAAAGAAATCATTTTGGTCATTAAAAAAATAAACTCCCAGAGAAAAGGTTTTTACTGACAGTTTTATTTTACTACATACCTACTTCACTTTTCCACATAATCGCCATTCAGTTCTAAGCACTTTTTGTAACGCTGCACCAGTTCCTTTAACTCCTTTGCACAGAAGTTCGCCGCCTGGGAATTAAACCAGTTGACAACGGCAGTCTTGAGATCCTCGTTGTCAGCTTGACGATGGACCGTTCGTAGTCACCCAAAAAGTTGCCACGGTAACATCTTCATAAAAAGTCCAGAAAAAAGCAAACAGCAGCAACAGCAGCCAGTCTCACGGATTACCGAAGCTAGCAGGCGAGTCGCGCGCCAGGAAGCGCGGCTTCTCCCAGTGCAGACGAGTGAAGCGGGAAGCTAGCACACAGGCGCAGTTATCATAGCAACCTGGGCCCCGCGACGATCAAGTCATACGCCTGGCAGGCATGACCTTGTCACCTGGGGTTTACCAGCGAGTAGCCATGTCTGCCAGACGCGTGACTCGCGAAGATAACATCGGCTTGACCGTCCCTGGGCCTGGGATGCTATGATAACTGCCCCTGTGTACAGACGTCCCGCTTCACTCGTCTGCACTTCGAGTAGCCGCGCTTCCTGCGCGTTTAATTATCAGGCGGCGAACTTACACGCAGAAGGGTTAAAGAAACTGGTTCAGAATTACGAAAAGTGCTTAGAATTGAATGGGGGTTGTGTGTAAAAGGGAAGAAGTAGATATGCGGTAAAGTAAAACTGTCATTAAAAACCTTTTCTCACGAGTTTATTTTATTTTTTTAATGATCAAATGGACGTTATTAAAAAAAACCTCATACTTCTTGGCTTCTGGGTTCAGGCTACGTCCGTGGAAATGTTATGCCTCACATTTCGGCTCGCCTTGTTGCAGCCATCCTCTAGGGCGAGTATCAACTGAAGGACTGGTGTTCTGGGACTGGGTTTATTCATTTATATTTATTTATTCGACTTTTGTTTGGCGCAGTTAAGGCGTATACGTCTTCTCTTACACTGAATCATACGACATAAACAACGTATAATAAGTTATATCTAGGGATAAAGCAAGAAATTACCTACTAAACAAATTACAAATTACAGCCATTACTGATGAATCATCTACCAATTTAACAGCCAAGTTTAGTACTAACAGAAAAACCATATTAAATATTGTACTAAATATAAAATTATGATTAAATAATAACCTTAAACATAATAAATGTTGTTTTAAATAGAAAAAATATTAAAATATAATTAATATTCTTATTATGAAACTGTAACATTCTCGCGCTCTCTTTCTCTCACACACACACATTCATTCAGTATTACCTTGCTTAAGAGTCTGAATTTAGAGAAAACATTTTTAAAATAAGATTTTTTAAATATCTTGTTGACAGTCGGTGTCCAGCATCCTGGTCGCGGCTGTTCCAGAGGCAAGATGCTGTAGCTGTGAAGGATATCGGCAATTATTTTTGGTTTTATGCCGGGGTATTAAAGGTTCAAACGTTTTGGACGGATCCGATGACTGTGACGCGAGCTTAAAAATGTAAATCACCGGGATAAATATTGAGCAGTGTCTGGTTTAAGTATTTTACGTAGCTTAAGTAGATCTGTTAATGAATTTAGTTTAAATAGGGGCATTTACAGCTGGGCTGTGATTTGTCCTTGTGGACGAATAGCAGACATGCAACACAATATAAATTGCTCAACCATAATACAGCACAACAGTGAAACAGACATCCACCATGGCATTGTACGCATTTACATTTAGAGCCACAGATTAATCAGAGAAGTAAAAGAAATTCAAAATACAACCCAATGATATCAACAAAGAAGATGTTCAAAGATTAAGTATTATCATAATTAGAACGGTCATCATCTAATCCTGACTGTAGACATGGACCAATCACAGCCCAGTTGTATATTGTCCTATATAAATACTGTGCCAGAGCACCAGTCTTTCACTAAATGCATCAGATGGCAGAATAATGAATTTGGGGGGGGGGGGGGTGAAACCGTTACTCGCTCTTGAGGATGACTACAACAAGGCATGCCGAAACGTCAAGCAATTCATTTCCACGAACGTGGAATCAACCAAGAAGCCAAGAAGTAGTGACTCTGACCACGAAGGCCTACGACATATATTTTAACATAATATGTTAGACACACACCATTACTTGTTTTCGCTGGTTGTAATAGAAATACCTCAATCGCCATTGCTGGTTTTATGCTGGTTGTTTATTAAAAAAACCCTCATAAACATCAGGAAAGGGTCAACAAAGATGAATGCGGAACAGAGTTTCTACAAGGGCACGCATACGGAGATGGACTCGTACGGATTACCTCGGCAATGCTGAGCTCTTCCGTTTACGTTGCTCCGTGCGACCAATAGAAGCCGAGTACTTGACTGCGGTGGTAGCCATGTTTGTTTATGTTCTCATTACGTTGAAAATTATTTCTAGTACAATAATATCTAGGGTTCTATTGTCTTTTATTTTTATTATATAGGTAAATTTTCCGAGAGATCCGTCTCCATTTACGTCATCCGTCACAATTTCCGTGCCAATGTAGAACGGGCCTAAAAGGGTTTTACGTACATGCGTGCCCCTCGCATATCCGACTTGGTGGAACGGGAGCGACGCGATTAGCGACTGTGTGAAAGGACACGGTATCACATTAAATGTATCGATATACTGCAATCAGGAGTAGTTTTGAAAGAAAAGTGTCGATAAATTAAGATAGTGTTACATTTTTCCTTATATACTTAGCGTTGACTTTTTATTAAAATTTATTTAATAAATAACTAAACCTGTTTTCTTTTAATTTTAAAACAAAGCTATAATATTTAAAGCACTACATTAAATCAAACAAAAAATTAATGAACAAGCTGAGCGAACGAAACGAATGCATGCGAATAAATTATATCATTAGAGACAATAATGTATTTAAGGATTTATTTTTAGGCCAATTTAGTTTTTAAAACAAGAGATTTGTGTTATTATTTTTATTTTTTTATGAACTCTGTTTATTCACAAAGTTAAACATAATTTTCAACAAATACGACACTTACTTGTTCAATGATACTTCATCAAAAAAATGTCAATTTGACTGAAACATAATGCACTTTTTCAATATAATAATTTTTAATAAGCATGTATAACTACTGAGAACAATAAAAATAAATCATAATGTACACGTGTGTTTGAAAAAATTTGCCAAATATGTAATGTAAAAATTAGTTACTAATAACAGTTGCAGTATAAAGAAAAGCAAAACACTTTTCCAATCTATTTGGTACATAAATTTTGGTACTAACGACTTGCTAAATAATTTACATTAATTAAATTCAATGTATCGAAAGATTAATTTTTGTAATCTGAGTTGAGTTTTGATTAAATTTGCTAATATATTCCATGATCTTTTGTTTCATTTCGGTGGTTTACGGTGTAATACCTTGCATTTGGTGTTATATGGTGTGTTGATATGCCTTTCGGTGTTATATCGGCTTTATTGCAATTCACCATATAATTTTGTCCCTAATTATCATAAATATTTTAGCCCACTAACTCGCTCGTGAAATTGTTGTAAAAAATATTAAATAAAAAAAACCGGACAATGGAATTTGGTTGTAACTGACCCATACAGTCAAATTTTCGATGGTTGGAACTCATTTTACTAAAAAAAAATATGTATAAAGGGATTAATTATATCTCACACTGCAACACCCAAATTATCGAGGAAATGGTGCCAAACTGCGTCTGATAATGGTGGGTAAGTTGAGCCATAATCATTTCACAGATTCACTGAGTGGTGAAGTAGACTTCACGTCGATGAGTAGACTGCAGTGCTCTTGAAGACCCTGAGCTAGATATTAACAATGAGAATATTCGGTTACCTCGTCACGTGTAGCTCGCCAATGGAATGACTTTATTATCAACCAATGATTACATAAAGGCAAGTTGAGTCTAGCCTGGAGAGAGATGAATCCGTCAAATAATCGTGACCCCTTTAATAAAAGTAAATTATAATTTCGTCATTAAACGCAATATATTTTATAAAATAAAGTCCTTTAAAACGGTTTCCACAATGCAAAAACTGCTCTTCACACGATGTTCCTGGTGTCCCGCAGCGTCCATGTAGTACCTAATGAATGCACGGCCACACCATGATTTTCTTGTAAATGGAACAGAAATATTCAAGCAAAATTACAGATAGTTGTAAATTTCTACATTTACACGAAAACAACTCGATCACTACAAAATATTGATCGAAGTAATACCTGGTTTATTCTTACCCGGGCATTTATGCTTTGTGTTGTCCCAGTACTTCCAATAGTTAAAAGTTATTAGTAAACCGTTCTCTGAATAGGTACCTTTTCAGTATTAACTGCGCACGTAATAAGAATGATGCGACAAAATAAAGTCAAATAGTAGAATATTTGATTATCTTTACAATGGTTTAATTTTTTTTAAGAAACATAAATTAAAATATAAAATTATGAATAAATTTTTGTAAGAAATACTTAGTATTATTTCGAAAAACGTATTTTTTAATGAAAAATAACCATACGCATGTGTTTTAAAAGTTACAATATTGTTACGGACGTGAGAGACCAGAACGCGATGCCAGGTTCGGAGCTGAATGGCAGCCCTGCACAGTTACGTGCGGCCCGCTGACGTAAGGCATGCCACGCGCGCCTGGCCGGATTACAAGGGTCGTCGCCACCCCCTTCCCCCCCTCCTTAGCCCAGCGCATCGTCCTGCCTCGGCGCCGTTATCTATCGCTGAGCGGCCTGGGGAATTACGGGGGCCGTGGCGTGAGCGAGCGACGCTATTCTTGACGCTTCGGGCGTCCCTTACGAACCCAGTAGTTTTTCACACAAATTATATAAGTCGTAATAATATCTTTCTTGTAGCATTACAAACTATTTCTGGCAATTGGTTTCCAAAGTAATCTTTAGTAGAAGTACAGAAAATATTTTTCTGTGCACCTTCTGGGTTCTAGGATGTTAGTAAACCGCACAGTTTGTAAAGAGGTTATTTTCCTTACGAACGGATTACTATTGTACATAAGAGTAGACCCGGGCGAAGGGGGGGGGGAATGGCCCCCCTTGTAATTTAAAAGCCCTTTACTTTCGGGGCCTGCTTGCGCTTGCAAAATTGTAACTGTGAAACGGTTATGAGAACCGTTATAATGATGCCAAAACTCTGTTTTAAGGAATACTTTTTTAATTTAAAATATTTTCCTCTTATTGCATTTATTGAATTCAAATAGACCTAGACCGCCTAGATGAGGTGTTCCGATTATCCCCATGGGGTTCAGAAAACGCCTCCCCCCTGAAAAACCTACAGACTTACGGCCTTGTATTGACATCATTAGTAATATTATCTTTATCACCCCTGGTAGCAAATATTGTTGGGATTGGTCGGATTCCGATTGAGTTTAAGGATTTTTATTGAAGAGGAAAGTGGATTGCACAGTTACGACTGTACAAGCCGGTCTCAAGACTCTAGCTTATTTCACCTTTGGTGTCAATTCATATGGCTCCTTACCAAACAAATAATATACATAAATTAATTGTTCAGTTGAGATAATTATTCAGATGGTTGTGCAAAGTGAATAGAAGGGACAGTAAGTTAATTTATTATTCAAAACGATGAAATCATAAATGCGCGACAGACGCTACGTAATTACTTTGTGAAACCTTTGAAATGAGTTCACATTCTGTGAATTTTCAGAAAGAACGTTAAATTTAAATTAAACAATTTGGTATCAAACATTTCGATTAAAACAATCTTGTTAACGTTTATTGCTGTCGTATGTTTGATGTATGTGTGTTTGCAAAAAAAAAAAAAAAACTGTATAATCTTTTTTGTTTGTCGCTCGAGTAAAAACATGTCCATAACAACGCGACATTTTTTTTGTCGCATCGTGTCTGTCCCTTTATCATGATTCCAGGAACAAAAAAAAACGATCAGGTGTGTGAAAAAGGCGATTTATTAAAGTTGTTTTCTCTGTATATTACAAAACACATTTGTATTTGAGATACAGCGAGATATCATATAGATAGAGAAGTGAAGTGGAGGGATACAATAATAGGGGAAAATGGGTAAATAGAGCCACCTTAAGGAAAACATGAGAGAGCCATCAACCGAATTATGATTGGCTGGAAATATGTAAACAGTTATACCTGACTGTTGGGGATCTTAGTACAAAGTGCTAACAGTTCAAGAGCTTGGAAATTAGTCTTCTACATGTAATTAGTATGTAATTACGATTATGCAAATGGCGATATTACCCCGCTTTTCGGGGTCATTCCACCACTCATTTTAGATATTTATATTGCTGGTAAAGAAGACATTAATTATTAAAACATTGAAGTGTTTAAGCTATAACTTACATTTACACTTACAAGAATACACTACGACAAAGAACAAAAGTAAACCTACACATTTTTTTGGCTGATCCATAGCCACCCGTTAGGATACCATGGGAAATTAACAAAGGTCACATATATAGTCTTAAGCTGATTCATAGTCACTGCATTCTGAATGGGCTCATTTGGAACAAAGCGTACAGCGGAACCATAATTAATTATATTTTCCAAGCTTGTTGCATATGACGCACACGTTCGATATCATCAACAAACTGCACTGGGTTTATGTCATCATCCTAATTGACGTGACCCTTTATTTTTATCTATGTCTTCCTCGTTTGAAGACGATGATGATTCTAACATAAGATCTCTTCTGCATGTTTTAATGACCTTCTTTCCTGGTTGCTGATGACTTCCTCTTCTTTCTCTCATCTGTGGCATTAGCTATACTTTTAACCAATTTTTTCTTACTGATTTCGTCAAACTAGGCTTTCATTGGAATCGAAGTGATGATTTCAGAGTTATGCTTTCTTGAGGCCCTTATTACACCCGATTTCGATGAACATGGTTTAGGAATCGGAGAATTTTTTCAACTAGACCCACAGTGTAGTGTAGTAAAGGAGGTTGACTTAGTACTTCATTTTTCCCCTACAGATGTGGACGGTATAGGCTCCATCTCGAAATCTGTGTTATCTTGGCATGTTGATTCTGGTACTGGAGGCTTATGTGATGTAGCCCTAGGAATATGACTAGATTAAATTTGCTGCTCTTCTTCATCATATTGAATGCAAAATGTTGAATTAATCTCACGTGCAGCAATAAAATCATCTTCTCCAAATTTGTTGGGATTCAATGCATACATTTTTGCGGTCAAAAATACTGTGACCCCTTTCTCAAGTGTATCAAAACGAATGTAGGCTCGTTTAAACATTTCTGCCAGTTAGTATGGTGTGAGTTTTTGGTAGAGTTCACATCCATTGTTAAAAGCGTTCTTGAGAGGTTCATAAAAACAGATGTCCCAAATTTGTAGTCGATGAGATGAAGGGTGTGGTAGTGACTTAATATGTATATAGTCCTTTCTGTAAAATGAATACACCCTATATGATTTGTGGCTGAAGTGGTTGTCAAGAATAAGTAAGACTGGATCTTCGATGGTTGGTAGAGTGTGCTTTCGGAAAGACTGTAGCCAATCCATGAATAGATTTTCATTGATCTATCCATTCTTGGAACATGCATAAATCACATCACGTGGTTCTCCTTTCTGTAACTGCTGTGAAATTCGCTGGCATGGAAAAATTAACTTGGGTAGAATGTAATATCCGGCAGCACTCTCAGTGCAAACTACTGTCACTCTCTCACCTCTCTCCCAACTTGTCGCTGCTCCCACTTGCTTCTGGCCATTACGTCCCAGAATATTTCCTGGTTTATGCACCGTGGATATACCGGTCTCGTCCACATTATACATTCTGGATGCTGGGAAATGAACTTTTTCTTTTATTGTTTTAATATTTTTTAAGAAAAGCTCTACTTCAAACTTGTTGAAAGCTGAAATTATATTTAGGCTAGTAGGTTCAAGAAACCATACACCCAATCTGCGTCAGCTAATTTATTTTCCTCATTGAAGGGTGTGTTGTATGCCATTTGCATCTGCTATATCACACGCCAAACGTTGAAGTACAGTAATAGAAATACCGAAAAAACAACTTTGATAGCAATCAAACATGATCAGCAATTTATTGTTCTTGTTCCGCTGTAAATAAGTGGCTTTCTTATCAGGGTTGGTTTCTCCGTTGAATTTGTTTTCAATCTGTCTCTTAATATTGACCTAAGAATGTTATATTTGTTTGCAGTACTTTTACAAGACTTACCCTTTTACACATAATCAAAAGCTTCATTCAAACTTTCCTCTGACCATTTTGCTTTTTCAGTTCTCCTTTTCCTAGTCCGTGGAATCTGAAACATAATCATTAAAGATTTGTTGCTTGCAAGTTTATATAGGGATAATATCGCCACCATGACACCATTGTCTCGTGTAGGAGTGGCGGTATTGCCCTATTTCATATCAGCCATTTTGCGCCATTTTTGTACATAACCTAAATAACTACTAACACAAACAAATATGTTAAAGTACTAATTCATAATAAGTATTTAACCGTGAAATATAACAAAATGTGTCATTTAATATGTAACTCCACTAACCCTGCTACAAATCGAGTCCAGAAACTAGATTAAAATACATAAAAAAATTGGTTGTCTGTAAAGTCGGTTTACGGACGATAGTTTACGTGACAACGTCATAACAAAACATTGATTAAATGATTGATCCAGAAGAAAAGGAAATATCATATTCGGCCTGAGACTGAGCCGTAATAGGTTTTTGCAACCAAACCATTTAGGCATTACAAATATTATATTCTTTGAGGAAGAATTTTTTTTTTAATTTTTCTATCTTTTTTATGATAAAATCTACCTCTGCATACTTTTATAAATAAAATTGAATCATTTTTATTGAATTATCACTATTTTGCATGGATACAGAGGAGTGAAATGAAATGTACAATTTAATAAATAAATTTAGTTTTATTTGCATTCATTAATTCAAATATATTTATTACTTTTGAAATGTTGCGTGCGCCGTATTTATTTTTACAAGTACAAAAAAAACTTCACAGCTGCCGGGATTCGACCCGACAACCTTTGGTATGGAAGTTAGCGATGCTAACCGCAAGGTCACGAGGCCATACTTGTAGAGAAATAGTTTCAGATTTTATTTTATATACATATTTATAAAAATTTTGTTCACGGTAGCGGAATAATATTGTCGCGGGTTGAAATTTTGCAGGGTTGTTGAAATCAAATTTAGGGACTTTACTGACGGGACTCTGGGCTGGCTGCTCTGTTCACTCGTCAGCGCAAGTGGCGTGACCATGTAATTGGGGCACAGGGCCGGCGCGGCGCGCTGCGGGCTTGCAGAATTTTGTTTGTTTGTTTGGCCGCGCGCTGGCGCAGCCACGGGCCGCAGTTACTGGGGCGCGCTGTCGTAACAAGCCGCGCGGTGTGGCCTGCACATCGGGGTAGAGGGGGGGTAGTCTTCCCAGATGTTCTAGTTAGTTGTTTAGTAAATTTGACTTCAATAACGAGCTTTTGTTATGGTAGGCGCGGCAGGGCGCGCGAATTTAAGCGCAAGTGATTGGTGACTCGGGGCTCACTCAGGCGGAGGCTATGCGTCTCACCTGTGGTCACGAGTTGTTAGTTCGTTCGTGATGTAGGAATTCAGGCTCACTCAGGCGGAGGCTATGCGTCTCACCTGTGGTCACGAGTTGTTAGTTCGTTCGTGATGTAGGAATTCAGGCTCACTCAGGCGGAGGCTATGCGTCTCACCTGTGGTCACGAGTTGTTAGTTCGTTCGTGATGTAGGAATTCAGGCTCACTCAGGCGGAGGCTATGCGTCTCACCTGTGGTCACGAGTTGTTAGTTCGTTCGTGATGTAGGAATTCAGGCTCACTCAGGCGGAGGCTATGCGTCTCACCTGTGGTCACGAGTTGTTAGTTCGTTCGTGATGTAGGAATTCAAGCTCACTCAGGCGGAGGCTATGCGTCTCACCTGTGGTCACGAGTTGTTAGTTCGTTCGTGATGTAGGAATTCAAGCTTTCGGGCGGAAGCTATGGTCGACGCCAGAGGCCACGAGTCGTTTAATTTAAGTTAGGTCATAATGTAGTCGTCAAGCTTTCGGGCGGAGGCTATGGCCCTCGTCAGGGGTCACGCGTCATAGTTTTTAAAATGTAATGTTCGTTCGGGATTTCAAGGGCAGGAGAGGCCCCTACGTTATTTTTTTTAAAGTAATCGATCAAGAAAGGCTTTTCGGAAAATGTGAGTATGGACTTATCTTTGTTTTAATTTTAAGTATTAATTATGATTTGAGGTATTCGGAAGGACTAGGGAAGTGTTTAGTGAAGTTCTCTCATTCTCTCTCTTGTAAGGTCGTTCAATCGTTAAGGAAGTAAAGAGATTATTGTTTTAAATTGTAATCCCGCTATTTAAATGTTCTTTAAAATGATGTTGAGTATTTGACTTTAAGAATAAAATAATTTTAATTAAGTATTATGTTATTTTGCAAAATCTCCTTAGTTCAGCTCTCACCAGACATCCTGTACGGGATGACGAACCTATGATCCTAGGTACAGTAAAGTATTTTATGAAGTTAAGACTAGTTGATGCCAAGCGAGTTGTTTCTATGTAAAGAGCTACGATGCTCGCCCCCCCTCTGAAGGTGGATCGTGACAGAAATGGCGGTGGCACCGGCTAGGTGCACGTGACAGAAATGGTAGAGTTCGCCGGATAGGTTCTATTTCTGGAGAGAGAGAGAGGTAGATTTTTATGTTTATTATTAAGTTAGTTTCAGCTTCTGATAGCAGGTTATTAAGAGTTTACTTGAGGAGAGGATTACGGAATTTTAGTCTATAGTGGAGGAAGTCTTTGAGATTTTTTTTTTGACGTAACAGATGTTTATTTGAGTATACTTGTAAGGATAAAGTTTATAGTGATAAGTTGTTTTAAGTCGTTGAGTTTATCAGGGATTTTTACGTGAGGAGAATACGTTATAATTTAAATGATTAATAGAGATAATGCAAGTGGTTTAATTTAATTGAAATTAATTTTAAGATTGTAGGTTAAGAGAGTTAAAATTTAAAATAAAGTTTTTTTCGTAAATAGGAATTATTTTCAAGAGAAGTTTGTTTTGTTTTCGTGCGCGTAGGAGACGAGACGTACGAATTAAATCAGTCGAGGGAAGGATAAACGTTAGAAAGGAATTAAAGAGAAAACGAGAGTTTATGTAAAAGAGAGTTATAGAATTTATAGTGATGTTTTGTTTTAATTAGAAAAATGTTGAGAGTTGTTTCAGAACGACACGTCAGTGGACGTGGCAGAGTGAACACGTGACGGGGAGGTGCTGAGACCTAGCGGAGAACGGAGGAACCGCAAGCGAGGGTTGGCGCACCTGATGGAATTCGGTGACGTCACGGGCTCATACGGAGACGTGGACAGGCCGTGACCTTGTTTTGATCAGCTGTACGGTAACTTAGCGATAAGAAAATAGACTATTGGTTAAATAAATTTAAATTTAAGTGTGTTTTAGGAGAAGAGGAACTTTCAGTATGTAAGTAATTTAATTTAAGAAGTGTATGATGTATAGGCTAGAAGTGTTTCGTTGTAAGTTGTTTATGTTTTTGTTAGTTAAATTCTACCTCGGTTTTAAAAATATTTTTTTGGGATTTGTAAACATTATTAAGGAGGTACACTATAAAATCGATAAGCATTGAGAAAAGTGGGAAGGATAGTTTTTGTGTGTAGAGGGAATTTACTCCAAGGGAACAGAGAGACAAAATTAATGTTTTCTTTAGGGCGAGGGACCCTAAGGTGAGGTGTTGTGTCCCTGGGAAGTAGGGATTGTAGAACAGACCCATAGGAGATGGGCTATCTACGTGAATTAAGGGTTAGGAGAATCCTGAGTGTTGTTAGTAGTTTGGGGCAGGAGTTCCCCATGGTAGTACCGAAGTGGCTATCCTGTATGGGATAGGGTACCATTTCAATGAAGTTTGTTGGTGGGGTTAGAGCCCCCTGTGTAGTGGGCCTATAGCAGATAGGCACTACAGTGAAATTTTTGGTTATTTTGTGAGGTAAATTCCCTGGAGGTTAAGTAAGATTGGATTCAGTTAGGAAGGAGGGAAATGAGAAACATTGCTGTAGAGAGTTAGTGTACTTGCCTAATGTGAAATTGAATTTTACTAAATTAATTTAGGAGAAAGTTTTGTTCGGTAAATAAATAATAATGGAAGGGAATTAATTAATTTTTTTTGAGTAAGGTGTTTTAAGTAATGAAATAAAATAATGTGAAGAAGTTTGAATAATTGGGGAGGAATTTCTTTAAGAGTTTAGATAATTGTTTTTGAATTTATTGAGATATTCAGCCAGTGGAGTTTGAGTTTGAGAGATACAGTGAGATTTTAAGGAAATCGGTTGTTTATTAATTAGGACAAATGAGATTTTTTGATTAAGAGTCAGTAAGCATAGTTAAAATTTACGACATGATATTTGTTGACAGTTTACAGTTATTAAGGAGAAAACAGAGTAATCTATTTATTTTTATTTTAATGGTTTGAAGATAAGATTATGAATTTTTTTTTGGAAGTTTCTTTGGCATGTTGGAATAATTTTTTTTGATTTTTAGAATTTACAGAGAAAATTTAATTGATTTACATTAGTTTGGAAGTATGGAGGTTTAGTGTTCGATTAGCCCTAACTTGATGGTCGGATCCCAAAAGAATGCCGTAAAACCGATAGCCAATTGAGAGGAATGCGGTAGGCGCTTGTGTAGAGAGGGGTTGTGGGAAAACTCCTTGGGACTGATGGCAGATCAGGGGCCCTAAATAGTGTGTGATGCTGTAAAACCAGTGCAGGGAAAGCCTGGTATGCTTAAATTTTTGGGCACAGGTTAGGTAAACCTGGGGTTCCATGGGATTTAGTCATGTTAGCTGCTGTGAGACATTAAGATTTCCAGGCTCCATAGTAAATTCAATGTAAATTTTTGTTTTCTTAAAATAATAAATTTGTTTTTAATTTTTTTGAGATATTTGATTTGTAACAGTGAATACAGACCCCGAGGAATAAGAGTTGTCATGCTGTGAGAGGAGAAGGTGGTAGGCCTAAAAGGGTACAGGCACCACAGAGGTTATGTGCATTGCATAATTTAAATATAAGGAAACTTGAGAATTTGAAATTTTGTTGTTGGTTTGTACACCCATAAGAAGAGTATAGGCAGAATTTTTATTGTTATGAGATGTCTAATTTAATTGAAAAGAAGAAAGTTTAAAGATGCAAGGTAACATTATTATTGTAATAATTGAAAGAGATTAAGAGGTAGAGAGAAATAGGCAGTTTTTGTTTGTAAGTACTAAAGTTTACATATAGAAATTTAGTAACTAAGAATGAATAATAAGTTAAGTCTAGTGTAAAAGTTTTTTTTAAGTTTGTTAAGTTAAGAGTCACAAGTAAATTTTTTTTTAGAGAGAATGTCTTTGATAGGAAGTATTAGAAACTTATGGGAATTTTAGGGTAACATAAATAATGTAGGTAATGAATAATAAATAGATGGTAGGTCTTAAGTTAGGATTAACATTTGAAGCAGAATTTAATTAAGAAGAAGGAAAATAAATAGGCCTAATGAAAAGAACAAAAAAGGATTTTATGGTAAAGCATTTTTTTAAAGTAATAAACAATGAATAATAATGTTGTTTCAGGGTAATGTGTACTAATAATACAATTTTTTTTTAGGACCAAAGAACAGGAATTATGTAATTTAAATTAACATGTATTTTTGAAACTGTTACAGATTCCTTAAGATGAGCTGAGCAGCAGTCCAGTTTACAAGATGACAAGAGTTCGAGAGACAAGATACAAGATCACTGAAACAAGAGCCAAGACTGAAGATTCAAGAGAAGAGAAAGCTGGCAGCCATGGACTTACAAGTGGAGATTAATAAGGTCATGTAAAGTTTTATTTTTTTTTATGGAAGACAGTAACTGGAGTTTTTTTTTGTTATAAACATTATTTACAGAACTTTTTAGGTTATAGTAATGTAATGGAACTAGTGAGTTGTGGTAGCTGTCAAAAAGAACTAATACCTTAAGTTTAATTTTTAAAGTTAATTTTCTTAATTTACAGAGGGATTAGTAGTTTTTTTAAACCTTATTTAGGTTGGAATTTAAATACAATAGCTTATTATAAATGTGTACGAACAGTTCAAGTTCACAGTACTGATAGGTAGGTCAGATGATCTTATTGATTTTGATGATTTGTTGTTTTGAGTTGATTTTTAAGTGTTGTGAATTAGACAATGAAATAGTTCTGAAAACTTAAATTATTTCAAGCTAAGAAATAGTAAATTTAATTGTAACTCAAAGGACACCAGAATTTAATTTTTTTTTGAATTAGTAATGTTTGAAAATTTTATACTTTACAAAAAAAGGTTATAAACAAACAGATCGGATGGAACAAGGATGCAGTAAATCACAATTTCATTTAGAATTATTGATTAGCTTTTGAGGTTATGAAGTAAAAGTAATTATAGTTTAAAAGTTTGAATAAAAAAAAATGGTTTTTTTTAATTTGTTTGAAATAGAAAGTTTAAAAGTTAATTAGTCATGATCTAGGTGGGTGATGGGGTGGGAATTGGCCACTCTTTTTCCCTATAACCTCCCTAACATGGCCTTCTATTACAACTAACAGAAATAAAGAAGAAGAAAAATGAAGAATTATTAGTTAGAATGTTTCTTTCATGAAGATACCTGATGAACTTTTACTGTTTGGAAGAATAGAAGCAAGGTTAGTCAGATATTTTTACTCAGAAGAAGAAGAAGATAAAGCAGTTTTATGACTCGACAAGCCAGAGATTGGTGTTTCCCCTCTGCGCTTCTATTGACTACGTTGTTTACTCTCATGGGATAGCTGGTTCGGCACCATGGAGAGAGATTGGTGGGCATTGTGGTTGCCCCCAGAAGAAAAGAAGAGTAGAAGAGGTTATGGGTGGGTCATGTGAACTGACCTTCAACCCAGTTACTTCGTGGGGACTATTTGCTGTATAGAGAAGATCAAGACTCAAGAGTTAGGGAAAATCATTGGAGGTCATGTTTCCCTTCCTTAAGTTTTTCCTATCAAATTATTTGCCTGATTAGATTATGCTAAGGGTGGGATACTTTATGTTAGCAGTTGAATTAATTAATTTTATTTTTTTGTGTGTTTGCATCCTTGCCCATCGATTGCAGTTTAGTAGTTAGTTTTGTATTTGTCAGGCGTGATGGTAATGCCTGTTGATGATGTTTCAGAATTGTAATCTGTTCGTGATGAGGATGGCACAACTCCGAAGCAGATGTGGGGAGAAGTTGTGAGCTGCCCTGGAAGCCAGTCCAGTAGCTGTTGGAGTTGAGTGGTGTTTGCTGATGGCCAGCCCAGGGAGCTACTCTTCTCGACAACACTGACTTCGAGGAGTTGCACCAACCTTCACGAGATAAGAGTTTAATTAATTGAAACACTGTAAGGACACTTAATTTTTTTTGAAGAACGAAAGAAGTATGGTATTAAACGGAAACCGAAAAAAAAAAATAATAATAATTATCAAGAATTTGCACATTGTTTAACGAATACTGAGAAACTAAGAACAGTAATTTAATTTGTAAAGAGAGCTTCACTAACAGAACAATTTTTTTAGAATTGAGAACTCGAGCCTCTGAAGGTTCCTGTGAGAACAAACCAGATAAAAGTTTTACATTTAATTTTATGAATACTTGTTGTTTTAAAATAAATCTTATGCAGAATCTAGATGTATGTTCAGACAGCAAGGAACTAAGAAAATTATTATTTTTGTGAAATGAGGAATTTATAGTTATGGTTTAATGGAAAAAGACAATTTGTAATTTTGAGGTAGCTCGATGGGGCTCGAGCTCTGTGAGGGGAGGGTTATGTCGCGGGTTGAAATTTTGCAGGGTTGTTGAAATCAAATTTAGGGACTTTACTGACGGGACTCTGGGCTGGCTGCTCTGTTCACTCGTCAGCGCAAGTGGCGTGACCATGTAATTGGGGCACGGGGCCGGCGCGGCGCGCTGCGGGCTTGCAGAATTTTGTTTGTTTGTTTGGCCGCGCGCTGGCGCAGCCACGGGCCGCAGTTACTGGGGCGCGCTGTCGTAACAAGCCGCGCGGTGTGGCCTGCACATCGGGGTAGAGGGGGGGTAGTCTTCCCAGATGTTCTAGTTAGTTGTTTAGTAAATTTGACTTCAATAACGAGCTTTTGTTATGGTAGGCGCGGCAGGGCGCGCGAATTTAAGCGCAAGTGATTGGTGACTCGGGGCTCACTCAGGCGGAGGCTATGCGTCTCACCTGTGGTCACGAGTTGTTAGTTCGTTCGTGATGTAGGAATTCAGGCTCACTCAGGCGGAGGCTATGCATCTCACCTGTGGTCACGAGTTGTTAGTTCGTTCGTGATGTAGGAATTCAGGCTCACTCAGGCGGAGGCTATGCGTCTCACCTGTGGTCACGAGTTGTTAGTTCGTTCGTGATGTAGGAATTCAGGCTCACTCAGGCGGAGGCTATGCGTCTCACCTGTGGTCACGAGTTGTTAGTTCGTTCGTGATGTAGGAATTCAGGCTCACTCAGGCGGAGGCTATGCGTCTCACCTGTGGTCACGAGTTGTTAGTTCGTTCGTGATGTAGGAATTCAAGCTCACTCAGGCGGAGGCTATGCGTCTCACCTGTGGTCACGAGTTGTTAGTTCGTTCGTGATGTAGGAATTCAAGCTTTCGGGCGGAAGCTATGGTCGACGCCAGAGGCCACGAGTCGTTTAATTTAAGTTAGGTCATAATGTAGTCGTCAAGCTTTCGGGCGGAGGCTATGGCCCTCGTCAGGGGTCACGCGTCATAGTTTTTAAAATGTAATGTTCGTTCGGGATTTCAAGGGCAGGAGAGGCCCCTACGTTATTTTTTTTAAAGTAATCGATCAAGAAAGGCTTTTCGGAAAATGTGAGTATGGACTTATCTTTGTTTTAATTTTAAGTATTAATTATGATTTGAGGTATTCGGAAGGACTAGGGAAGTGTTTAGTGAAGTTCTCTCATTCTCTCTCTTGTAAGGTCGTTCAATCGTTAAGGAAGTAAAGAGATTATTGTTTTAAATTGTAATCCCGCTATTTAAATGTTCTTTAAAATGATGTTGAGTATTTGACTTTAAGAATAAAATAATTTTAATTAAGTATTATGTTATTTTGCAAAATCTCCTTAGTTCAGCTCTCACCAGACATCCTGTACGGGATGACGAACCTATGATCCTAGGTACAGTAAAGTATTTTATGAAGTTAAGACTAGTTGATGCCAAGCGAGTTGTTTCTATGTAAAGAGCTACGATGCTCGCCCCCCCTCTGAAGGTGGATCGTGACAGAAATGGCGGTGGCACCGGCTAGGTGCACGTGACAATATTATTTCGTTTGTATAACTCGATTTTATAACAAATACGCATCCCAAATACACCAAACTTATTTATAATGTGTTACAATATTTTTTAAAACATTTGTAAAAGATCCCGGGTGTAATTTGAATTATTATGTGTAACTGTAAAACACCATTGTTGGTTCAAAACGTATTTGAATATTCAACATTACTTTTAAATAACCGTACCGATTGTGCTGAAAATCGGTGGACGATCGTTAAATTACATAATATTTATAATTCAAACGACGAAAATATGATTGAAAAGTCAAATCGATGGTTGTTCCAATCGAGTGGAAGAGAGATGCCACGCATGCGTACAATGAGCATGAAGAGAGATGCCACGCATGCGTACAATGAGCAAACAGGACACATCGGTAGTGGGACATCCGTAGTGGGACATCCGTAGTGGGACACTTTTTCGTGCGTGCAGCCGGCGTTTATCGATTTATTAGACGTTGTCACGTCAAAAAACTATTTATTGTCGTTGAAACCACCACGCAGCCAGAAGCACACCGGACGCTAACACACCATGTTTCGAACTCCTTCCGCTAGATCTCACAGCAATTCACTTCACTCCAGCACGCGCATCTCGTTCGATTCTAAGGGTGGCGGATTTCGCCCACCCTCCTACATTGATAAATTGTACAAAATCTCTACCGAACTCTACTCCATTTGATCTGCCTATAGAGTCTGGGCGATTTCACAAGGCGTGTTACAGTAATGACTAAACGAACCAAAACTTCAGATCATACTCGGGAAAAAACACTTTTACAATCGGATCGCAATATTAGAGGGCCAAATAAATGAAAATTAATTTCTGGGGTTACTCAACCATTTGCGTTGCTGCAGCGCGCACAAAGCGTAAAACATTTCTGCACGAGTGTTCTGGGATATGCTTTTGTTGAAATTCGTTTCGAATTCAAAGCTGGCAGAAGACAATAGCGGAATGCACGCATTGTTTCAGAGGGGTAGTTGTCGCTCTTCGAACTTTTGACATCAATACGCAGTAATTCGTAACCCTTATGGTGCGGAATTTTTTTATTTGTTCGTAAAAATGAATGCCGAGTTCAGTTGAAAGGGTTGTGACAGCACCAATTTTTTTTATATGTGGTATGCACATGAATGAATACCTTAACTACATACCTACTACGAGAATGCGTCATATTTGTATCAATTTTCAACGGTAAAAAAAACCTCCTTCTTAATTTTTTTTATAATTTTCGATGAAGAAACGAAAACGGACAATGTTTGAACTTTCTTGAAAAGTAATTAACGCGCCGGGACTTTATGCCAAGATCTGAGAGGGAGACGGACTAGGCCGGGGAACGTACGGCCTGCAACACCAAACGAAACCAGCCCGGAAGTATGTTATGGAAACAGTCTGCTCTTATGGGGATGGTAGCGAGCTGAGAGACGTGCGAAAGGAATTATCTTACTCTAATGTACTTATAAGGTGCCATGCTATAAAAATATTGTAAAGGAATGAGTAAGGAAGGCTAGATATGGGCAATATAAAATAAAAATTTTTTTTTTACTAATGTACTGAAAACTTTTAACATTTAATGTACAATATCGTTCGCTTAAAAACAGACAAATTTAACTGAGAAGTTGTAACTTCTTCATCTGAAAGAAGTGACTCATTCATACTGTAGTGGGTGGGCAGAAAAGACTCAATATAATTCTAGTGGGGGGCCAGAAGTGACCCATTCAGACAGAAGTGGGTGACCAAAAATGTCACAATATGATTGTATTGGGTGGCTGAAAGTTGCTCATTCAGACTGTAGTGGGTGGCCAGAAATAACTCAATATGATTGTAGTGGGTAGCCAGAAGAAACTCATTCAAAACGAAGTGGGTGACCAGAAATGAATCAATATGATTGTAGTGGGTGGCTGGAAGTTTTAATTCAGACTATAGTGGGTGACCAGAAATGACTCAATATGATTGTAGTGGGTGGCCAGAAGTGACCCATTCAGACTGTTAGTGGGTGACCAGAAATGACTCATATGATTGTAGTGGGTGGCCATAAGTGACCCATTCAGACTGTAGTGGGTGACAAGAGATGAATCAATATGATTGTAGTGGGTGGTCAGAAGTGACCCATTCAGACTGTAGTGGGTGACCAGAAATGAATCAATATGAGTGTAGTGGGTGGCAAGAAGTGAAGGTGAATGTCAGGGTTGGTTGTCACTAAAGCTCAAGACAACCCGATAACCTTAAGATTATTCTGGGTAGGCTCATGAAACATTTGGCGTGAACCGATTCAGTTACAGATATTAAAGTTAAGTGTGCAAAATAAATTAGTTCAACTATTCCACACTATTATGATAACATCATTAAACAAAACAGTAGATACAACGAAACGTTTTTTTTAGAGGGGTTGAGCTTCCGTTGCTCACCTAGTGAGTTTCCTCTTTTGGCCCGAGGAACAAATTCTTTTTGGAAAGGGAAGGGGGGTAACACCCTATTAGTTACGATTACCTTAATGTGTCAAAACCTACCCTCCTGGCAAAAAATAACGATTTTTTGCGAGCGCTTTAATATTTTAACAACGATTGTAAGTAGTATACGAATGTATGTCCGACGGCAGGATTCAGGTTGCGGAGCTGTGTGTCCTTTCCGCCATCTTGGATTTTGACGTCACGGCGGCCATCTTGGACGAGCGTAACATGACAATATGCGTAACGTGACACTTTTTCGTGCATGCAGCCGGCGTAACGGGACACAGAGTAACAGGACATAACGTAACGGGACAAGTATATCACGGCGGCCATTTTGGATCCGACATTTTTATGACGTCATTGTGTTCTCGAAAATTCCGGCGATGTGTTTTCCGCCATTTTGAATCATGACGTCACCGTTGCAATTTTCGTTACGGCAGCCATCTTTAACTTTTTTATTTATTATCCGATTTTAACGAATTTTTTTTAAAATTTATAAAAAAATTAAATTAATAAAATTTTAATAAAATATTTATAAAAAACAAACATTATCGACACGGAGCTCGGAGTCCTCGGTTCGAACCCGACGGGTGCAAAAAAATTAAAAATGGCGACCGATCCTTCCCCCCACGGTGGGTGCTGGCATACTGACCCCCACCACTTAGGTCAAAGTATACATATCTTCACCTAGTATGATGTCATGTCCGCCATCTTGAAATCTGGGCGCCATCTTGAAAATCTTTAATTATTATCCGATTTTAATGAAAAAAATTCCAAAATTCATCAAAAAATTAATGTATTTGAATTCTGTATGATTATATCGATGTACGTCCTTGGTTCGATTCCCGACGAGAGTAAACGGTCGATCCTTCCTCCATGAAAGCTACCTAGACTGATCTACCACCACCAGTACCAAGGTTTATATCATCAACTGGTATGACGACACGTCCGCCATCTTGTCTTCATCCGCTGGAGTCCACCATCTTGTTTTCGTCTGCTAGAGTGTGCCGATACCATGTAGTATAATTATCTGGTCACCATACTTTTGTCCTCAACTGTTGACATTGATCATTGACCTTGGCCATTGATCATTGACCTTGGCCATTGATCATTGACCTTGGCCTTTGACCTTGACCTTGAAAATTGACCTTGACCTTGAAATTTGACCTTGACCTTAAAATTTGACCTTGACCTTGAAATTTGACCTTGACCTTGAAATTTGACCTTGACTTTGAAATTTGACTTTGTCCTCGAAATTTGACTTTGTCCTTGTCGACCATCATGGATCCGACATTTTATGTTCAGTAGATGCTACCAGGAGCTACCACCTGCTGGAGTATGCCATCTTGTGTGTGTGTACTCGTATTATAGAGTACATTTCCATCTGGATAATTTTATTCTAACCCGCTACAGTGCAGTAATCATTTATTACTGTGACACACGCCATCTTGAAATTTGGACGCCATCTTGAAAATCAGTAATTTTAATGCTAGAGATTCGGGAAAAAGTTCAAAATTCATTAAATAATTCACTCATTAAAGTAATGATTGATTAGATCGATTCCCGTCCTTGGTTCGACCCCTGACCGATACCAATCAACTTTAATTTTAAAAAATACCACAAAAGCGACAGGTTTGAGAAAATAAAAAACACCACAAGTTCTTTTAAAAACTTTTATTACATACATTCTAATCTACTACAAGTACATAATAAACACAGACAAAGTACTAAAGTCTTGTGGATTCCTCGATTCAAACAGTCTTCTTATTGTACGGACAAAGACTTTTACATGACTTTAAATGTCTATACGATCCGTTCATCACCGCAGCCAGAGACGGACTGAAGTTCATATCACCAGGGTCCCACTTATATATTCTCATTTGCTGGTACAACACACGAGTCAAAACAATAACCATGTTCATTATACTTCTCGGAGCATTTTTTATAATGAAGATGTAAGCTATCAAGACGTGAAATTAGTTTTTTGCACTTATTGCACTGAAATTGTATTCTTTTATCATTATTAGAACAACTGCTTCTTTCATGTCTGCGAGCATTTGAGGTAATAGTAAATGATGCGTCACAGTATTTGCACCGACGCAATGTATGCTTTTCATTAGTGGAAGAATCCATTGCTGACGATGAAACTTCGGATGATGGTGGTATCACATCTGTTGAAATCTCCTCCAATGTTGACGTCGTCGTTGCCAACGGGATCTGCACCTTCTCCATCGTAGCTGTCGTCAAGGTTCCCGTAGACGATGGTACAACCTCCGAGTTCGACGTTAAAGACGGTAAAGATGCCATCGAGGTCTCAAGAACAGCTAATTGACACGTCTTATGCACCAGAAGAAACAAACTAGGTGATCCTTACACCGCCGACGTCAGTAACTAACTGAGCGTCCTGCTGTCTAGGACTCGCTTATATACTTGCACCGGATGGAATAATACGCTAGTCAAATCAAGAACCATTTACATTAATACTAGAGTCAAATCTACAAATTAAAAAAGAGGATCATTTGATCGAAAAAAAAATTCGATCTCTCCAATATACACCAGGCTCCAAGAGCTACAATTCACGTCATCAGATCCATCTAAATTTTGCTCCTATGCTTCAATTGACCATTAGCTGCAAGTGCTCCAACAGATCCATCAGCTCCAACACGTAATGTACGCAATGTACGCACAATACATGCAATTTACATACAATAAATGTAATGATCACTTAGTACACACAGGAAACGGAACGTACACACAGTACACACAGGAAACGGAACGTACACACAGTACACACAGGAAACGGAACGTACACACAATACACACAGGAAACGAAACGTACACACAGTACACACAGGAAACGAAACGTACACACAGTACACACAGGAAGCGGAACGTACACACAGTACACACAGGAAGCGGAACGTACACACAGTACACACAGGAAACGGAACGTACACACAGTACACACAGGAAACGAAACGTACACACAGTACACACAGGAAACGAAACGTACACACAGTACACACAGGAAGCGGAACGTACACACAGTACACACAGGAAACGGAACGTACACACAGTACACACAGGAAACGGAACGTACACACAATACACACAGGAAACGGAACGTACACACAGTACACACAGGAAACGGAACGTACACACAGTACACACAGGAAACGAAACGTACACACAATACACACAGGAAACGAAACGTACACACAGTACACACAGGAAACGAAACGTATACACACAGTACACACAGGAAACGGAACGTACACACAGTACACACAGGAAAAGGAACGTACACACAGTACACACAGGAAACGGAACGTACACACAGTACACACAGGAAACGGATCGTATACACAGTACACACAGGAAACAGAACGTACACACAGGAAACGATACGTACACACAGTACACACAGAAAACGGAACGTTCACACAGTACACACAGAAAACGGAACGTACACACAGGAAACGAACCGTACACACAGTACACACAGGAAAGGAAACGTATACACACATTACACACATTAAACGGAATGAACACACATACATTAGCGGAAACACACAGGCTTAGTTGGAAATCAGAATACAAGAAACAAAAACATTAAATTTTTACTTTCAATATTTAATTACTTCTCAACATTACACAAATACAAGTAAAAGAAACCATTATTGTATGTAGCCAGCTTTCCTCAGTTCTTTGAGTATGAAGGATATTTCTTTGATGCACGAATAGTTTCCTGCACAAAGCGAGTCATGTAGAAGTCTTAGCCGGTCAACCAATATGTTTGGATCTTTCCATGATGTGTAATCAATCTCTTCTACCACCATCTTACTTGCTTGTTTATTATAAATACTGTTAATATCACAATCGTCCCTGTGATCATAATAAGCATTATCAGATTTATTTTTTATAACACGACGTTTCCATCGTTTCGGTCTCAGGACATCGCCACATTCTTCGATCTTGTCAGCTCTAGGTGCTTCATCACAGTCTATGCCTTTGTCAACAGCCTCAGAGTCACTGTAACAATCACTGTAGAAGACATCCTCTTCACCCATATTACCGTATGAATTCGCTATCGATGATGTCGAAGTGTGTTCATCGTCTTCATGCTTCCTTTTTAGGAGTCCATCATTTTTACAAAGAATGGAGGATCTACTGAATATAGGCTTGAATGTATTCTCACTTTTCACGGTGTTGATACTTCCATTAGTTTCAGTCTTCCCGAAGCCATTAGCATCCTTCAATTTATGTTCTTCCTCACAATCGGGTGAGCTAATACCATCACGCTCAGGACAAGGAAAATTATTGTCGTAATGCAGATCACTCTTCTTTAGTCTAGTGGATCCATCGGTGTCCTCTATGCCGTAAGTAGTCTTGACTTTACATGTTCTACCATGTCTTTTTAAGCTGTCAATTCGTGTTAACAACCTGCTACAACGATTACAGCTTAACATGTTGCGTAGTGGGTTTCTAGCACAATCATTCTTCTCATGACGTCTAGCATTCCTTCTAATGGCAAAATCCTTGCCACAGTATCTACAGCGGCTTCCTTCCGATTCAGCTGCAGATAACAAACCACGATCCATGGTAGCTTCTGTGACTAATGTTAGATACAAACTGTCAGTTTTCTCCAATTGGAACCATTTCTTAAATAGAGTTTTTGAAATGTTTCATCAGCGAGAGTTAAGTTATCTAATGCAAAGAAAATTGATGCAAGTAGTTCTGGCTGTCGTCAACAGATGTCGCTACGTGTTGCTTGTAGGTAAATAATATCTATTTCATTAATGTGGGATGCGTAACGCTCACTATCGATCGCAAAGGGAGGTTGGCTTCGATAGTATCCAAGGAGAAAAAAAGTTCGTCCTTCCTGCTAGTGCTTCTCAGATTTCTCACGGTCCGCCATCTTGGATTGTGACGTCACGGTGGCCATCTTGGATGGGTGTGACCTTGACCTTTGACCGAAACCTCAGGAATGATCGCAAGCACACGGATTAACCATCAAAATATTGATAAGAATAATCAGGAGCACACGGAGAAAACCATCATAATATTGGCAAGAATAATCAGGAGCACACGGAGAAAACCGACACAAGTTTTCTTTGATATCATAAAAATATAAAAAAAAAATTAATAAAAAATTAAAAATAAAAACGAAAAAAAAATCAATCATTCTGCTAGCTTGTGAACTTCTCATTGTTGAGCAAAGATAGAGTTCTAGTACAAGCCAGAATTTTTGATTTTTTTTTTCGTTTTTATTTTTAATTTTTTATTAATTTTTTTTTATATTTTTATGATATCAAAGAAAACTTGTGTCGGTTTTCTCCGTGTGCTCCTGATTATTCTTGCCAATATTATGATGGTTTTCTCCGTGTGATCCTGATTATTCTTATCAATATTTTGATGGTTAATCCGTGTGCTTGCGATCATTCCTGAGGTTTCGGTCAAAGGTCAAGGTCACACCCATCCAAGATGGCCACCGTGACGTCACAATCCAAGATGGCGGACCGTGAGAAATCTGAGAAGCACTAGCAGGAAGGACGAACTTTTTTTCTCCTTGGATACTATCGAAGCCAACCTCCCTTTGCGATCGATAGTGAGCGTTACGCATCCCACATTAATGAAATAGATATTATTTACCTACAAGCAACACGTAGCGACATCTGTTGACGACAGCCAGAACTACTTGCATCAATTTTCTTTGCATTAGATAACTTAACTCTCGCTGATGAAACATTTCAAAAACTCTATTTAAGAAATGGTTCCAATTGGAGAAAACTGACAGTTTGTATCTAACATTAGTCACAGAAGCTACCATGGATCGTGGTTTGTTATCTGCAGCTGAATCGGAAGGAAGCCGCTGTAGATACTGTGGCAAAGATTTTGCCATGAGAAGGAATGCTAGACGTCATGAGAAGAATGATTGTGCTAGAAACCCACTACGCAACATGTTAAGCTGTAATCGTTGTAGCAGGTTGTTAACACGAATTGACAGCTTAAAAAGACATGGTAGAACATGTAAAGTCAAGACTACTTACGGCATAGAGGACACCGATGGATCCACTAGACTAAAGAAGAGTGATCTGCATTACGACAATAATTTTCCTTGTCCTGAGCGTGATGGTATTAGCTCACCCGATTGTGAGGAAGAACATAAATTGAAGGATGCTAATGGCTTCGGGAAGACTGAAACTAATGGAAGTATCAACACCGTGAAAAGTGAGAATACATTCAAGCCTATATTCAGTAGATCCTCCATTCTTTGTAAAAATGATGGACTCCTAAAAAGGAAGCATGAAGACGATGAAGACACTTCGACATCATCGATAGCGAATTCATACGGTAATATGGGTGAAGAGGATGTCTTCTACAGTGATTGTTACAGTGACTCTGAGGCTGTTGACAAAGGCATAGACTGTGATGAAGCACCTAGAGCTGACAAGATCGAAGAATGTGGCGATGTCCTGAGACCGAAACGATGGAAACGTCGTGTTATAAAAAATAAATCTGATAATGCTTATTATGATCACAGGGACGATTGTGATATTAACAGTATTTATAATAAACAAGCAAGTAAGATGGTGGTAGAAGAGATTGATTACACATCATGGAAAGATCCAAACATATTGGTTGACCGGCTAAGACTTCTACATGACTCGCTTTGTGCAGGAAACTATTCGTGCATCAAAGAAATATCCTTCATACTCAAAGAACTGAGGAAAGCTGGCTACATACAATAATGGTTTCTTTTACTTGTATTTGTGTAATGTTGAGAAGTAATTAAATATTGAAAGTAAAAATTTAATGTTTTTGTTTCTTGTATTCTGATTTCCAACTAAGCCTGTGTGTTTCCGCTAATGTATGTGTGATCATTCCGTTTAATGTGTGTAATGTGTGTATACGTTTCCTTTCCTGTGTGTACTGTGTGTACGTTTCGTTTCCTGTGTGTACGTTCCGTTTTCTGTGTGTACTGTGTGAACGTTCCGTTTTCTGTGTGTACTGTGTGTACGTTTCGTTTCCTGTGTGTACGTTTCGTTTCCTGTGTGTACGTTCTGTTTCCTGTGTGTACTGTGTATACGATCCGTTTCCTGTGTGTACTGTGTGTACGTTCCGTTTCCTGTGTGTACTGTGTGTACGTTCCTTTTCCTGTGTGTACTGTGTGTACGTTCCGTTTCCTGTGTGTACTGTGTGTATACGTTTCGTTTCCTGTGTGTACTGTGTGTACGTTTCGTTTCCTGTGTGTATTGTGTGTACGTTTCGTTTCCTGTGTGTACTGTGTGTACGTTCCGTTTCCTGTGTGTACTGTGTGTACGTTCCGTTTCCTGTGTGTATTGTGTGTACGTTCCGTTTCCTGTGTGTACTGTGTGTACGTTCCGTTTCCTGTGTGTACTGTGTGTACGTTGCGCTTCCTGTGTGTACTGTGTGTACGTTTCGTTTCCTGTGTGTACTGTGTGTACGTTTCGTTTCCTGTGTGTACTGTGTGTACGTTCCGTTTCCTGTGTGTACTGTGTGTACGTTCCGCTTCCTGTGTGTACTGTGTGTACGTTCCGCTTCCTGTGTGTACTGTGTGTACGTTTCGTTTCCTGTGTGTACTGTGTGTACGTTTCGTTTCCTGTGTGTATTGTGTGTACGTTCCGTTTCCTGTGTGTACTGTGTGTACGTTCCGTTTCCTGTGTGTACTGTGTGTACGTTCCGTTTCCTGTGTGTACTAAGTGATCATTACATTTATTGTATGTAAATTGCATGTATTGTGCGTACATTGCGTACATTACGTGTTGGAGCTGATGGATCTGTTGGAGCACTTGCAGCTAATGGTCAATTGAAGCATAGGAGCAAAATTTAGATGGATCTGATGACGTGAATTGTAGCTCTTGGAGCCTGGTGTATATTGGAGAGATCGAATTTTTTTTTCGATCAAATGATCCTCTTTTTTAATTTGTAGATTTGACTCTAGTATTAATGTAAATGGTTCTTGATTTGACTAGCGTATTATTCCATCCGGTGCAAGTATATAAGCGAGTCCTAGACAGCAGGACGCTCAGTTAGTTACTGACGTCGGCGGTGTAAGGATCACCTAGTTTGTTTCTTCTGGTGCATAAGACGTGTCAATTAGCTGTTCTTGAGACCTCGATGGCATCTTTACCGTCTTTAACGTCGAACTCGGAGGTTGTACCATCGTCTACGGGAACCTTGACGACAGCTACGATGGAGAAGGTGCAGATCCCGTTGGCAACGACGACGTCAACATTGGAGGAGATTTCAACAGATGTGATACCACCATCATCCGAAGTTTCATCGTCAGCAATGGATTCTTCCACTAATGAAAAGCATACATTGCGTCGGTGCAAATACTGTGACGCATCATTTACTATTACCTCAAATGCTCGCAGACATGAAAGAAGCAGTTGTTCTAATAATGATAAAAGAATACAATTTCAGTGCAATAAGTGCAAAAAACTAATTTCACGTCTTGATAGCTTACATCTTCATTATAAAAAATGCTCCGAGAAGTATAATGAACATGGTTATTGTTTTGACTCGTGTGTTGTACCAGCAAATGAGAATATATAAGTGGGACCCTGGTGATATGAACTTCAGTCCGTCTCTGGCTGCGGTGATGAACGGATCGTATAGACATTTAAAGTCATGTAAAAGTCTTTGTCCGTACAATAAGAAGACTGTTTGAATCGAGGAATCCACAAGACTTTAGTACTTTGTCTGTGTTTATTATGTACTTGTAGTAGATTAGAATGTATGTAATAAAAGTTTTTAAAAGAACTTGTGGTGTTTTTTATTTTCTCAAACCTGTCGCTTTTGTGGTATTTTTTAAAATTAAAGTTGATTGGTATCGGTCAGGGGTCGAACCAAGGACGGGAATCGATCTAATCAATCATTACTTTAATGAGTGAATTATTTAATGAATTTTGAACTTTTTCCCGAATCTCTAGCATTAAAATTACTGATTTTCAAGATGGCGTCCAAATTTCAAGATGGCGTGTGTCACAGTAATAAATGATTACTGCACTGTAGCGGGTTAGAATAAAATTATCCAGATGGAAATGTACTCTATAATACGAGTACACACACACAAGATGGCATACTCCAGCAGGTGGTAGCTCCTGGTAGCATCTACTGAACATAAAATGTCGGATCCATGATGGTCGACAAGGACAAAGTCAAATTTCGAGGACAAAGTCAAATTTCAAGGTCAAGGTCAAATTTCAAGGTCAAGGTCAAATTTCAAGGTCAAGGTCAAATTTCAAGGTCAAGGTCAAAGGCCAAGGTCAATGATCAATGGCCAAGGTCAATGATCAATGGCCAAGGTCAATGATCAATGTCAACAGTTGAGGACAAAAGTATGGTGACCAGATAATTATACTACATGGTATCGGCACACTCTAGCAGACGAAAACAAGATGGTGGACTCCAGCGGATGAAGACAAGATGGCGGACGTGTCGTCATACCAGTTGATGATATAAACCTTGGTACTGGTGGTGGTAGATCAGTCTAGGTAGCTTTCATGGAGGAAGGATCGACCGTTTACTCTCGTCGGGAATCGAACCAAGGACGTACATCGATATAATCATACAGAATTCAAATACATTAATTTTTTGATGAATTTTGGATTTTTTTTCATTAAAATCGGATAATAATTAAAGATTTTCAAGATGGCGTCCAGATTTCAAGATGGCGGACATGACATCATACTAGGTGAAGATATGTATACTTTGACCTAAGTGGTGGGGGTCAGTATGCCAGCACCCACTGTGGGGGGAAGGATCGGTCGCCATTTTTAATTTTTTTGCACCCGTCGGGTTCGAACCGAGGACTCCGAGCTCCGTGTCGATAATGTTTGTTTTTTATAAATATTTTATTAAAATTTTATTAATTTAATTTTTTTATAAATTTTAAAAAAAATTTCGTTAAAATCGGATAATAAATAAAAAAGTTAAAGATGGCTGCCGTAACGAAAATTGCAACGGTGACGTCATGATTCAAAATGGCGGAAAACACATCGCCGGAATTTTCGAGAACACAATGACGTCATAAAAATGTCGGATCCAAAATGGCCGCCGTGATATACTTGTCCCGTTACGTTATGTCCTGTTACGCTGTGTCCCGTTACGCCGGCTGCATGCACGAAAAAGTGTCACGTTACGCATATTGTCACGTTACGCTCGTCCAAGATGGCCGCCGTGACGTCAAAATCCAAGATGGCGGAAAGGACACACAGCTCCGCAACCTGAATCCTGCCGTCGGACATACATTCGTATACTACTATTGTACATGATAATTATATAACTGACTTAACATAAAAAAACTTACTTAAGTGACGAGTACCCAGAAGTGCAAAATCCTACTCTTCCGATAAATAAAAATAAACAAATTTTGTGATAATTTTATTTATGTAACACGTATAACTTAACTTTTATTTGTATGACTCGTGGCTAGTGAAAAGTAGGTTTCTCGTAAGGTTGATATCCAGCATGATATAGGCTTAGGCCTTAGACGCACGTAACTTCTACTTCCTTAACCCGGACTCCTCTTAAACATATTACACTTTAGCTTTAAGTTAGGTCAGCGGAAGAAAAAAGATTTGGCGTGTCAGCTGCGTATGACAGAAAGCAACGAGTGACAGTACACCGAGCGGATAAAGCTCGTTATTCTGACAGCTGACAGCAGACAGCGTGCGTGAGAAACCGGAAGTTAGAGGCACACGCTCATGTCTGAGATGTTTTTCCTTCTGAAAATTATTGTTATTTTACCAAGAAATACTTTGGGAACTAGGTATTTATCGTGAATTCGCAAGTAAAACTCCATAAATCGTATACACTACATCCCAATGCAATATAAAATTTATTAATGATGGACTTGAAATAGAGCGCCGTGGTTTTAAAAAATTTTCTAACCAAAAAAGTTCGACACATCTGTAAAGACAGTGCGACAAAATTCGTGAACGCGACAGACTTTCCAATTAGAAATATTTTCTATTTTGTTCGCGTCGCGGGCGCTACGTAACTGAGATAAAGGTAAGAATCTTGTTTTTCGTTAGATGGTTTTACTGGTGTACCTATTGATGGTACTGTTGTTATTCGTGTATTTGTTAAGCTTATTTATGTTTACTAAATTCAACTGTGAAATCTTGGAAATGTGTTCAAACACAGTGCGTTTTTTTTTAATTCCAAAGAATGAATGTAAATTTAGAACTAAACATATTTCTCTAAAACACGTCAATTAAAAAAAAAACCTGTAAAATTCTGATGTAGTCTATGACTATGTTTGGTGTGTGTATAATGGAAAAAAAATTATGTGCAATTGTTTTTTGACGTGTAAACATCTTAGCTCTCGGTATACGGTATTTAGTATGAGTAATTTTGTGAAAATGGAACGGGCAGTCAATGAACAGAAATGTGTGAACAAGGTGGCAGACCCACGTGTAGCAATATAAACCTCTATATAGTCACTTTCGTAAATATTAGGGGACAAATCAAACCTATTGGCGTGCTAATGTAACTTTATAATACTGAAATTACCCTGCAATATAATTGGTAAACTAAAATAGCCATAGTAAAACGTAATTTCAAGTTTTAAATAATTAAAAAAAGGTGACATTATACTCATGATAATACAGATTCTTATTTAAATACTGAAAAAGGCTAAGTAGCACAGTGGTAAAGCGCGCTATCGTTAACCTCAAGGGACGTGGTTCAATACTCCTCATTAAAAAAATTACTTAACATTATAATACAATAATAATGTTAAATCAGCTCAGTAAGGTTAAAATTTGTTTGTGGGAAGTATTTTCAGACTTATTTAAGTAGTTTGAGCAAAAATACGAACACATACTTAGTGTTATAATATTTGTGTTGTACCTGAGACACGTCCCCCCTGTTACGCACCGGTACACGGACTCGTTAGCGGCGCTGAGTTTTGCGTGCGCGCCGCGGGACAAGGATGAAGCCCGAGGTGGAGACCAGCAGCACACCAGCAAAAGAATAAGTATAAACAATGTGACGTGAGGCGGGAAGGGCGGAGAGTTTCGCAAGGCCGCTGCAGAATGTTCCAGGCCTAGTTAACCGTCGCGCTCGCGAGGTGTATAAAACCGCAGCTCGTTTCCGAACACCGACCAAGGAAGGACAACCGTCGCCGAAGCCCGACTCCGCTGCTGCCTACGGCCGTTACGCTGCTACGGAACTTGGGTATGATAAATACTTCAATATATTACGTTGGAGATATAATATTTCTGAAGAGTCACACTTGGTGATGTGAAAATTAAAGTGTAGTTTTGGACTTAGTTTATTTTTGTGGACTGCACAATTAAAGTGGAACGTGCTACTGATAAATGCTCATATATAAATGTACAAATTATATTTCTATCATTTTTTTTGTGAATAAAAATTGTTATAGCACGTTTCACATCACTATATACTAAAGAAAATTTAAACATAATTCTCCAGCATGCTTCCATAACATTTTTTTTAATATTTCGGGAAATTATTTTAATATTGTCATATAAGTATAAATTTTAACGTGTGCGGAAACTTAATAGTATCAACTATTTAGTTAATTTTAACAATAAGGACAGTAGTTTAATGAAAGGCCTTGTCAAAAATCAGGTCCAAAGCATGAGTTTAGGATTTTTTAAAGTTTTTTTTGCTTATGTTGGAACCGTTTTTAATAGTTCAAAATTTACGGTTGTGTTACCATCTACCTGTGATCGTGGCAAGTATCCTTTACGATTCAGGCAGCGAATTCTAGCGGCGGGCGCGGAAAATACGTGTGTGATTCGCGTCCAGAAATTTAGTTATTGAAAAGCGAATATTTTATTCATCAGAAGATTAATGACAATCTGTATTATTTTAAAGAATTTAGGAATGAAAATTTTTGAAGTCAGCAGACTAAAATGTTAAACAAATTTGCTCCCTATTGCACGTTTCGCGTAAATATGTAAACCTATGTGACGTTTATAGCAGTGTTAGAAAACGATTTACAGTTTGGTGGTTAAAAAAAAAAAAGGCTGAATGCAAACTTCGTAAATTTGCACCGGTAGTAGTCTACAGTCACTAATTATGAGGTAAAAAATAAATAAATTGTGTTTCCAAATGTTATAAATTACTGTGATTATTGAAGTGAAACTTCTTTGCTGAGGGGACTACAATTTTCGAGAGTTCCGCAAATTCCGATCGAGGGATATAAAGGGGATGAGGGGAATAGTTAGGTAAGTGATGGGTGAACTCGTAGAGCCGGAGAGTGCGTCAGCGGCGACGCCACTCCAACGAATGTCAAACTAGAAGGGGGTGGGGAATAGATCAAATATTTGGTAGCATGCTATATGCTAATTCAAACGGCCGGAGGGGGAGACAGCAGGGGAGAGATAGACATGACGCTGCAGTGATGCTACGAAATTGACGTAACACTGCTTGTGTTTGTCTACTCCTAAGTTTTGTAACGGCTAACGATTGACACTAACATATTTCTTTTATTTTACGTTAAGTATCTACAATTTATTTATTCGTGTGGTAAAGAGTTCTTGATTTGTACAGTTACCTTTATAAGTAAAAAGGTTAGCATTATGTGTAATTTTTATTTTTGGTATGTGAACACTGTTATTTGAAATGTGAAAACTACTTGTAGACTTGTGAGATAGACTTTATAAGTGTAATTTATGTTATATGGAGTGTTTTTTTTGCTTTAATTTTATTTAGCTGGAGATCGTTATTGAACATCATGCCTAGAAATAATAAAAAAGGCAGAAGCACATAAGAGGTGTTATCACAGGCAACGTGGGAATAAGCCGTCAAAAGAGGCGACAAAAAGTGCCAGTGAACGAATGCTAGAGTACAGAACGCGGAAAATAGCATTTTTTTTTTCATTTCAGATAATACCCGCGTCTTTACTATTCTCAATTATTATCTCTTGCTCAATAAAAAATACTAATAATATATCTCTATCTATACCTAATAAGCAAGAAGTTTCACTTCTGTCGTGCGTGAACTCCATCCACACATTTTTTTTCTCTAAATGCAGCATTATGATATTCAAAGAATTATATTATCTACAGTAAGAATGAACGGTTGTTTGCTTAGTTTGACGTTAAAAATAATACAAAACATTTTGAAAAGTTCGTCGGTTTAGGTTAATGTAATTTAAAACAATGTAAAAATATTTAACTTTTTTTTAGGTTTGGTTTTGTGGGCTAATCAAAGAACAATCGTTGTAAAATATACAACTTTCAATTTTTTCCATGCAACATATTACACTATAGAATATTACTTTCACACCAGACACCGGAATACTCAAAACGTTTTAGGACCCACCGTGTTTTGTGTCGCTAACACTCGATCGAGCGCTCGGAATTCCTGAGGAGGGCAGTAGTATGTAAATGGGCATACTGGGACTGGCGCTGGCGCGTGGTGCCGGTGCCGGTGTCCGCCATCTTGGATTGTGACGTCACGGCGGCAAAAATTCCTCAAAATTCCTCAAAAATGACTCAAAATGACTCAAAATTTCACGTTTTCGAGGGAAAAATTCCCGTTTCGAGGAAAAATTAGGATTTCAAAAAACCACAAATGTCTTTTGCCTTAGAAAGAACACCAATTCCTAAAATAGGCTTAAGCATCCTTAACTCAAGCCTCAGTTAAGCCATTTCTAGGAATAAGGACACCATGACCTTTGACCTTGACCCCGGCGGCCATCTTGGATCCGCCATCTTGGATCCGCCATTTTGGATGACGTCATTGTGTTTTCTCGAACATTCAGGCGACGTGTTTTCCGCCATTTTGAATGATGACGTCACCGTTGCAATTTCCGTTACGGCCGCCATCTTTAACTTTTTTATGTGTTATCCGATTTTAATGAAATTTTTTTAAAAATTATAAAAAAATTCATTTAATAAAATTTTAATAAATTATAAATAAAAAATTACAAAAACGACACGGAGTTCGGAGTCCTCGGTTCGAACACGACGAGTGCAAAAAAATAAAAATGGCGACCGATCCTTCCCCCTAGGTGGCTGCTGGCAGACTGACCCCCACCACTTTTACCAATGCACATATACCATCAGGTAGTATGACGTCATGTCCGCCATCTTGTCTTCGATGCTGGAAGCCAACATCATTGTATCGTCGGCTAGAGTGCGCTGACACCATGCTAGTTTAATTCTTACCCACTAGAGTGCAGTAATCATTTATTACTGTGACACCCGCCATCTTGTCATTTGGCCGCCATCTTGAAAATCCGTAATTATTTAGCTAGAAATTCGGGAAAAGTTCCAAAATTCATTAAATAAATCACTCATTAACTTACATATCGATTCGATCGATTCCCGTCCTCGGTTCGATACCCGATCGTTGCAATAATGTTTAATCTTATGTAAAAAAAAATAATTTAAATAAACCATGTTCAACATTCGTAAAGAGACTCTAAATCATCTACTACCATCATCCTATCAGACATCAAGACCACCATATTGGAAATTCGTAATTGTAATGCTAGAGATTCGGGAAAAAGTTCAAAACTCATTAAATAAATTTGTAATCTATATACTGATTGATTAGATCGACTAAGGTCCTTGACACGATCCTGGACGAAGCTAAAATAAATTTAATTAAAATACCAGAAAAGTGTAAGGTTCGAGAAATAAAACACCACAAAGTCTTTTACAAACATAATATTTATTACACAATTTCTATCCTACTACAGAATCACTTGCGAAAGCCAGCAATCTTATAAACATTTAGCCCTGCATAGACGTGCAACGATTACTTCTTAGCTCCAAATGCTCCAAATGGCTCCAACAGCTCCAACAGCTCCAAATGCTCCAACTGCCTTTTCTTTCAACAGCTCCAATGATATTGGGCTACAATGCTACGAGTCTAAGAGACTACGAGGCTACAAGGCTACGAGTCTAAAAGGATCTAGCTGGTTCCGAGTTATACATGGCTGCGAGACTGCATGACTAAAAGACCGTATGGCTACGAAACTACATGTCTATGAAGCTACAAGGATACAAGTCTACTCGGCTCCAACACTCAATGTACGCAATTTACACGCAATGAATGTAATGATTACACAGTACACACAGGAAACGAAATGAAGAAAAAATACACACACAGGAAAAAACGGAATGTACGCACAGTACACACAGGAAACGGAATGTACGCACAGTACACACACAGGAAAACGGAATGTACAAACAGGAAAACGAAATGTACAAACAGGAAAACGAAATGTACAAACAGGAAAACGAAATGTACAAACAGGAAAACGAAATGTACACACAGTACACACAGGAAACGGAACGTACACACAGTACACACAGGAAACGGAACGTACACACACATACAGTAGCGGAAACACACACACAGGCTTAGTTGGAAATCAGAATACAAGAAATAAAAACATTAAATTTTTACTTTCAATATTTTATTACTTCTCAACTTTACACAAATACAAGTAAAAGAAGACATTATTGTATGTAGCCAGCTTTCCTCAGTTCTTTGAGTATGAAGGATATTTCTTTGATGCACGGATAGTTTTCTGCACAAAGCGAGCCATGTAGAAGTCTTAGCCGGTCAACCAATAAGTTTGGATCTTTCCATGATGTGTAATCAATTTCTTCTACCACCATCTTACTTGCTTGTTTATTATAAATACTTTTAATATCACAATCGTCCCAGTGATCATAATAAGCATTATCAGATTTATTTATTATAACACGACGTTTCCATCGTTTCGGTCTCAGGACATCGCCACATTCTTCGATCTTGTCAGCTCTAGGTGCTTCATCACAGTCTATGCCTTTGTCAACAGCCTCAGAGTCACTGTAACAATCACTGTAGAAGACATCCTCTTCACCCAGATTACCGTATGAATTCGCTTTCGATGATGTCGAAGTGTCTTCATCGTCTTCATGTTTCCTTTTTAGGAGTCCATCATTTTTACAAAGAATGGAGGATCTACTGAATATAGGCTTGAATGTATTCTCACTTTTCACGGTGTTGATACTTCCATTAGTTTCAGTCTTCCCGAAGCCATTAGCATCCTTCAATTTATGTTCTTCCTCACGATCGGGTGAGCTTATACCATCACGCTCAGGACAAGGAAAATTATTGTCGTAATGCAGATCACTCTTCTTTAGTCTAGTGGATCCATCGGTGTCCTCTATGCCGTAAGTAGTCTTGACTTTACATGTTCTACCATGTATTTTTAAGCTGTCAATTCGTGTTAACAACCTGCTACAACGATTACAGCTTAACATGTTGCGTAGTGGGTTTCTAGCACAATCATTCTTCTCATGACGTCTAGCATTCCTTCTCATGACAAAATCCTTGCCACAGTATCTACAGCGGCTTCCTTCCGATTCAGCTGCAGATAACAAACCATGATCCATGGTAGCTTCTGTGACTAATGTTAGATACAAACTGTCAGTTTTCTCCAATTGGAACCATTTCTTAAATATAATTTTTTAAATATTTCATCAGCGAGAGTTAAGTTATCTAATGCAAAGCAAATTGATGCAAGTAGTTCTGGCTGTCATCAACAGATGTCGCCACGTGTTGCTTGCAGGTAAATAATATATATTTCATTAATGCGGGATGCGGAATGCTCACTATCGATCCCAAAGGAAGATTGTCTTCGCTAGACTCCAAGGAGAAGGAAGTTCGTCCTTCCTGTTAGTGCTTCTTAGATTTCTCAGAGATTATTATTATTCGACTGAGTAATGATTTTTTTTTATATTTCCACCTGATAAAAATATTACAAGTGTTGATTAAGTAGCAGAAGTTCACTAATTAAATGCAACCTTGAATAAAAATGACATGCCTCATTAAGTAAAAAAATACTTCATGCAGAGATCAATTTCTCATCAGTAACCAGAAGCACTCGGAGAAAACCATCAGATGTCTAGTCGGGAATAATCAGAAGCACCCAGAGAAAACCATCAAAATATTGTCAAGAATAATCCGGAGCACACGGAGAAATCCACCATAATATTGTCAAGAATAATCGGAAGCACTCGGAGAAAACCATCAGATGTCTAGTCAGGAATAATCAGAAGCACCCAGAGAAATCCATCAAAATATTGTCAAGAATAATCAGGAGCACCCGGAGAAAACTACCATAATATTGACAAGAATTATCAGGAGCACACGGAGAAATCCACCATAATATTGTCAAGAATAAACGGGAGCACACGGAGAAAACCACCATAATACTGACAAGAATAATCGGAAGCACACGGAGAAAACCGCCACAAGTTTTCTTTGATATCATAAAATACAAAAAAAAAATTAATAAAAAATTAAAAATAAAAACGCAAAAATTCAAACATTCTGCTAGCTTGTGAACTTATCTTTGATGTGCAAATTTAGAGTTCTAGTACAAGCCAGAATCAGTTTTTGAATTTTTTCGTTTTTATTTTTAATTTTTTATTAATTTTTTTTGTATTTTATGATATGAAAGAAAACTTGTGGTGGTTTTCTCCGTGTGCTTCCGATTATTCTTGTCAGTATTATGGTGGTTTTCTCCGTGTGCTCCCGTTTATTCTTGACAATATTATGGTGGATTTCTCCGTGTGCTCCTGATAATTCTTGTCAATATTATGGTAGTTTTCTCCGGGTGCTCCTGATTATTCTTGACAATATTTTGATGGATTTCTCTGGGTGCTTCTGATTATTCCTGACTAGACATCTGATGGTTTTCTCCGAGTGCTTCCGATTATTCTTGACAATATTATGGTGGATTTCTCCGTGTGCTCCGGATTATTCTTGACAATATTTTGATGGTTTTCTCTGGGTGCTTCTGATTATTCCTGACTAGACATCTGATGGTTTTCTCCGAGTGCTTCTGGTTACTGATGAGGAATTGATCTCTGCATGAAGAATTTTTTACTTAATGAGTCATGTCATTTTTTTTATTCAAGGTTGCATTTAATTATTGAAATTCTGCTAATAAATCAGCACTTGTAATATTTTTATCAGGTGGAAATTTAAAAAAAAAAAAAAATATCATTACTCAGTCAAATAATTTCTGAGAAATCTAAGAAGCACTAACAGGATGGACGAACTTCCTTCTCTTTGGAGTCTAGCGAAGCCATCCTTCTTTTGCGATCGTTAGTGAGCATCCCGCATCCCGCATAAAAGAACTAAATATTATTTACCTGCAAGTAACATGTGGCGACATCTGTTGTTGAAAAGCAGAACTACTTGCAACAAGTACCTTTGAATGAGATAAATTAATTCTCGCTGATGAAATAATTAAAAAATTCTATTTAAGTAATATATCTAATTTAAAACTCTTAGTTTGCATCTGGCATTAGTCTCAATAACTAATATGAATCCTGAAACGGGATTTGTTGCTGTATCAAAACGTCATCACTGTAGATACTGTAGCAAGGTGTTTACCTTGAGAAAGAATGCTAAACGACATGAGAGAAGCGAGTGTAATTTGAGTCCTTGTCAAAAACCATTTCATTGCAGTCAGTGTCAGAAATCCTTTGGTAGAAGATATTACTTGCATAGACATTACAAGACCTGTACAATTAAGATGAATAAAGATAACGAAGACTGGGCTACAACATCGCGGAAGAGGAACGAAGGCGAAAAAGCTAATGCTAAAATTACTGATCTAGATCAAGATAATAATTTAAAATTTAAAACAAACGAAGGAAGTTGTAACCACATTAGAAATGAAAATATATTTACTCCAATATCTAGTCGTCTCCATGAAAATGTGAAAGATGGAGAACCACCTGAAGCTTACAAGGTCGAAGACTTTGATGAATCATCTGAGGCTGGCATGATTGAAGATTGTGGTGACACATCTGAGGCTGACATGATTGAGTACTGTACTGAAACACCTAAAGCAGGCAAGATCGAAGACTGTGATGGCAGTCTGAGACCAAAACGATGGAAACGACGTAATAAAATAAATTATCCTGATCAAGTTTGTGGTGCTGACATGATTGAAGACTGTGGTGACACATCAGAAGCTGGCATGATTGAAGATTGTGGTGACACATCTGAGGCTGTTGACAAAGGCATAGACTGTGATGAAGCACCTAGAGCTGACAAGATCGAAGAATGTGGCGATGTCCTGAGACCGAAACGATGGAAACGTCGTGTTATAATAAATAAATCTGATAATGCTTATTATGATCACTGGGACGATTGTGATATTAAAAGTATTTATAATAAACAAGCAAGTAAGATGGTGGTAGAAGAAATTGATTACACATCATGGAAAGATCCAAACTTATTGGTTGACCGGCTAAGACTTCTACATGGCTCGCTTTGTGCAGGAAACTATCCGTGCATCAAAGAAATATCCTTCATACTCAAAGAACTGAGGGAAGCTGGCTACATACAATAATGGATTAAATTAAATGTATGTGTATAAACTTGAAGATAAATTAATATATTTTCTTTCCAGATGGAAGCTATCATTTATCGAAATCTGATTTCTAAATAAAACTTATAACTTAAAGGTGTAAAAAACGTTACCACTGCCAGTCAAAATGTATACTGATAAAGACATGTTAGTAATCATGCCAAGTTCGATAAAAGTAATAGGAATCAGTTGGAACCAATTGAAGATGGTGCTCTTGGAGCAATTGGAGCCTTTTGAAGCATTTGGAGTCTTTTGGAGCTGTTGGAGCCATTTGGAGCATTTGGAACCTTTTGAAGCATTTGGAGCTGCCAAGCATTTGGAGCCATTTGGAGCTGTGTTAAGCATTTGGAGGCTGTTGGAGCATTTGGAGCCTTTTTTTGGAGCTGTTGGAGCATTTGGAGCTGCTGGAGACATTTGGAGCTGTCAAGCATTTGGAGGCCGTTTGGAGCATTTGGAGCCATTTGGAGCTGTGTTATGCATGTGGAGCTGTCAAGCATTTGGAGCCATTTGGAGCTGTGTTAAGCATTTGGAGGCGGTTGGAGCATTTGGAGCCTTTTTTTGGAGCTGTTGGAGCATTTGGAGCTGCTGGAGACATTTGGAGCTGTCAAGCATTTGGAGGCCGTTTGGAGCATTTGGAGCCATTTAGAGCTGTGTTAAGCATTTGGAGGCTGTTGGAGCCATTTGGAGGCCGTTTGGAACATTTGGAGCCATTTGGAGCTGTGTTATGCATTGGAGGCTGTTGGAGCATTTGGAGCCTTTTTTTGGAGCTGTTGGAGCATTTGGAGCCTTTTGGAGTCATTTGGAGCATTTGGAGCCTTTTGAAGCATTTGGAGCTGTCAAGAATTTGGAGCATTTTATCTGCTGGAAATATTTGGAGCTGTCAAGCATTTGGAGGCTGTTGGAGCTGTTGGAGCCATTTGGAGGCCGTTTGGAGCATTTGGAGCCTTTTTTTTGGAGCTGTCAAGCATTTGGAGCATTTGGAGCTGCTGGAAACATTTGGAGCTGTCAAGCATTTGGAGGCCGTTTGGAGCATTTGGAGCCATTTGGAACTGTGTTAAGCATTTTGGAGGCTGTTGGAGCTTTTGGAGCCATTTGGAGGCCGTTTGGAGCATTTGGAGCCATTTGGAGCTAAGAAGTAGTCGTTGTACGTCTATGCAGGGCTAAATTTTTATAAGATTGCTGGCTTTCGCAAGTGATTCTGTAGTAGGATAGAAATTGTGTAATAAATATTATGTTTGTAAAAGACTTTTAGGTGTTTTATTCCTCGAACCTTACACTTTTCTGGTACTTTTTTAAAATTAAAGTTGTTTTGTATCGACAAGGGATCGAACCAAGGACCTTAGTCGATCTAATCAATCAGTATATAGATTACAAATTTATTTAATGAGTTTTGAACTTTTTCCCGAATCTCTAGCATTACAATTACGAATTTCCAATATGGTAGTCTTGACGTCTGATAGGATGATGGTAGTAGAGGATTTAAAGTCTCTTTACGAATGTTGAACATGGTTTATTGGAATTATTATTTTTTTTTTTCATAAAATTAAATGTTTTGCATCGATCGAGGATCGAGCCACGGACTGGAGCGGATCGAATCGATATGTAAGTTAATGAGTGATTTATTTAATGAATTTTGGATTTTTTCCCGCTTTTCTCGCTACATTATTACATGATTTCAAGATGACGGTCGAATTTCATGATGGCGGGGGCACCTCGGTAATAAATGATTACTGGACTGTAGCGGGTTAGAATAAAATTATCCAGATGGAAATGTACTCTATAATACAAGTACACACACAAGATGGCGTACTCCAGCAGGTGGTATCCTCTGGTAGCATGTACTGAACATAAAATGTCGGATCCATGATGGTCGACAAGGACAAAGTCAAATTTCCAGGACAAAGTCAAATTTCAAGGTCAAGGCCAAATTTCAAGGTCAAGGTCAAAGTTCAAGGTCAAGGTCAAATTTTAAGGTCAAGGTCAAATTTCAAGGTCAAGGTCAAAGTTCAAGGTCAATGTTCAATGTCAACAGTTGAGGACACAAGTATAGTGACCAGATAATTATACTACATGGTATCGGCACACTCTAGCTGACGAAAACAAGATGGTGGTCTCCAGCGGATGAAGACAAGATGGCGGACATGATGTCATACCAGTTGATGATATATACCTTGGTACTGGTGGTGGTAGATCAGTCTAGGTAGCTTTCATGGAGGAAGGATCGACCGTTTACTCTCGCCGGGAATCGAACCAAGGATGTACATCGATATAATCAAACAGAATTCAAATACGTTAATTTTTTGATGAATTTTGGAATTTTTTTCATTAAAATCGGATAATAAATAAAGATTTTCAAGATGGCGTCCAAATTTCAAGATGGCGTACATGACGTCATACTGCCGGATGATATATATGCTATGAAAAAAGTGGTGGGAGTCAGTATGCCAGCAGTCACTGTGAGGGAAGGATCGGTCGCCATTTTTTAATTTTTTTGCCCTCACCGGGTTCGAACCGAGGACTCCAAACTCCGTGTCGTAAAAGTACAATTTTTAAATATTTTTTATTAAAATTGTATTATTTGAATTTTTTTATATTTTTAAAAAAAAAATTCATTAAAATCGGATAATAAATAAAAAAGTTAAAGATGGCGGCCGTAACGGAAATTGCAACGGTGACGTCATCGTCCAATATGGCAGAAAACACATCGCCGGAATTTTCGAGAACACAATGACGTCATCCAAAATGGCGGATCCAAGATGGCGGATCCAAAATGGTCGCCGGGGTCAAGGTCAAGGTCAAAGGTCAAGGTCACAACCATCCAAGATGGCGGTCATAATCCTAGATGACGTCAGAGGCTTATCGGAGGCTGTAGACAAGGATGCTTAAGCCTCTTTTAGGAATTTGGGTTCTTTCTAGGGCAAAACGACTTTTGAGGATTTTTGAAATCCTGATTTTTGAATTGTGGAATTTTTTGAGATTTTTTGGCGGAATTTTTTTCCACAGAAATGTAAATTTTGACGAATTTTGAGGAATTTTGGGCAATTTTTGTCCAATTTTGGCGAATTTTGAGGGTCAAAGGTCAAGGTCAAACTTGTCCCGTTACACTCCTCCAAGATGGCCGCCGTGACGTCACAATCCAAGATGGCGGAGCCGGCTCTCGGCTCCACACCCTGCACCCTGTCCCCGGATGCCCATTCCTATACTACTGAGGGCAAATGGCTTGAATTCACGAACGTGTCCAACCTTGAGAAAATGGGTTTTGTTGCCTACTGTGACACTGAAACTACTTGAAGCCATTGTCTACCTGCAGTTGGTCATGCAATTTGGTCCATTTCGACACTAAAATTGTGATTCCAAGTATATTAGTTTGCTATTCAAATTGATTGTTAATTAAAACATTATTAAAATACCTTATATGTAAAAACCAAAAATTATGACAGTTTACCAAGTTATAGCATTCATACAGCTACGATTTGTTTTGTATTCCAATTGCTAACCAGTTGAATACATAAAACTTCAGAACAGACATCACTCCGTAAACTAAAATCTCCATGACTTAGGAAAGGATTTTCTCTAAACTCCAATTAATTTTTTAATAACCCATGTACACATTAAATAGCAATAACAATATTGTTTACAACGCTAGATGCAGCTCATGCCGTCAGGATCGCTTGGTATCACTTGTTTTACGACTTTCGATGACATTTATATATTAATCTGATATTTAACTGTAGGCTCTCCTTGAATCATGATCTTTTAGATAGGTCTGGCAATTTCATGTCCTTTTCCTTGGCATGAACCGCCCGCTTAGTGAAGTTCATGGCTACTAGCGAACTAACGGTAAATACTGTAGGAGGTTAATGTAGGAAAATCATCGGGAATCCATGAGACAAGCGATGTTAAGCGATCACAGCTGCATATGTTCCGTAGGAATAGGGACCGCCCCTCACACAGGAGACGTCTTGTCCGATGTCCAGCTGAAACACAACTTTCCTTCACGCTTCCTCATACTGCATTGTTGCTAGAAACCTCCAATTGAAACTGGGTGAGGCACCAAAGAGAAACAGTGCTCTGATAATCTTGTTGAAATAATTCGTTCCTGGCGAACTGTATTCAGGTGTAAATTCAAGAAGAAATGTGTGACTAGTGCAGAATTAGCACAAAAAGGAATGATCAACCTATACAAATAAATGTAATGACCAAAATAGTAGAAGTTAAACTGCAAATAAGGATTAACACTCCTAATGATGGGTAACTTGCTATAACACTACGATAACCTTAGTATTCAAAATCACAACAATTATAATTAATATTGAAAAACAAATATCTGTAAAATAACAATAATAAATAACACGTTTACGTTCTCAATGATTACAACGTAATATTTTATTTTAACTTTAAAATAGTTTTATTATTCCCTTGGCTTTGACATGTTGGTTTGGGACCACGCTCACAAACAAACCATTGCTCACCTCCGTGCATTACCTGGAATTAATTCCCAGAAACTCTAGCCACAGCTGACTAAACCACAGATGTGGAAACAGAGCGCATATCGCTGCTGACAATAAAAGGACCATAGCAACATAGAGGCACAGATGTATTGTTAGGGTATGCACAGATACAAGTCTGCGACAGCTGATCAGGAAAATAAATTGCAGTGAAACAATGCCATACTTACGTCATGTATTTAACCAAACAGGTGACGAAGGAGAAAGCTAATACCACATCGTAAGTGCAATAGGTCCTTGGGCCATGGTAGGATTAAATTTACTATTTAATATCATGCAGGTGTAAAAATAAATTATGGAGGGTCCTTCAATGTGTGACACAAAGATATGTGTTGAGTTCTTAGAAGTCGTTCATTATTTTTAAACTGATAAAGTTGTGCTGTTCTGTCTGTATCGTTATAACCTAATTGATCATTTGAGCAAATCTGTTTGAAAAAATGATAATTTTTAATATTCTCTGATAGGGCGTAAATTTAATTTCTATCAGATAAATTTCTATCTAATTAAATTCCAAAGAAGTGCATAATTAAAGAAAACATAATTATTTAAATAAATGGGGCACAAAATATTAAATAAAATTAAATTAATTTACGTGAAATACTCAATGTTAAGATAACTTCTGACGTATTTCTTAGTTTATTTTAATTTATATAGTATTCTGTAAATATAATTTTTTACAGTTAGAAATAAAAATGAAAAATAAAATCTGTGCTCTGCAGTAAGTCAGCACTGATTCAAAAAGTAGCATAGAAGACACATTACTTTAGTTTAAAAAAAAAGACAAAATTCTCAAGTTTTTTGTTTTCATTTAAGAAGTGGCAATTAAGGGTAGGTCTCACACGTCATGTTAAATTTTTCGTTTATTTGTCATTACTCAATTTAAGGTCTATTTCTAAAATTTTAACTCACTACCACCCTTGCATTTATTGTTAAATAATAAATATATACAACATATATTTACTTTGTGTACGTGATATAATGGGTGTAATAAGTAAAAATAATAAATAAGAACACTTGCATGTCATTTTACATCCATGATATTACACTTACTGAAAATCTCAGGCAAAATCCAAATGCAGAGGATGCATAGTGTTAAAATTTTAGATATAGTCTTTAAATAAAACTAACGTCAAAAAACGAAAACAAAAAGACACATTTGGCACGTGTGAGATAGCCTTAACAGCTTTAATTAGAAGCATGTTTCTCCTACACAAAGAACAATTTTTTTTTTAGTTTGTTACATTTTATATCTACATGACAGGATTTTGGATTCTAAATATTTACTAAACTAAGGAGCATGCACAGAGTGAAAAGGAAGAGAAGAAACTAAATGAGTGGTTTACAGCAAAAGTGAAGATTTTACGTTTCACAGGAGTGCACAGGGATTTAAAGCAACAGTACATTCAAAGATCACAGTGGACTCAGAACATTTTTGAACATCGACATAGTGCTTACAAATATGAGGTCCTGCTAGTATATTGAGACTAGCTGCCCGACCCGGCTTCGCACGGCTATACTAATGGAAAAAAAATTAAGACACATCTCCCATTTACAGTAATGGTAAATAAAAATAAATTCAGTGAAAATTTATTACAATGCTGTATAATGTACCGGAGAGAAAATGAATAGCACCGATGGTTTCCCGACTCGTGCACGCAACGTACAACTGATGTACCCGTACTTCGCTACGGCAGTCTACAGGCAGATCACTCTTGCGCCGCTCATTATACATGCCCCTCCTTGTGGGTACGCCACTGCCGCGCGATGCCCGTTGCCATGGAGACGCAGAAGGCATGAACAATGCAAAATCCTGTTCTCATGCAGACAAAGTACCCACTGTTGCCTGGTTTTAACCACCCATGGGATCTAATTTTTGGAAAATTTCATCCTGCGTAACATAAGGAACATTACTGTGAAGTTTTAAGTATGTAAAATATATATACTTGAAAAAAAGGGCAATTTTTGATATTTAAAGTACCCGCAAAATTTCAACGGTGATGAAGACTGCACTAACAATGAAATAGTCGTTGCCATAGAGACGAATGAAGCATCAACAAAGCAACAGCCGTTGCCATGGTGATTTCCTACCAAAAACTGGAAATTTTGATATATTACGCCCCCGAAACTCCCCTTGGGATCGGATTTCCACAGAATCTGTTCTTAGTGAGCGTCTACATCACAAAATGAGTAACTATGCTAAATTTGAAGTCAATCGGGTATATAGTTTTAGAGATCTCGTGATGAGTGAGTCAGTGAATGGTATTTCGCTTATATATATATATATATATATATATATATATATATATATATGTATACACACACACACATACATACATACATACATACATACATACATACATACATACATACATACAAGTCCTTGTCAGAATTGTAACGGGAGAGGAAAATTATTGATGGTCCGAAAAATGAAAAATAATTAAAAATAATAAAAATAATTCTAGTAAAAGAAAAAAAAAACAAATTAAACACAGAGAGAGGAAAAAAAAACAATAGTTTATGTTTGCGATTTAAAGTGATAAAAAGTATTTAAATACTAATTGAACTCTTATGAGGGTACTGATTGCTTTGTTGTTAATATCACATGGTTTTTTTTTACTTGTATGGGAAAATTAAGATTGATAAGGCATCTAGTGCGTGACAACAATGTTAATAGGCAAAAGGAAATAAACTTCTAGTGCCTGCGGCATTGTCAACACACACTTCGTACGTGTACTGCATGTTGTATCTAACCCCCTCCAACGCATTTGATTCTAAATTGGACTTTTAGTAAGGATCCCTAATGTTATTGATAATATAATGTAGCCTATAGCCTTCCTCGATAAATTTACTATCTAACACTGAAATAAATTTTCAAATCGGACCAGTGGTTCCTGAGATTAGCGCGTTCAAACAAACAAACAAACAAACAAACTCTTCAGCTTTATAATATTAGTAAAGATAAAACCCGCGGCTTATCATGAATGAGCAGTAGACAATGGAGGCCCGTCTACAATCGCAATGTCCGACGGACACTGATCACTAATTGGCCCACGTGACCATCTGACGTCATGGGTGGCGTGGGCGATGGTCCGAATCTCCCTGGCCCGTATATATTAGTCAACTCGAAATTTATGTAACAATATTTGTCCTTTGGTAACATAGAATAACAACACTCGTGATATTTTCTGTTTTTCCTGTTCCCGTTTCAAAGAGGCAAACTGAAAATAAGCTGAGAAGACAGAGACAAAATATTGATCAGTTCTGTCCGATTGCGACCGATGCTTTTCAAAGTCTAAACACACTAATTCATTTATTTATTAGTATTTACTTTCGCCTTACAGGATAAATACATAATATTGAATTACCACAACTTTCACAAGTGAAATGAATATTCAAAACTTAGCTGGGCAATAATTTGCAACACATGAAAAAAAAAAAAAAAATTAGGGTTGGTGGAAGACGGGGTGACTACCACTATGTTTTTTCCGTGAATTCGGTTCAAGTTCCGGAGTGCGATGTTGTGATGTTCTGATTCCTGTGGATTGTCCACGGCCAGTGACTCTATGCTCGCTGTGTTATCGCTGGTCGGGCCGAGCAGACGGCTGCAGCTCGAGGCGGCGCTCACCTCCAGGCCGGGGCTTCTTCTGCATCCATCTCCTTGCAGCGGGGAGTGTGGGTGGCCGGTTAGATATTGGTGTCACTCGCTGATTCGTTGATTTATTCACCTTTGTTTTGGGCATTATTCCTCGATGCTTGCTTAAAACAAATATTATGCATGAAATATTGAAGTTTTTTTTTTTTTTTTTTACGAAACGTAGAGTACACTTTAACGCAAAGAATAAAAGTTATTTGGACCATATCGACAGAGTACTTGCGTTGCTAGCTCGATTGCGAATGAACGCTAGCCGCGCACTACGCATTTTAGCGTTCGCTGCCGCGCGGTCACGTCATTGCTTGGTACAATGGTGTTGTTTGGGGGGGGAGGGGTGAGGGTAGCTTGCCGTCAGAGCGGGCTATGCGATGGTGTAGTTATTATTAGCCTCGAGTGTATAGTTAGGCAGTAGCGAGCGTTTCAAAGTATCCTAGTTTTGTGTCTCCAAGATTCTGTCATGACAAACAACCCCCCCCCCCCCCCCTTACCAGCCGTAATAGTTACAACTTTAGAAATCAGTTGATTGGGACATCGGACATCACAATTGTAGACAAGGCAGTTTGCCGTGCGGCAATGCGGACAATGGGATGTTGACGGGCCGTAGAGCAGACAGTCTCCAGTCCCCGAGCCGCACCTAAGGTGAAACAAGATTAATGAGCGCTCAGTCCAAGTGTAGTTTGGCGAATTTTAAAATGCATAAACATTTTTAAAATGGTTTTAAAAAGAAATAGACAAATCTGTTTATGTCTACCGTGCAAATAAAGTACAGAGGCACCGCTTGCAGCATCAAAAAGTGACAGCTGTCAGTTAGTTGTCCTGCGTATAGCATGCACTGGTGTCACACTCAACACTGGCTTACTCATGTGCTCATGATCGATGAACAGCTTCACCAGCCTGGCTGGATTAATGCATTCCCCTTGTCATAACTCTGTTTCAAGGCAATTTATGAGGACGTCCCGCTATGTAAACATTTAATTTTCTTTTTGTTGATAATTTTGTCGTCAGACTTTATATACACATAATAATTATTTCGGAACGCTTAAAAAAAAAAAACTAATAACTGAAACATTTTTGTTAGCAATCAGTTTCATTATGACCACTTACCAGTAGTCTAATTTATGTGTTTACATATAAAGATAATGCGTACAAATGTACTTCTGAAGTTCTATTTTGAAATATTTCTTTAAAAAAGATTTAATTATAAAAAATTAAACAAACATGGCGGCGAATACGGTTCTTAAGACTGTGGATGCATAGTACATACTTAATTATTAACACATCGTCCTACACCCAGTAGCTGCCGGGCTACTGAAGGGGAGTGGGAGGGTGAAAGGGAAGAATGGAACCAGGAGACAACACCTGAGGCGGCGTCTCTGCGCTCAGTCACACGAACAATATTACTTGCTTCAAACAGTGTTTTCCAACACGCAAAAGAAAGATCCATGAAAGCCTAAAGTTAACGTTTGTGACATTGTGCGTATCTCCAAGCAGAGATGCGTTTTCGAGAAAGGTTTCATCGCTAATTGGAGTCCCGAACTTTTCCGTGTGACCCATGTTCGTGAATCGGAGCCTAGGACCTAATACCTCGAATATTTTTATTCTATGCCGTGGCTTCTATGCCAAAGAGATTCAGCCTACAATGTATCCCGATACATAATTGGTGGAGAAACGGATGATCCTACATCAAGTAGTTGGGTTTCCCAACTCGCTTTAATTCGTGGGTAGAAGTTGCAGAAATCGAAAAATGTTAGTAATTTCCTTGTTTTTTTACTTGTAGTAGAGTTGAAATTATGTAATCATTTTTTTATTTGTAATTTCATTTTATATTTTTTCGGACCTGTTAGTTTTTTGGAAATTTTAATAAAATTATTATTTTTTGTATTGAGAAAGGATTGAATCAATGATAGAAATTGATTGAGTCGATCATTATTTTAACAAATGTTTTTTGGTAAATTTTGGAATTTTGCCGAATTTATAGATTAATAATTACATAATTTAAGATGACACCCAAGACAGCAAATAATATACAGCATGTCACAGTAATAATAAATTACTGCACTCTAGCGGATAACAATCAAACTAATATACAACGGCACCCTCTAGCGGCCTCTGACGGCCTCCAGCAGACGAAAACAAGATGGTCGCCATGATGTAATATTGGCCGATGTAATATATTTCTTGGAATATTGGGAGGTCAGTCTGCAGATGGCTCCTGTGGAGGAAGGATCCGTCATCATTTTTAATAGAATGATTTCACCATGTTCAAACCATTAACTTTTTATAAATATTTTTATGAATTTTAAAATTGCCCCTAACTTTTTCGATAATAATTGCGGATATTCAAGATGGCGGTCAAATTTTTTAAATGGTGAAAATTAGTTTTATCAAGATTTAACTAATTAATTATTTTTATAAATTAAAAATTTTATTATTACAATTGAATAATAATTATGGAATTTAAAGATGACCACCATCAAGAAAAGTGCAACGGTTACGCCTTTCATGATGGCGGGCGTAAAGATAGGTAAAACAGTGATGCCATAATTAATAATGTTTGAAATTTCTAGAACTCAAAATGGTGGTAAACAAAATGGCGGAATACAATATGGCCACCGGGGTTCTGGTCAAAGTTATCAAAGATGGCGTCCGTGAGATAATTAAAAATGGTGCTAGTAACGAAAAGTGCAACGGTGATGTCATCATCCAAGATGGCCGCCGTGACGTCAGAGGTAGGTCATTGACGGGCTCCCGGCGTCGACCCTGGACCCTGGCGCCGGAACCCTGAATACCTATATACTATTAAACTTGATTATTTTTAAAGGCATTTTATTAAAAGTCCTAATATTTTTAGGTTGGATAAAGTATTTCATAGATTCAAAATTATGTGAATATATAATATCATTCATAAAATGCATTACATTTCTTTTGTGATTCCAGAAGTTATAACATGTCATATTGTACAACTCAAAATAACTCACTGCCTTCCCCAAGATCTCGCCTATTTATTAATCACTTCAGGGAAGGAGGGGGGATATCCTCACGATCCCCTTTTAACGAACGCTACTGAACGACGGTGTTATTTGTTTTTGTTGCGTGTTCGAAAGCTCTACGGGTGAACGCCTCTTACGATATTAAATTAATCTCCACTTGTTAAACGCCGAAGCTTGGTCCAGGGCCGTCGAGGTTCCCAGGGAATGATGTATCACGTGCCGTCAAACGAGGCGTGGGTGGAATGTTTCATCGAGGTGACGTCCCGGGTGCTTGTCGACGTAATGACGTCGGCGCGGCGCGGCAAGAAACACCTCCACCTCAGCAAAAAATACCTCCGCCGCATGGCTGGGGCGGGAAGCCTACAGTCCACAGGAATGACAGCCAACACCCGAAAAGTTCCGAAGTTCTCCGAAATTTGCCGATCACTCGTGAAAAAACCGTATTGCGAGGATTTATATATTTTACGGTTATAATTTTTTTTTTTTAAATGTTAACGTAACAAATATTTCATTTTGGTAACGATAACCTAACCCAGTGTTTTTCTTAATTTTTGATTTCGCGACCCCTTTACAAGTTGAAAAATTCCGGCGACCCCCTTGTGTCACAGAAAGACAAAGAAATTATTTAATTAAAAGACTACGTTAATGGTATTTTCTATTTTGGTACAATTATCTATTATTCGGATCTACACTCTGCAGAAAGCCGCGAGAGTTTTGGAAGTAAGTACGAGGTAAGTTGGTAAGGCTACGTGCGACTTAACTAAACTGCGTCGGCGACGGCCACGTTGCCACGCCGCATTGTCGTTGCGGCGACAGGAAGCGACCCGCGCGCGCCACCCGCCGCCGCCCGCAATGTTCTTTTGTTTCAACTCTCATCTCACCCAGTTAAGCGTAGTCACCGATGAGTACGGACGTCATTATTTTGATTTTCACTTGCTCGGTGCGTTTGTAAAATGGATAAGTTTCTCAAAAGATCGCAGCCTTCAACATCTGGTACGAGTGTCAATAGCGGTGGTGGTGAAACAAACCCCCCAAAAAAAAATAGACATTACGATGACAGTTATTTGAAATACGGGTTCACAGTCATAAATAATAAACCTCAATGTGTAATTTGCGGCGATGTTTTATCACGCGAGAGTATGAAACCGTCAAAGCTTATGCGGCATCTCACAACCAAGCATAAAAAAGAAGCTGATAAGCCGTTGGATTTCTTTGAACGAAAGTTGAAAGCTCTTAGTCAGCAGCAAAATACTATGATTCAGGTAATAAAATAGTGTTTCCTTTTTCTTTCAGCCGGCGACCCCCCGAGTAACGCTTCGCGACCCCCCTCGGGGTCGCGACCCACAGATTGAAAAACACTGACCTAACCTAACCAGGCGGTTGGTCAGTGGGGTACAGACCCCTCCCTTAAAGATTTAAATGAGAAAAACAAAACAAAATGAAGAGCAAATTATAAAATTTTAGCAAATTAGCTCCATAAGGTTAAAGAGAGCTTTATTTGGAAGGATTATTGTATCCTTAGTGGGCTAAAATAAATGTGTTTCCTCCCACAATTAGCCCAACATGGCTTATACACAGAAGCGGCAGGAATTGTTTGCAAGAAGTCTATATTTAATGCCGGTTCGCAAAAATGTTAGTTGTAAGCATATCTTTCACATATACTTGACATGTGCGTTTCATTTATTAATTAACAATAATATCTATGTTTGTCTTATTTAAAAAGAACATCTAGGGTGGTATTCATATTTATGTCTTGAGCAATTCCTTCGTCAAGAAATTCTTATATGCATTCGTTTTTAAATGTTTGTGTGCTATAGATGTTTCTTGAGACTGTCTCAAGTGATCAAAAACAAGACAGTCTTGATGAAGACGATCTTATAGTTGTCCCATATTTCTTGTTTCTGAGAGAGCATTTTCCTGTCTCATAGTTGTTGCTTGAGAACACCATCGCAGGAGCATGTTTCATAGTCACTGAGACATTGCTTATGAACACAAATAAGACCGTCTTGGCCAAGACCACTGCAGACATATCTCAAGCAATTGCTTGTTCAGAGTGCAGTGAAGAAAATGGCTGCTTCTTGTAAACCTCGTATTTTTAAACTTATATAAATACTGTATGAAGTGCCGTATTAATTTGATATGTGTTTTAAATAATTCTAGGGTTTGTTTGTGAATGTTGATTACATATTCTAGTTCTAAACAGACCTGTTTATTTACATACTGATAGCAGAACGAGTACCTACTATGAATGTGGAAGACGATGCATTTAATGATGTTGATGTATAAATCACTGTCAGAAATATGTAATCTATATTCATGACGACTAAAATAAATTAAAAACAATAAGAAAATATAATGGCACATACTGATATTATTATTATTATCTCTATCAAAAATTTATGACAGCATCGGTAGCTCGATTGATAGAGCAGTTGTTTGCTGAGCTGGTTGAGATGGTTCAAATCTCGACACTATCAAAAAAAAAATTAAAATAAATATTAATGAATAATACACAGTTTTAAGAAACAGATAAAAAAATTCTTTTTTGTATCCAATTATTATAATATATTTAAATAATAGCTCAGTAAAATGGTCTGTTTAGCTTTGTGACAAATGTTGTACTTATAACAAGAATAAATTATACTATGCCAAGTAACTTGAACTAGAAAAATTAATTATAATATATAAGGAAATGAATGTTATATATTACTGATAAATAAACGAACACTCCATACGGACTAACTACATGCCTGTTTGCCTAAATAAAAAAATGAGATGGTTTTCTTTCACTTTAGATTTAAGTTTATAATGGCATGTGCATTTGCATGAAAACAATTGTCGAGGGTTGAGTGGGAGATAATAAATTACCTATTTTAAAAAAGGGGGAAAAACTGTCTATTTTAGCTGTTACAGAGGTGATACATCGGAGGAAAGGTTTTTGAAAATTCAGATTTTTCTATAACTCCCTTAATAAAACCAGTATTGCATCTGTGTGATGTTAGATTTCGTAAGAGTAATACCAAATAAATTTTCATAATCTATATTTCTAATATTAACTGCAAGAGGTGGAAAACAGCTATTAAAAGACAAAAGAATTCATAACGTATTTACTATTAAATTTCTGTCAAGTTATTGTAAATCTTCAAACAATATATAAAAAGTTCTTCTGAAATAATTTCTGTTAAGACGAAACATTACTGCAAGAATAACCAAGTGGGACTGGAACAGAAAATATGTGCCCAATCTCCACTGCAAGAGGTGGAAATAAGAGTTTAAGAAATTAAACTTTTGTTGAAAATAATTTATTTTATACGTCCAGTCTTCACTGCAAGAGGTGGAAATAAGTGTTAAGAACACAAAATTAACTCATTATAGTCAAATACATTACATTTTATTGCAAAAACACTGAACACTGTCCTAAATATTTGTTTGAAAGCAATTTTAATGTTAAGGACAATTACTGCTAAAGATTCAAATAATAAAAAGGGTTTTAAAAGATTCTAGATTTCTTACTATGTACACGTAGCCTACAATATCAGATTCGTTCAAACTTAATGTTAACTTCCTAAGCATAAAATGTTTCTACCTTAATTTTAATATTTCATTTTACTGTGTATTTAAATCTGATATTTTATCAATCTAATATATGCGGTATCTTATCTAAAAACATCGGGTTCTAAGATTTCAGTTCTCTGTGAGATAAGTAGCAGAATTTTTGACAAACGAGTCCAGTTGGCAAGATTCGTGTATGCTCGTGTGTTTTCGGCTGTCTTAAGATATTTCTTCGTCAAGCAGGAAGTATGTGAAACAAGCGTTTGCTTGAGCATGCAGTCTTCATGAAGCTCATCTTATTCAGGTACTATGAAACACGGAGGTGGAAATCACCATCTTGAGAAACAAGACTGTCTTTGCCAAGATGGTCTCAAGACATTGCTCAAGGGACGACTATAAATACCAGCCCTACAATTGACGTACGAAAAAAGTATTAAAAATAATTAAATAAAAACCAAATTATAAAATGTTCAGTTTTCATTTCTCAAGCAAAATCATTACTTAAATTTCAATGTGTAAATTCTGGACTTATAAACACCTACTTTTTTCTCGAGATTTTAGTATGAATTTTTCTTTAAAAACTCAATTTTTAAAAAAAACTTACTCATAAAAAATTTAATGGTTGTATTGGACCCCCTTTTCCATAAAATCCTGGCTGCGGTCCTGAACCTACCCTCTCGGGGAAAAAAAAAATAAAGAACTATTATTTTTCATACTGACCGAACCTTACCTAAGCTTCCACTCCGGTAAACTTCGGAAGTGCTCGAGTTGTGCTTGTGACTTTCAGCCCTGCGAACTGCAGGCTATCCGGCTGGGGCGCGCGTTGTTGCCGCTCTGTCTTCCTCGCGTCAGTGTGACGAGCTGGCGAGCAGTGGCGGTCCTGGGCTAGTTACATGTGCCGGACCTTCATATTGTAGAGAGGGGTCTTTCCAGGGTGGCCTGGGGGGGGGGACGATGATTCTGATGTTACTATACCAGCTGTTAAAAATTTTCACTTCAAAAAGTGCAACACTCAGAGCGTTTAGGAAAGAGTAACGATCAGGAAGAGAGTGGTGCAACTTAATTTCGACCTGGCGCCATGTTTGTTCCACTTGCACACTGGGCAATTGGATGTGGTGATGCCTTGTGACTGCGGATACGTCAATTACACGTTACACTCATTATGCTGAAGCCTCTTGACCTTACTAGAAACTTAATTTTCAGGTTCATATAAACTTGAAAACACACATATAACCGATAATTGTACTGTACTAGCGTTAACACCAAAACCCTTCTAAAGGGAAAATAATGGAAAATATTTTAGTTGTCAAGTCACTTCCGAAAACACAGATGGCAGTAGCAGCAGCGCTGCCGACAGCGCCGTTAGTGAGCTGTCATGGAACTATACAAGCAGTCTGTGCAGTTTCATTTCTAACGGGCGTAGCGCCCACGCACATATTAGTTTTTTTTTCTGCGCTAGTTATGGAAACAAGGACAAAACCTGCATGTTTGATTCTTACAGTTTTATTACGTGAGACCCCAAACTTGAAACAAAACCATTACGAATATCTGATTTGTGAAAAAAATGTATAAATATAACGAAATATTTCACCATTTTAGGACAATTTTAAATATAGATTTTTAAATTTAGGCCTTCATAATGACATGCACAAATAGCAGGCTCTTCTCGTACAAGTAAAAAATTATTATTTAATTTAAAAATTTCTTGTTTATACGAAACTCAGTGAGAATATTTCTCGGTAAAATGAACGTTGTTACATTTGTAACTTTAATGTCAGTGATATTGTAAAATATTCACAAAATCATTATCCGCATGCCACTTACACTCTGAATTCAAACTATGAAATGTACAGGAATATATTTTGACTGATTTAATTCGCGATGGCCCTCTGAGTTCTAAGCTGGGAATGACTTCTAATCCTGATCTTGCAAAAAAGCGCGCGTCTATTCAACTTAAATGTAGATTATGCCTACGTCAATATAATATTTCAAATCTTTTAGTTATTTATGTACATAACGAAGTATTATTTACGAGGCAATAATGACATTGCTGTAAATATATACATATGTTTACTTAATTGGATTGTGTAGAGAATAATCGAAATAAATGTATAGCTATTAAAACTTAATAATTAAGTTGTGTAAGAGTAGGTTAAACCTACATAGACGCACCTGTCGAAGCATAGCCTACTTCATTTATTTGATTATTTATTTACTTTTTATGCGTACTTCGGAACAGTAATGATAGGCTAAACATGGCATAAGTCATGTCAAATATAAATTCATATATAAAAAGTTGATATCTTATAGTTTTGAACAATATTAGAAAAACAACACTGAATACAACACACATGTTATATAAAATTATTTAATGTAGAATAAACTTAGCTGTAAAGTACATTAACAAATCTACTAGTAGACGTGCCGATTTGATTTATTTACAATTAGTATATGGTGTATATTGAAAGCATTCTGCGATAGAAATAAAACATAACACCACACGATTTTTGGGATTTCTTGTAAAAAATTTCAGTGTTGTTATTTTATGTTTCTTCTCTTTCACATCATCCCTTCTTTTTGACAGTTTTAATACTATAATACTGTGCACGTGTTCAATAAGATAAAAAACGAAACGAGTCTCCCACGACGTTTTATATAATGAATTCCCGCCATTTTGTAATTTTTTAAGGTATTTTTAGTCATAATTCTCAGTATGGACTTTGTATATCTATCATTTTTTTGGCTTAATATGGGTAACGGCATACTGAATAACATCTCAAACAGTTGATTTTAAATTACGATACGGTTGTTATTATGATCCCTGAAGTAATAGATTATATTGTATCGATTAGTCGATCGATCCAATAAGTAACTGCTCTTAATAGTTCGAAAGCTATCAGTGGTGTTTCTAGCCAAGAAATGCCGTTGATCAAAACGAATTCCCGGGAGTGCGTGAGTGGGAACCAGGTCAGCCACTCTTTGATTCGATTATCACACTCGATCTGCGAGGGGAAATGTGCGGCACGCATAGTTGCGTGGCTGGGTCGTAGCGGTTCTGAGACGCTTTGCAAACGGCTTCTCGCCACGCACTGCAACACACTTGTTTCAGAGGGAGCATGGGCTGGCGGACAGCAGGCGGTCAAGTCAGGCCAGCGCTGTTGTACCAACACATTAGTAAATAACATTGTGGCATCTGTCTGTGATCTTAGAAATATTACTTTTTTTTCAGTTGTAATATTATATATCTAAAAGAAATGCAACGTTAAAAAACATTCTGTGGGTACGAAATTATTTAACTCAAAAAAATTCTCATGCCATTGAAATGAAATTAAAAAAAAGTCTTGATTTACATTCCTAGGATAATTAAGACTTTATTTCAATGTTATACATCAAATTTTTCCAAAGAAATTATGATAAATCTGCACCTAACACTAATGGCAAGTATCATTAATTATTTTTGATTATAAAGCCTCGATAAAAAATAAGTTTTTTAAATTCAGTAACTGAAAACAAATGAAGATTGATTTGTAAGTGTGATACATACATCTTAATAAAAGAAATTGAGTAATTATATATGTGTTTTATATTTTAAAGTTTTTTTTTTGATTTTTTTCTTTGCGGTTATCTGGGATATAAGTAGGTAAATGAACAGGCATATGTAGCATGTTTTTGAGTTACTGGTTCCACTAAAATGTTTGTGCTTGCTCCTGGACGTAAAAATAAAAATGTTGTTTAGAGGTGACCTAAATTTAACTTAAGTTAAACTTAAATTAACTTAAATTGTTCATCTTTTCTATCTAACTAACCTGTGTGAATTATTCTACCTACGCGAACATGGTCCGGGGAAGGCTATTCGATGGTAAAATAAAAACCTGTCTAAAATGACAACAAATACTGTACTTTAGGAATAGACAGCTTTTAGAAACATTTTCCACAAACATAACACAGGTGTAAAACTCGATCAATAAGAAGTTTAGGGATGAATGTTTTTTTGGGATTTTCTCACCAACTAAAAAAACCCTTAATTTTGTCATATAAATCATTTTTAAGATATTAATAAAAACTCAGTTGAGTTTTCCTTTTCCGGTTTCTTCTATTTCGAATAAAGGTTTACGTACTTAAACTTCTAAAGAAGACTTTATTTCGACCTCAGGTAATTCTGACGTCTGAAGGTTTATATAACTTTGTGTTTCACTGGAAAGTATTCAAAAGCAACAGCTGTTATGCCGTTAATATATATTCTTTACTTTCAAAGATAAAGTTTTAATAAATTAATGACTTCATTTCTTGTCTGTCCCGTAGCATCTTTCTTCCATCTCGATTTTTAGTAGACAGTGCCACGGCAAAACTTTTGAGGAAGTTGCTACAAGTAAAGGGTTTTAATTAAAGTTCACATATACAATTTTCTTCTAAATTCTGCATGATACTTGTGTATTGATAATCATCTTATGAAACTTGAAGGGATGGTATTACAAAAAAAGAGCTTTATGCCATACTTGGTGCAAAGACGAAGATTTCTTCGTTCTAATTACCTCGAGCAGAGAAACCAAATTTCTGAACCCGGGAAACATAACGTGAGTTTCGGGTCGTGATAAAGTAGTTGGTAAATAAACTTTTATCATTACTGTGTCGTAGCAGCAATTCTGTGGATTGAAGTGTCGAATGTTGCCAGCTAAGAGAATAGTGGTTCACAAGATTACTGCTCTACGGAAACGATCCAGCACTGGTCTGGTAGTATACGCCTCACTTGCTAGAGGGCCAAGGTGGAAGAGTGGTCAGATCACTCGTCAATTGGCGGTTACGGGGGGAGGGGGGACAACGGGGGCGCCCCCCCCCCCAAATCCCGGCAGGGTAAAAAAGCAATATATAAAATACTTCTGAAGTATTTTTCAGCAGCTTTATATTAAATAATTTCAAACATGGATGAATAACTATTAATAACTTTGCCTGGGTCTAATATATAGACTCGGTTATTAGTTAATAGTACAGATAAGTCTCTTTCCCCTCCCAGAAGTCAATCCTGTATCCGCTCCTGCACTTTCATTTTGTTTTGTAAATGGAACATAAATATTCAAGTAAAATTACAGACATTTGTAAATCTACAAATTTACATTAAAACATCTGTATCACTACAAAGTAGTGTTCGCAGTAATACTGGGGTCGAATTCTTACCCAGGGGCTTATGCTTTGTGTTGTCCCAGTACCTCCAATAGTTAAAGTTATTTGTAAAACGTTCCCTGAATATCTCTCCAGTATTAACAGCGCACATCAATAAGCATAAAACAACAAAATAAAGTCCAATTATGGAATATTCAGCTATATTTTACATGGTTTAAAATTTTTTTGAATGAAATATCAATAGTAGTATAGGAATGACGGAACTGGCACATGGCGCTGGCGCGTAGATTGTGATTGTCGGTCCGCCATATTGGATTGTGACGTCACGGCGGCCATCTTGGAGGAGTGTAACGGGACATAGCGTAACGGGACAAGTTTGACCTTGAATTTGATCCTCAAAAATCGCCAAAATCCTCCAAAATTGGGCAAAATTTGCCCAAAATTCCTCAAAAATCGCCAAAATTTCCATTTCTGTGGAAAAAAGTTCCGCCAAAAATTCGCAAAAAATTCCTCAATTCGAAAATCAGGATTTCGAAAATCCTCAAAAGTCGTTTTGCCCTAGAAAGAACCCTAATTCCTAAAACTGGCTTAAAACTCCTAAGAGATAGCCGCTTATAAGCCATTTCTAGGAATAAGGATACCATGACCGCCATCTTGGATTATGTCGTCACCGATGCATTTTTCGTTACGGCCGCCATCTTTAACTTTTTTATTTATTATCCGATTTTAATAAAATATTTTTTAAAAATTATAAAAAAAATTAAATAATAAAATTTTAATAAAACATTTATAAAAAACAAACATTAACGACATGGAGTTCAGAGTCCTCGGTTCGAACCCGGTGAGGGCAAAAAAATTAAAAATGGCGACAGGCTCCTTCCTTAATGGTGGCTGCAGGCAGACTGACTCCCACCACTTTTCTTAAAGCAGATATATCGTCACCTAGTATGACGTCATGTCCGCCATCTTGTCTTCGTTGCTGGAGACCACCATCTTGTTTTCGTCGGCGAGAGTGCGCTGACGCCATGTTAGTTTAGTTCTTATCCGCTAGAGTGCAGTAATCATTTATTACTAAGGTGCCCGCCATCTTGAAATTTGGACGCCATATTGAAAATCCGTAATTATTTAGCTAGAAATTCGGGAAAAATTTCTAAATTCGTTAAATAAATCACTCATTAATTTACATATTGATTCGATCCGCTCCTGTCCTTGGTTCGATACCCGATCGATGCAATAATGTTTAATTTTATGTAAAAAATAATCATTTCAATAAACCATGTTCAACATTCGTAAAGAGACTCTAAATCCTCTACGACCACCATCCTATCAGACATCAAGACCACCATATTGGAAATGCGTAATTTTAAAGGTAGAGATCCGGGAAAAAGTTCAGAAATCATTAAATTAATTTCCGATCAATAAACTGATTAATTAGATCGACTAAGGTCCTTGGTACGATCCCAGGCCGATACAAAACAACTTTAATATTTTAAAAAAGCACCACTAAAGTGTAAGGTTCGAGGAATTAAACACCGCAAGTTCTTTTACAAACATAATATTTATTACATAATTTCTATTCTACTACAGGATCACTTACGAAAGCCATCAATCTTATAATCATTTAGTTCCGCAGCGGTGTGAAATGACTAATTCTTAGCTCCAATCGGTTTATACTAGACAGAGTCCAGCCAGAACCTTTACAGACATAGTCCACCTCTTCTTGACAGAGTTTCTGGATACCGTTTTTAACAGTTTGCTTCACATCGTTAGAACTGTAAATTACTGCAGCCGATGTCTTGAATGCACACTTCTTCACTTTGTCATCGAACGGATATGGCTTTCCATATATACAGTCCAACCACAAGTTATATTTCAAAGGTCCGTTTGTTGCTACATCATCAGTAAGCTGATTGATTATCTTCTGTCTGATATCGTCAAGAAAATTACAAATGTCCTTCGACTCACCGAACGTATTTAGATAATAGTAGTCTTTCAAAGTTCCACGAAATGCAGACTGCGCCAAGTAGAAGCCATTATCGTTCACTTGTAATGCTCCGAACACAGTCTTAGGTTTAGTTCCATGTTCAGACGTCATAACAATCGGTTGCTGGGCATCTGTTTTTTTGGTTGTACGCTTTCGTGTCTCCAATCTAAAGCGAGGAGCCGAAATGTCGGCAGGTAGTTCAGCAGTAGGAGCACAGACTCCACCTTTACATTTTTTCGCATGATGTCGCAAACTGTCAATTCGATTAAACCATTTAAGGCACTCATCACATCGAAACTTCATGCGAGAAGGATTCTTCGTGCATTTGCTCCGCTCATGTCTTCGTGCATCATGGGAAAATGCGAACGACGTATCACAGTAGCTGCAAGGATACCGTGGTGATGAAGACGATCCTTTCAGACCCGATCCAGATACAGACGTTGCAACAGTAGTACCATTTCCAGGCATTCTCTTATGCACATCGATGCATCGTTGTTGCGCCGAAACCTTTACTTTCTGCCGCACAGCAGGACCTTTGCATGCCTTCATGTGCGTTTTCATATTATCTTTTCTGGCAAACTGCTTATGACATTTCTCACAAACAAACATTTTACGATATAGGTTCTTGGCACATTCGCTCCTCTCGTGTCGCCGGGCATTGCTGTTGTTTGAGAAAATCTTGTCGCAGTAACAGCACCGATGTTCGCTAGTTGTCAAATCAGCATCCATTGAAGTCTCCATCGAGGTCGTATCGTCGATCGTCGCGGTTTCCTGCACATCCAGCTCAGTAGTCATTAAGCTATCTTCTGATGGCGGAACAGCACATATCGAAGTCTCCTCCAGTGTTGTCAGAGGCGTTGCCAACGGGATCTGCTCCAACATCGTCGGCGCTGACGTCATAGTTCCCGTAGTCGATGGTACATCCTCCATCGAGTTCGACGTTAAAGTCGGTAAAGATGCCATCGAGGTCTCAAGATCAGCTAATTGACACGTCTTATGCACCAGAAGAAACAAACTAGGTGATCCGTACACCGTCGACGACAGTAACAAACTGAGCGTCCTACCGTCTAGGACTCGTTTATATACATGAACCGGTTGGAATAATACGCTAGTCAAATCAAGAACCATTTACAATAATACTAGAGTCAAATCTACAAATTAAAAAAAGAGGATCATTTGATCGAAAAAAATTTGATCTCTCCAATATACGCCAGGCTCCAAGAGCTACAATTCACGTCATCAGATCCATCTACATTTTGCTCCTATGCTTCAATTGACCATTAGCTTCAAGTGCTCCAACAGCTCCATCAGCTCCAACACGTAATATATACAATGTACGCACAATACATGCAATTTACGTGCAATAAATGTAATGATCACACAGTACACACACAGGAAACGGAACGTACACACAGTACACACAGGAAACGGAACGTACACACAGTACACACAGAAAACGGAACGTACAGACAGTACACACAGGAAACGGAACGTACACACAGAAAACGGAACGTACACACAGTACACACAGGAAACGGAACGAACACGCAAAGTACACGCAATTTACGCAAAGTACACGCAATGTACGCAATGTACGCAATATATATGCAATGTACACATAATGACTACGCTTCGTTCGCGCAGGACAAGCATTTAATGAAAACGAAGCACGTTTGGACGGAAATTCTATCAAACGAAAGCTCATTTAACGAAAAGGAGGCACATTCTCTCGTTCATTTAACTTGGTAGGATGCGATCGTCAATGATAAGTTAGGATATAATCTCTCCAACAGTCTATGAATCCAAAAGTTTATATTTCCATTAGCCATCGACTCCAACAGTCATTGGCTCCAACAGTCATTGGCTCCAACAGTCATTGCCTCCAACAGTCATTGGCTCCAACGGCCTTTTGGATCATCAGCTCCAATGATATTTGGTTAGAATGCTACGACTCTAAGAGACTATGAGACTACATTTCTACGAGTGTACAAGACTCCTCCAACTACCTTCAAGTGTACAAAGCTCCAACTACTTCAGCAGCATTATGTTATAAGATTACATGACTGCATGTTTACGTAGCTACAATTCAACGAGGCTACTTGACTACGTAGCTACAAGTATACGAGGCTCCAAGACATCATGACTACGCGACTACAAGCAAAGAGGTAACGAGACTACGTGACTACAGGTATTCAAGCTTACGAGACTGCGAGGCTACAGAGCTACGAAGCATCTAGAAAACGAGTTTACGTGACTGCGAGAATACAGGACTACAAGTCTACACGAGTACTTGACTACTTCTTAGCTCCAACATCCTCCAAATGCTTAACACACAGCTCCAAATGGCTCCAAATGCTCCAAATGGCTCCAACAGTTCCAACAGCTCCAAATGGCTCCAAATGCTTCAAACGGCCTCCAAATGGCTCCAACAGCTCCAACAGCCTCCAAATGCTTAACACAGCTCCAAACGGCTCCAAATGCTCCAAACGGCCTCCAAATGCTTGACAGCTCCAAAAGGCTCCAAATGGCTCCAAATGCTCCAAACGGCCTCCAAATGGCTCCAACAGCTCCAACAGCCTCCAAATGCTTAACACAGCTCCAAATGGCTCCAAATGCTCCAAACGGCCTCCAAATGCTTGACAGCTCCAAAAGGCTCCAAATGGCTCCAACAGCTCCAAATGCTCCAAAGGCTCCAAATGCTCCAAATGGCTCCAACAGCACCAAAAGGTTCCAAATGCTCCAAACGGCCTCCAAATGGCTCCAACAGCTCCAAATGCTCCAAATGGTTAACACAGCTTCGAACGGCTCCAAATGCTCAAATTATCGCATCTGTCTTCGTCGGCATTTTCTCTTTTGCTCCAACTGCTCCATCAGCATTATGTTATAATATTACATGGCTGCTTTCTTACGTAGCTTCAAGTCTACGAGGTTCCAATGCATCATGTTTACGAAGCTTCCAGAACACAAGGTTACGAAACTGCGAGGCTACAGGACTACGAAGCTTCCAGGACACGAGGATACATGGCTACGAGACTACATGACTCTAACAGATTACAATAGCACCACTCAGTGGTGAGAGTTAGGTTATCTAATGCAAAGCAAATTGATGCAAGTAGTTCTGGCTGTCATCAACAGATGTAGCCACGTGTTGCTTGCAGGTAAATATTAATTAGTTATTTTATGTGGGATGCGGGATGCTCACTAACGATCGCAAAAGAAGGAGGGCTTCGCTAGACACCAAGGAGAAGGAAGTTCGTCTTACATGTTAATGCTTCGCTGATGTCTCATGGCATATTATTTGACCGAGTAATGGTTGTTTATTTCTTTAATTCCACATGGTAAAATTATTACAAGTGTCAATTTATTAGCAGAAATTCACTAATTAAATGTAACTCTGAATAAAATGAAATATCCTTCATGCAGAGATCGATTTCACACAAATAATCAGCAGCACTCGGAGAAAATCATTAGATGTCTAGCCAGGAATAACCAGGAGCACACGGAGAAAACGTAATGACAAGAATAATTGGGAGCACACGGAGAAAACCATACACATATTAAAAAGAATATTCATGAGCAAACATAATAACAAGAATAATCGGGAGCACACGGAGAAAACCACCACACGTTTTCTTTGATATCATAAAATTACAGGAAATTTTTTTTTTATAAATAATAAAAAATTTAAAATGTAAAAAAAATACAAAAATACATAAATATATTCTGCTAGCTTGTGAACTTCTCATTGTTGAACAAAGATACAGTTCTAGTACAAGCCAGAATTTTATGTATTTTTGTATTTTTTTTACATTTTAAATTTTTTATTATTTATAAAAAAAAATTTTCCTGTAATTTTATGATATCAAAGAAAACGTGTGGTGGTTTTCTCCGTGTGCTCCCGATTATTCTTGTTATTATGTTTGCTCATGAATATTCTTTTTAATATGTGTATGGTTTTCTCCGTGTGCTCCTGGTTATTCCTGGCTAGACATCTAATGATTTTCTCCGAGTGCTGCTGATTATTTGTGTGAAATCGATCTCTGCATGAAGGATATTGCGTACATTGCGTACATTGCGTGTACTTTGCGTAAATTGCGTGTACTTTGCGTGTTCGTTCCGTTTCCTGTGTGTACTGTGTGTACGTTCCGTTTTCTGTGTGTACGTTCCGTTTCCTGTGTGTACTGTCTGTACGTTCCGTTTTCTGTGTGTACTGTGTGTACGTTCCGTTTCCTGTGTGTACTGTGTGTACGTTCCGTTTCCTGTGTGTGTACTGTGTGATCATTACATTTATTGCACGTAAATTGCATGTATTGTGCGTACATTGTATATATTACGTGTTGGAGCTGATGGAGCTGTTGGAGCACTTGAAGCTAATGGTCAATTGAAGCATAGGAGCAAAATGTAGATGGATCTGATGACGTGAATTGTAGCTCTTGGAGCCTGGCGTATATTGGAGAGATCAAATTTTTTTCGATCAAATGATCCTCTTTTTTTAATTTGTAGATTTGACTCTAGTATTATTGTAAATGGTTCTTGATTTGACTAGCGTATTATTCCAACCGGTTCATGTATATAAACGAGTCCTAGACGGTAGGACGCTCAGTTTGTTACTGTCGTCGACGGTGTACGGATCACCTAGTTTGTTTCTTCTGGTGCATAAGACGTGTCAATTAGCTGATCTTGAGACCTCGATGGCATCTTTACCGACTTTAACGTCGAACTCGATGGAGGATGTACCATCGACTACGGGAACTATGACGTCAGCGCCGACGATGTTGGAGCAGATCCCGTTGGCAACGCCTCTGACAACACTGGAGGAGACTTCGATATGTGCTGTTCCGCCATCAGAAGATAGCTTAATGACTACTGAGCTGGATGTGCAGGAAACCGCGACGATCGACGATACGACCTCGATGGAGACTTCAATGGATGCTGATTTGACAACTAGCGAACATCGGTGCTGTTACTGCGACAAGATTTTCTCAAACAACAGCAATGCCCGGCGACACGAGAGGAGCGAATGTGCCAAGAACCTATATCGTAAAATGTTTGTTTGTGAGAAATGTCATAAGCAGTTTGCCAGAAAAGATAATATGAAAACGCACATGAAGGCATGCAAAGGTCCTGCTGTGCGGCAGAAAGTAAAGGTTTCGGCGCAACAACGATGCATCGATGTGCATAAGAGAATGCCTGGAAATGGTACTACTGTTGCAACGTCTGTATCTGGATCGGGTCTGAAAGGATCGTCTTCATCACCACGGTATCCTTGCAGCTACTGTGATACGTCGTTCGCATTTTCCCATGATGCACGAAGACATGAGCGGAGCAAATGCACGAAGAATCCTTCTCGCATGAAGTTTCGATGTGATGAGTGCCTTAAATGGTTTAATCGAATTGACAGTTTGCGACATCATGCGAAAAAATGTAAAGGTGGAGTCTGTGCTCCTACTGCTGAACTACCTGCCGACATTTCGGCTCCTCGCTTTAGATTGGAGACACGAAAGCGTACAACCAAAAAAACAGATGCCCAGCAACCGATTGTTATGACGTCTGAACATGGAACTAAACCTAAGACTGTGTTCGGAGCATTACAAGTGAACGATAATGGCTTCTACTTGGCGCAGTCTGCATTTCGTGGAACTTTGAAAGACTACTATTATCTAAATACGTTCGGTGAGTCGAAGGACATTTGTAATTTTCTTGACGATATCAGACAGAAGATAATCAATCAGCTTACTGATGATGTAGCAACAAACGGACCTTTGAAATATAACTTGTGGTTGGACTGTATATATGGAAAGCCATATCCGTTCGATGACAAAGTGAAGAAGTGTGCATTCAAGACATCGGCTGCAGTAATTTACAGTTCTAACGATGTGAAGCAAACTGTTAAAAACGGTATCCAGAAACTCTGTCAAGAAGAGGTGGACTATGTCTGTAAAGGTTCTGGCTGGACTCTGTCTAGTATAAACCGATTGGAGCTAAGAATTAGTCATTTCACACCGCTGCGGAACTAAATGATTATAAGATTGATGGCTTTCGTAAGTGATCCTGTAGTAGAATAGAAATTATGTAATAAATATTATGTTTGTAAAAGAACTTGCGGTGTTTAATTCCTCGAACCTTACACTTTAGTGGTGCTTTTTTAAAATATTAAAGTTGTTTTGTATCGGCCTGGGATCGTACCAAGGACCTTAGTCGATCTAATTAATCAGTTTATTGATCGGAAATTAATTTAATGATTTCTGAACTTTTTCCCGGATCTCTACCTTTAAAATTACGCATTTCCAATATGGTGGTCTTGATGTCTGATAGGATGGTGGTCGTAGAGGATTTAGAGTCTCTTTACGAATGTTGAACATGGTTTATTGAAATGATTATTTTTTACATAAAATTAAACATTATTGCATCGATCGGGTATCGAACCAAGGACAGGAGCGGATCGAATCAATATGTAAATTAATGAGTGATTTATTTAACGAATTTAGAAATTTTTCCCGAATTTCTAGCTAAATAATTACGGATTTTCAATATGGCGTCCAAATTTCAAGATGGCGGGCACCTTAGTAATAAATGATTACTGCACTCTAGCGGATAAGAACTAAACTAACATGGCGTCAGCGCACTCTCGCCGACGAAAACAAGATGGTGGTCTCCAGCAACGAAGACAAGATGGCGGACATGACGTCATACTAGGTGACGATATATCTGCTTTAAGAAAAGTGGTGGGAGTCAGTCTGCCTGCAGCCACCATTAAGGAAGGAGCCTGTCGCCATTTTTAATTTTTTTGCCCTCACCGGGTTCGAACCGAGGACTCTGAACTCCGTGTCGTTAATGTTTGTTTTTTATAAATGTTTTATTAAAATTTTATTATTTAATTTTTTTTATAATTTTTAAAAAATATTTTATTAAAATCGGATAATAAATAAAAAAGTTAAAGATGGCGGCCGTAACGAAAAATGCATCGGTGACGACATAATCCAAGATGGCGGTCATGGTATCCTTATTCCTAGAAATGGCTTATAAGCGGCTATCTCTTAGGAGTTTTAAGCCAGTTTTAGGAATTAGGGTTCTTTCTAGGGCAAAACGACTTTTGAGGATTTTCGAAATCCTGATTTTCGAATTGAGGAATTTTTTGCGAATTTTTGGCGGAACTTTTTTCCACAGAAATGGAAATTTTGGCGATTTTTGAGGAATTTTGGGCAAATTTTGCCCAATTTTGGAGGATTTTGGCGATTTTTGAGGATCAAATTCAAGGTCAAACTTGTCCCGTTACGCTATGTCCCGTTACACTCCTCCAAGATGGCCGCCGTGACGTCACAATCCAATATGGCGGACCGACAATCACAATCTACGCGCCAGCGCCATGTGCCAGTTCCGTCATTCCTATACTACTATCAATTAATATATAGTTTTATGAGCTTAATTTTCCTAATAAATACTCAGTTTTATTAAAAAGATTTTAATATATGCAAAAATAACCATAGCCATGTGTTGTACAAAGTTACAATATTTTTACTCTTGGCTACTGGTTTCCAAAGGAATCTTTTGTAAAAGTACAGAATTTTCTTCTTCTTTGTTTTCTATCGAGCTGACAAAAGAGTACCACCTACAGGAATGTCTTTGTGTACCGACGTAAGAGCTGTATAATGTAAAATCAGATGCGATTATCGTACCGCCAGGGCGATCCGAGAACGATTTTCGATGACACCGAACCCGGATATTTATTTCCTTCGCAAGTGGGAAGCGGGACAGACGTGTCCATGTGCCTGTGGGTTTCCTCGGTGTACTTCTTCCTGCACCCGCCCCCCTCCCTTATCCAGTGCATTACGTCGCTGCTACATCTCGCCGACATACCTATCACCCGTCTGTCACTACTTCTTTGTTAGCGAGACACAGAGCCCGACGCTGCAGTCGCGATAGATCGATGGACACGATGTCACGGCGAGATATCGCGCTGTTATAAACAGGCAGGTTTTTACCACCAGTGACAAACGAGAATGAAAGATTATACACAAATTACGCATGGCTATCACATACGCAGCAAACACAGGACTGTCATCAATATTTACAAGTGTTTCATGTGTAACGTCTTAGCTCTCGATATACGGAATTTGGTAGGAATAATTCCACGAATGGAATGTATATGTGTCACCACGGTGCTGCCACCCGTGGCGAATGTTGCGAACCAAAGTTCACAAATTCAAAGGGAAACTTTATAGTATTAACTGTTTAATGAATTTTAACAAGATGGGCAGTATTTAAAAAAAAATTCCTTTTCGAAAATCAGGTCCATAGCAGGAGTTTAGTATTTTATCAAGTATTTTTCGCTTTTATCGGAGCCGTTTCATTATATAGTTCAATCTTTTGGTCTGCAAATTAAATGATTCAATAGTCGACGTAGCTGCTCCGGCAGCGAATTCTATCGGCGGGTGCAGAAACTAAGTGTGATTCCCGTCAAGAAAAGTAGCTGAAAACACAATTCGCTTATATTTATCACGCTCAGCATTGTTTTTTTTTTTAAGAAATCTACGTTAAATTTCGTGTCAGAGTTTCGTATTATTAGTGTATGTGCAACATGAGAACATAAGAATTTTCTTGTTACAGAGGTTGAATGTTACACATCTCTGGAGAATACTGAAAGACTCGCTCGCTTTTTTCTTCAACTGACATGTTCGATAGAAACATTTCAAAGTTAAAATTCATTCGAAAAAAAAATCACTGAGTGAAAAATAGTATAATAAGATAGTATTACCAATGCACCGGTCTAGCCTTTTTACAAAAAAAAAATTCAAATGGATTTCAATAACGTTGCGCCCGCGACGCGATTTAAATAGAAAATAAGAAAATATATCAAATCGAAAAGTCTGTCCCATTGAGGGCACAGGTGTGTCGAACGTGGTTGGCTAGGAACTTATCTTATCGCCACGTCTGTCGTGCTATTTAGACGCCAGCATAAACTATTGACTCATTGATCATATAACCTGAGTCAAATTTAGCTGGACCAGTCATGGGGAGAAGGGAAGAAAAACACGTTTCACGAGTTTTTGCATGACCGTTGACATTCATGCAAAATTACAGCTAAAAATTTATACACCCCTAAAACTTTTGTCTGCGACATTCAGAGAAAACACATTTCACCTTCTATTTCCCCCAACGTATAGGTTTTCTTTCGCTTCTGCTATAAAAGCGCTTTACTGTGGTTTTTTTTACGGGTTACAGTAACCAGACCGGACGCTTGCTAAAACTGCAACTAAACATTTGCTGGCAGAATATGTGCATTTATATGTGGTCGTGCGGTATTTTACGATACACATTTAACTTATAATTAGGTCATATTTAGTATAGAAATCTATTTGTTTGAAAAAAATATTTTAAATGAAAACGTTTAAGATCGCAATCGAAATGTTTTCGTAAATATAAATTATTATTTTTTGATGTAACTATAAATTGCAAGGTTATTTTACTTAACCTTATTAATTAATAAAAACCGTCATTGTAAGTGAAATACCTGTAAGCTTAAGTAATAAATATTACTGTATGTTGGCCTACGCGAAAGAAAATTTCAGGCATTATTTATCAGACCATCATTAAATTAAAGAATCGATGGATTTAAATCATACGTTTACACCCCAAGTTGTAAACATATTGTTATGAGGGTCTTACGCCACAGTTGAGTAGCTGAGAGGCGAACGACGTACAGGAAGTGTCTCAACAATAAGTGCAACGCGGCAGGGGACGAGAGACATACCCGAACAGTTCCGAAGTTCTCCGAAGTTAGCCGATCGATCGTGAAAAAAAAAAAAAAAACCCTTCCACCATATTGTGAGAAATTATTTATTTTACGGTCATAGAGTTTTTTTAAATAACGCTAACCTAACATAACCAACTTTGTATTTTGGTTATGGTAACCTAAACTAACCTAGCTTACCCTCCCGGACAAAATAAAGAATCTTTTTCTAAACTAACTTAAAACTAAGTGTATGTGTAGGAGGTGTCCGGGTTAGGCCCGGTGCACACGTGCGGACATTGTCCGCGCGGCGCCGCTGCGGCGCCGCAACGTTGCCGCAGAAACACATTCACACAGTACGGACAAATACCGCACAGTCTGAACGATGCCGACTAACGAGATGGATGTGTACAAACGTAAACGGGTATTCTTTATGTACCTTGCATACAAATGTTTATTGGATATAACTAAAAAGCATTGGGTGCATCCGTTCACCGACTCAAGACTCTTGAGAGGCAGATTTGTAACAAGTTTTTCAGACCTGAAAGGCAATGCAGAAAAATTTCATGATTATTTCCGTATGAGTGTCCAGTCATTTGATGAATTATTGTTAGCACATAATATTTCATCAGCATGTATCCTGACATTATGCACGTACATTAATGTTAAATATTCACTCACGTGTTTTACATCTGTAAATGTATTTAATCATACAGCCTGTTCTGAAATACTGTGCGTTTATTAAAACACTACTTTCTTATCTGTATTTATATAGATTAGCTTATAGGCATTCATTAAAATAAAGTATAATGTATACTTACATATTTCGTTTTTTTTTCTTGTCATCCTTTTCGTCAAACGATTCGCAAAATTTACGGCAGATGTTGATCCACGCACTTCTTTTTTTATTACGGTCATGGATTCTTCAACGGCTACGTTCCATATCTCTGGATAACTTTTAACTTCTGCGATGAAGAGTTCAACATCTAATATGTCTTCAAATTCACGTGATGCTGCCATCTCACTTTGCGGCAATCGACCGCACGTGTGCGCTGCTCGATTGACACCAATGTACTAAGGAACGTAGTTGGACGTGCGGCGCCGCAGCGTGCCTGTGGGATCTACGGACAAAAATGTAAGCACAGTGGACGTGCAATGGACGTGCGGTGCCGCTGCGACGCCGCAGCTGAGTGTGCATTACTTCTTATCAGTCAAGCCTTCCGAGAACGCATCTCCGGCGCCGCAGCGGCACCGCGCGGACAATGTCCGCACGTGTGCACTGGGCCTTAGGGAGGGACCTAGGTGCGTCTCAGGCCGAAGCATATACGCCTAGTCATGCTGGGATTAGCCTTGCAGGGAGAGGGTCGCATGCATCGTGTGCTTTGTGCGGGGATTGGCCAGCCGTGGCAGCGATTGCTGCCATGACTAATTCCTCTATCATAAAACTAACTTAAAACTATGCCAATTTGGGCCCAGGAAAACCCTGGGCACAGTCGTGTGGAATGCTAGAACATGCCTTAATTGCGTAGGATTATAGAGGTTACAGAGGATGTTATGGATAAAGCCATACACGAACAGTTCCGAAGTACGTCAAAGTTTGTCGATCATATCAAGGATTTATATATATTCACGGCCAAAGAGTAGGCCTATTTGAAATAACGTTAACCTAACCTAACCAACCTTATGGTAAGCTATCCTAACCTAACCTAAGCTCAGTTGTGGTTGTTCCACCCGTGATAACTGTCCCTGAGCCAGGCGGCGCCGCTAGCCGCGCTCTCCCGAGGACGAGGCGTGACGCAGTCTGCAGTCGCCCCGCGCCCCAGCTCGGCGCAGCGCACTCCTTCAGTGGCTCTTCTCTGCCGCTACCCCCTCTGCACACGTCTCTCACATGCTCAGTGTGACAACCATTATTCTTACACCTCATATACACGGGACTCTTGCTTTAATCAAACTCACTAGATATTATCATTATTATCATCTATGAAAATATAACACTGTGTTACTCGGGAAATAAAAATCACTAGAATTATCCAGAAACGTGTTAGCAGTTCTGAATATATTTAATTCATTAGAATATGGTTCAGTATAACCAGACTCAGACAAGCTATTAACTTAAAAAAAAATATATGTGAGATTAGTCTCAGTACTCGCTGTGATTTGTAAACATCTAATCTCGTTAACGAGCAAGTTCATGCGTACTTATGTTTATCATCTTGCAAATAAAATTATAATAGGAAATTTGGACACAACATTAAAAGCACAATTCTTTAAAATAATGCCGACCGTGATAAATGTACTGATCAATAAAATATTTGCTTTTGAACTACATACAAAAGTTTCTAGACGCAAATAACACACTTACTTTCTGCGCCCGCTACTATAATTCGCTGCCTGAATCGTTAAAGTTGCTTGCCACCATCAGCCGCAGATGGCAGCACGAAACAAACAGAAATTACTATTAGAAACGGCTCCGATAAAAGCGAAAAAGGCTTGATAAAAATCTTATAAATATATTAAAATCTGTCCATCGTGTTAAAAATCACTGAATAGTAAATACTATAAAGTTTCCGCACACGTTAGAAGTTATACTTCTATGGCAATACTAAAAGATTATCCTGAAACATTTCAAAACACATACACTAAGTATATGTTTGTAAATTTGTTTTTGCTTAAACGACTGAAACAAGAAAGTAAAAAATGCTACAAACAGACCTTAACATTATTAAGCTGATTCAACTTTATTATTACATAATATATTATTATGTTACTATAAAAAGTAAAAAAAAAATTATTTGGTATGTTCTCTAATTTTTACAAAATTGACTACATACGGGTTTATTTTGCTCACACGCGTCCGCCATATTTGTCCACATTTCCGTTAATCGACTTCCGTTACATTTTCTCTAAATTACTATTTCCAAATGCCGTATACGTTAAACTAAGATGTTTACACATCAATAAAAAAAAGTATTTTACACGATTTTAACGTGGTTTTCCATAACGGTTTAAGAATATTGCTGTTTGTTCTTCAAGCAGTGGTCCGTCAACAGTTTCACCTCAGCGCACATGCAGATGTGTGCAGTCCACATTACACACTGTATTCGAGTCCACATGTGTGCCCGCGCTCATGTCGCCATCTCACGGAACTGTTCTGCTCAGACACGTGACCTCGCGAACTCGCCTGCACGCGACACATGCAGTGGTGTTTCGTCTGGCGAGGAGCGGAGTAATTACACTTTACCTTTCCGCGGAGAACTGCAAGCAGCGGCGCTGATTGAAACTCCGGGCGCGGCGAGATTACCAGCTATCTCAGCGGAAAAGTTTTTAAGTAAACAAATAAATACGATGATAAAAATGTGCTAAGAATAACAAGGTTATAAACGACTGTAGTCATAGTAATTTTGACGGAAGAATGCCACAAAGATTTTGATCTCTGGGGAGGACCTCAAACTTTGTTGATAAATTTTTTTAGAGATGAATTCTAATTCAGTTTCTTAGGTAATGATGATGAAACAACTATGAACTTAAGTAATAAAAGTGAAACAAAGGAAAACTTTGAGAATAGTGAGTATTAATGTACAGTAAAGATTTAAATAACGGGTTTTAGAAAGGTCTTGAGACACAAAAGTCGTTTCTGTCTGTTAACGCTACAATTTGTAGTCGTGTAGAAATGAGAAGCATATTTGGTTGATCATGTTCAAAGTAGGAATCTGTACATGGCTTTTATGAAAAATAAAATTATTTTAATTTAATGATTATTTTATTTCGCGCTTTGCTGCATTTCTAGTTAATAAAATCGTTTAGTACCAGAAATACTGAGAGCCTTTTACACAGTTTCAAATTGCGGGAAGCAAGTTAGGTCATTACTTGTTAGAAACGCATCTCAGGTAGAAATGTGAAGTGTTTGTGGCGAGAGTGACCTTCGAGTATAATATTTCAACAGCCGAGGCAGGAAACAAGCCCTATATTTGGGTGCTGCTTGGCTCCTCCAGTTCGATAACACCTCTCATCTTTCTCGTTCTCTAGCTCTCTATCCTCTAGCCATTCACTACGGGACCTCGATGTTTGGAGTCCAGTGGGTTGTTTCTAGAGGCATGGCTTTTTATTCACTGGAGGCTGAAAGTGACTAAATCGGGTGTTTTTGAAATAATTTGCAGGAATAAAAATTGCGCTACCGAACCATTAAACCACAGTGGGTATCTTCCACTTCACCTATATTTTTACTTTTATGCCATATCATATTAGGGTTATCAGCAAGCCCATAACTGCTCACCGTCCGACGTGAAAAACAACTACGCGCCAGTTCAGAACCTCGCCACTTAGAGGCGATGCTCTTATCATTCCCCATTCTAGCCTCACTAATATGAATACATACCTACCTTGGCGGCCCCTTAAGGTTTTCTATATGCAAAAATACATTGTACTTATTTTTTAATAACTAGGTGCTTGCAAAAATGCGTTATTTTTTATATTAGGATGAACACACAGATGTACACAAATAAGTCGGCGTCTATTGTCCATTGTCTATTGTCCATTGGACCTTCCTGCTGGATTGCATGGGATGACATCCTTTGAATTTTGTAATGTTATTGGATTCTTACCAAAACTACGCATGGTCCAAATGGAAGGCAGTATATTGTCTCTCCAAGCTATAAACAAAATTTTGCGAATCCCTGGTAATAACCCATCTGCAAAATGTAAATACGTATATTAGTTTTAATTTCAGAAGGGTTTCCGGGAAGTATTTTTTTGTTTATCAATTTCGGCTTTAGACTAAGTCCAGCGGAGCTATTTCCGGGCTCTATTGAAAATCAGAAGGCGGGATGAAATAAAGTTCCAGTATACAATAATAACCACGCGGGACGAAGTTGCGACAGTGGCTGCGGCCTCGCACGAGGAGAGATGCCGGCACAATGCCGGCCACGGGAGCGACGGCCCGGCTAATCCCCCGCTCCGCGTGACGCGAGCAGACACCAGGGGTGCCAACCCGCCCGAGGTGCCGGCTTCTGGTCCGCACAGCCCGGGAATCAGTTCATACCTACACAAGTAAAAAGCTACCAACCGTTTGAAATAAATTCACGGAGTTATTTATGTGTGTGTATAAATATTTAATATACATAAAATTTAAATGTTCTCACGCATCAAATTTATTGGGGATTTTTTTTGCAATGACTGATTTTTCATTAAATTATTTATAGATGGATTATATAATATTAACACGCATTAGAGATCTCGTATTTCCAAAATATTTGTCTGTCTGGAAATATTTTTTTACTTATATCTTTAAATGTTTACTCTCTAGATTTTTTGCACGTAACTTTTATTGGCTCATTATTCAAAAATTATATATTTTTTTATTTGCGATGTAATCAGAAAAAAATAATAGGGAGAGTTGTTTAAAAAGAAAACTTCCCACATAATAAACCCCAAATAAATACTTGGTTTACTAATATTATTTCCCCCTTATTTCGACATATAATATTTTCAAATATTACTATTTTATTTGGAAAGCCAGAAACACACAGGGAAGGAAATTTAAAAGGTGGCCAAAGGCTCTCTAACATCACTGTAGAGAATAGCAATAGTGCGCCTTTAGTCATATATAAAATGTAATTTAATTTAAAAGGGTATTATTTGTCTATGAATATTAATGTAATTTGATTATAAAGTTTAATGATTTATCTCCATGTAATGATATCTAAAATTTGTTTATAGTTTTTGGAATTACAAAAAAAAAAACAAAAAAAAACAGCGAATTGGTATTGTGTTAAAATTAAAATAATGTTTGGTTTTATAAATGCTAAAAAAGTAGTGGTTTCTAAAATAAACGTATTATTTTTGTTTGAAACACAAAATAAGAACTTAACAGAAAATATTATTTTAAGAAGTTAGCTGAATTATAAGACTGGTAATAGCTGGAAGTCAATTCCTGTTGTGAATTAGAAAGAATTATATTATTGAAGTTCTATTATCAGCTAAAATAATATTTTCACTACGAATAAACTTGAAGAGGTATAAATTATTTAAAAGGCTGACAAGAATATTGTTACAGAAAACCAATTATTCAATAAAAATGTAAAAAAAAAAAAAGATTGGTTTCAAAAGCATCTACCTACATTCAACGACAAGGATTTGATTTCGTCGATTTTTTAGCAGAACAACTTGGTAAAGTTGAATCAAGAAATCAAATAAGGATAATACGGAGGCAAACTGAAAGAAGAGAATCGATCGGATATGCCAGTTTTCATTCAGAGGTCACAAACCACGAAGGAAGGATGTGGGTTTGCAAACAATCAAGTCCAGTGACCTGCTGACCTTTTCAACTCATTTGCAGACGTCGGAGGGGCCCCTTCGTATTGTCATAATCGAGTACAGCAAGTACATCGAGTGAGATACAGCGTTTTAATACAATATGTACTCATTTCTTCGAAACAAGCAGGACTTATCTAACAGTGCCATGTTTAGTTAAAAACCATTTAATGAAATTACTAATCTCTTTTAAATACTAAATATCACTTTTTCTGATTTTGATTGTTAGACTGCCAAGATCAGCTCATACTACTTGGGATGTCTATTTAAAGATAGTTATTTTGTTTGGTTCATCGGAGTAAATGATATATGAAAGTACCATGAACACAGAATTGTTTTGAGAGTTAGCTTTGCTAAGCTGTAATATAACAGCTAAATGTATTTGAATGCTTTGAATTTTGATGTTGACACCAGATATATCTATGTTGCAAATTGTTTAATTTGAGAAATAATATTTTTGTTTCGATTGAAGTTGTATACTAAACCTAGTGGTTCAGTTCGCCGCTGAGTAGAGCCGAAATTAAAGATAGTCACACACAGTCGTGTCACTTTGATAATTTAAGTAATTTTTCATTAATTTGTTGTATTAACTGAGATTCAACTAAAAAAACTGAGATCTGTGAGAATGGTAAGATTCATTTTGTTTTATTGTAAAATTATATTTTATTGTTAACTTTTGAATAGAGTTAATAATTTTGACCATCGCAATATCATTTGTTACAATATTATGTTGTTGAGTTGGATTTTTCAGCTAATTATAGCAAAATTTAAAGTCTGCTTTAATTTGCTTATTTCAGTTAGTTATTCATACAAAACAATGGCGCCCGGGTATGCTCGAAGGTATGAAGGCGTCTATAAAACTGCATAAACAGGAGTTGTTGTTTAACAGTACATACACGATTTTCCTTGTTAAGATCAACGGTTCAGATTAAAAGTATTTTGTTAACTACAAATAGTTATTACAGAATAATAAACTTAAATTTTCAGAAAATCACCTTTGATTGGACGGTACAGGGGCCAAGCAATGTTAAAGTTAAAATGGAGGCGGCAATAGTACGATACATTTGAGGTCGTCATATAGTTGAGAAAATCTTTTGTTCATTGTTGCCATTTGTTCGTGGACACATTTTGGCCAAGTTTATAAACTACGCAACGACACAACAGCGCAAGACGCAAATTTTGCTCAAGAAAATCGTTTATAAATCACGCAAGTTGCAAGACGTACCAACCCAATAAAATAAAATTGAAAAACTTTGGAAAATTTTCTACACCGGACATTTTTTCTTTTAATTCATATCTATCACGAAAACAAAATAAATTTCAAATAATTCGATTTAAAAGTGTTATTTTCTTTAACTGTGTGAAAGTTTAACAAGTGTAAACATGATGTAGGTATATAGTAAACAAATTATCGTGGGCTTATATAGCATATATAATAATTTCTGCGTCTAAAAATTTCGGAACATTTCTTTTCAAATATGACCGTCGGAAGCGCAAAAAGTTGAAGTTGATCAATACTTTCGTTACGTTACTTCACCTTGTGTAGTTTATAAACCGGTAGGTGCTCCAAAATGTGGTTACTGAATATATTGCGTCTTACGTTCCTGCGTTGTTGCGTAGTTTATAAACCAGGCCTTTATTCGATATCGCAACACATTAGACTATTTCATATTTTAGTTGATGCAGTACGGCTGAATGGCTGTTAGACCAGCGTGGATGCTCTGTATGCCATGTCATCGAGAAGCAAGGCACACTTCGCCTGCGTGGGGCTGGCGAACAAGAAATAAGGAATTATAAGATGGCTCATAGTTATTCTGAGGAAAGAAGAAGATATGGAATCAAGGCAGCTCTAAAAGACGAGATAGAGTTAAAGGCATTAAAAAATTGCGAGGAGATATAAACAGTAGCTAGAACAAATATTACTGAATCAATTTGAGAAGAAATTACAGAAAAAAAAGATGCTAATGTTATTCCCAATGTACTAGAAAATAACAATATAAGTATCATTAGAGAAGAAAGAATATTTTAATTTATAATTACTTTATTTATAGGAACAAAAAATTTTAATACACAACACACAATAACGTGTATTGGTCTAAAGTAAAATTAAAGAAGAAACAACGAAGAAATGTAATAAAGCTCCCCAGAATGTAAACCACAGAGATTATGAGTATATTAAAGAAGATGTAGGCCAACTAGTAAGGTCAACTCTAACTCACTGCATCACAGCACACCCTTAACTGTAGCTGGACGCAGGAGGCGAAGTAATGCTCCCACGCAGCCCAGCCCGCTGACTGATGGAGCCAATCCTGCGGCTCCAAGCGCGCGAGGAATGCGCGAGTGGCCGCATGGTGCCGCAAGTAGAACAAGAGACTGTTTCGAGGAAACCAAGAACGAAATGGTGGTTGCTTTTTTTAATTCCCTTCCACAGAAAAACCATAATCAACGACATTGGCTTTGAACAATCACAAAAAACGAGTTTCCGAAACTTTATTACCATGAGATTGCTTTTAGTTTTTTTCTTTAGTCTCCGCATTCTTTATGGTCATTTTGAACCAACAACTGATATAAACTGGGTTGAATTTTGTTTTGTTATAGGTACAATTTTAGTTTCTAAAAGTTTTCATTCAATTGTATTGCTCTTTTTTTTAAAAAAAAAAAAGTTTCATTTCATTGGACATCATAATCAAAACAGGACCAACGACACTTCTGTTCTATGACAATATTCAGACTACAGAGATGAATTAAGCTTATGTCAATATTGATCAACTGCAATGGTAAGCTGAGATACTCGTTGTCACACACAGAATGACTTTTTTTAACGGTTGCGAAGTAACATTTATATTAAAAAAATCGCTCCAATCCCGGCCAAGCCAGCCTGATTTTGGTCCCCTGAAATAACACCAGTCAATCGCAGGATTTGGCTGAATTGTTTTGTTCTGTGCTGCCATTTACAATGATGGGTCGATGAGACGCAAAATAACATGTTGTACTGAATATCGAACTGAACACAATGCCGTTCATTAGCTGACGGATCGACACACCAAGTCCATGTCTGTCCTCCCCAGAACTCGGTGCTCGAATAGGCCCGCAATGACACTTTGTGCGCTGGTCTCGCAAGGCGAGGTTCAGATTCTTGAGGGTCCGAGTCGGGAGTCCAAACAACTGGAGGTTGATTGGCCGCGTGGATCTGCAGACAGTCTCGGCCGTCTTGTCTGATTGGGCCGAGTGTTTGCCGCACCTCGAGGCCTGCAGGACAAACGGACAAGTCGTCCGGATTGTTCCTGGTCTGCACGTGGCGCCGGGGGGGGGGGGGTAGGATGTACATTGTCCTCGCCAACCTCAGACGGCATGACTTAATTAAGACTGAGGTGGACGACCCCTGAAGGACGAGTCTCTGAACTCAGGTCTGTTCCCCTACAGCTACGCGCTGTGTCTGCCACAAGACATTCTTGAATTACTTAAGTAACTACGTGTCGACTCCTAGGTCGAGGTCACATCATCAAGTTTCAGCATTTATTCAAGGGCAGGAGAAGCCAAGAGGTTATTCATCAATGATTCTGGCCTTGAAAGACTACAAAAAAGATTTTTTTTTTTAAATTATCACCCAACTAAATATTTAGCGGCAACTACAAGAAGTTTTCTATCGACCACAAACCTACTTGCCTTGTTACTGTGTTTCGTTTTACTTCTCATTAATTCGTGGACCAGATTTGTACCACGAGTCACCGATGTTATATCGTTATTTGTTACAGAGGGTGACCACATATTCATGATTACATGGTGTGGGATATCTTTTTCCCCCTTCAAATGATTGGTTTGACACCCAAAACACTGGCTGAGTGTAGTGTTTGCAGCGTGGAAACAGTTTTAAATGACTTTTTTTTTCATGGAAGTGGCTGTTTTTAACGACGGAATTTCAAATAAATGCTTACTAACCATCATCGAACGTTATCAAGCACCATTTCCGCAGTGTTTTGGGCGGAACAATATGGCGATGAAGAGGTTAAAACGTGACTTCAACTACGTCACAGCATGCCGTCTCTTACAGTCCTAACTCCACGAATTGTTAGTTATTCATTTTTTTCTCTCTAAGGATGTAACTAGTTTGTGTTTTTATGTTAAAATAGTTAGTGTTGAGGCACCCAAGACGCCCATTAAAATTATGAATATAACAAACACTTAAATTTAATGCACACGAAATATTTATTAAAATTTCAATTTGTTTTAATATTGTGCAAATGAAAATTATTAAAGATATATAATAGTAAACACATTTAACAAAAAAGTTTTGATGAAAAACCTCTTAAAAAACTACATTGCTTGTTAACTGTCTCTGGTCAGTCAATAACCTTCCTTGCCAGGATTGCAAACACATTGGTAGTGCGATTCGTATGCAGATGCTCAATTGAATAGAGTTCGCAACAACATAAGCATGTGACAGTTCAATTTTTTTAAATAACTATTCGCGATAAATTCAATCCATATTTACCACTGGAAAATTGATATAACACTTGTTGGTAGATTCATATTTGCAAGTGGAGACCAACAATTTGAATAAATTTAACAGACATACGTGGCCAAAAGGTGGCAAACTAAGCCATGGCTCGCTACTGTATCACTGAAAAATGCTGAAACTATCGACCTCGTCAAAATATGATGCCATGTTATTTATATTTGCACCATGGACACAGAATAAACAATTGGTAACAGAAGCGACAAAGTGGGTTTACCCGCGTACTCGCTCATCGTTTGTTTACTTTTCGGTCGCCATCTTTTCGGGGCGCGTTTAGCCAATGCTGTGATAGCAGTTTAGTCGGATTTGAATTAAGTACTGTATTAGTTAGTGATTGCGAGTGAATTCTGGCATTGTAAATGATTTAATTATGAATGCTTCACATTTGCGTACATTGATTAAGATTATGCAAGGATTTTTTTTTGTTTTGTATTGACGTCTAATATCTTTGTACAAACGTGTAAACACAGAAGATCTGACAAAATGACATAATGATATGTTGTCCTCCCATTAAGAGCTAAAATTTACAGACAAGAAAGTTTCTTCAGTTAGTGTCAATAAGAAAAAGGTTAAGTAAACTTAAATGTTAAATTAATTTGTGTTATGAGATTCTACTTATTTAACAAGCCAAAAAAGTAGGTAGCTATTTAGGCCTACATTAGAAATACATAGATATGATGTGCATTTACAAAGTTTATTATAATTATGTAAATACATGTTTTATACGTGTTAACTACATAACGTAGGGCCCATTAAAAGCAACGACTTAAAGAAATTCACTCTCAACAATATTACATTAGGCCTACAGGAAAATAAATCACACGTATGTCAAGTGTGGCATTCGTAATATAAACGGCATATTAAATTATAGACAAAAATCACTCTACATTTTGATTGCTGTAGTCTTAGGTGCATTGTGGCAAAAAAATAAAGGCATCGAGACACGTTGCATGGCAGTAAGCACAGAGTTACACAAATATCACGCATTCTTTCCAGCAAACGAGTTGACGGACAAGAAGACGCCTACTGGCTTTCAATCATTATTTAATAACATGTCGACGAGTTACACCAAATATTATGCATTCTTTCTAAAATAAATTTGTTCGGTACTTACTGCACAACTCCCTGAATCACGGAACACAAGGCTAGAATGCGCACGAACTAGCTTATTTATTCCAATACAAAAGAATAATGTTGATTGGAATCACGCATGAATACTCTAAATACTATGAATTCAAACATATTTGTGAAATTACGACGAATTATTGTATTTACTACCACACAAACTGTTCATTAAATCATACGCCCCTTACTTTCAATGGGAAAACATTGTTTATTTACATTCGTGTAGGTACGCCCCGAGAGCATCAGATTGCTGGTACGCACTAACCAAGGATAAAACCACATTTTGTCGCTTCTGTTACCAATTATTTATTCTGTGCCACGGACTTGGCAGCGATGCTAGGAGGAACAGGTTAGCAAAGAGCAATGAAAATTTTACACTGTAATGCATGAATTGACACAGCATTGCAGAGTCAGTCCGTCAGTGAGTCAGTTATGAGCATATTTATATTATTGTATATTACAGACTTTTGACAAAGAGTATTCGTCGTGCGTTAGTCTGCGTCGTTATCTGGAAGTGGAAAAAATGCACCACGGTTTGCGGAGATCGCGCGCGTGTCGAGTGATGTGCGAGATCGATAACCCTCGCGAGCTGTCACGTCAGTTCTCTGGTGCGCCCCGCGCCCCGCGGAGGGGTGGCTGTGCCGCAGCGCGGCGCCGCGAGGCGGGTTGCCGCGCGCTCAGGGGCCACTTCTCCCCCGACCGACGCGACGTGCCACGTAGTTCCCGCGCCAGCCACCAGGGTGTTTCCAACAGGAGAGGGAGAGGGGGACAAACTTGTCGCAACATGTTCACGCCACCTCAAGTGCCAAAGTTACAAATAAGCATGCTATTGGAAATACCCCTTCTCTTTGCTACAGTAACGTTTTTTCCCGGATATGTTTTATCATTACACGTTACTTATGCAGAATGTCCCAAACTCAACGTCAAACCAGAACAGTTGATAGACCAATTAATATTGGTTCTTATTCAGAGAACAAAAATTAAAAAAAGTGTCTTATTTTCAGAGATATAGTCATTAAAAATAGTATTTAATCTCCACCCTTCACCGTAACTAATTTTTCTTTACTACAAAACAATAAATAACCATACAATCGAAAACAATTCCAAATAATATCAAAAATGCTACATTTTACGACAAAATATATTTTGAAGACTTACGCGGCACAAAGTTTTAATCGGGTAAATTGACTAGTCATACTGTTATATATAATTTGCTAACTTAGCAAGTTATTTACAAAACTGACTAATTAAATAAAATAACTTTCTAAGTTAACAAAGTATTTTTTTACGGTGTGAATAGTCAAAGGTACCCGATTAAAAATTGTTGCCGCGTAAGTCATGTAAAGAATTGTTTTTCCCTAATGTATAGCATTTTTTATTTTAATTTGAATTGTTATTAATATAAGGTTTTTAATGATTGTGTATCACAAGTTTTTATTTAAAGTATCTAATAATCTTGTGCAGGATAGGGATTTACAAAAATTTGAAAAACATTTCTATAACTTGAAAATTACAAACCGTATTGAATTTTGGTTTTTGATTCAGAACCGTAATTAATTGGCGTATCAACTGTTCTCGGCTTGTCGTTATTTATTGGGATATACTGTATTTAGAAGTCATAAAAACAATTTGATATATAGCCATATGTGAATATTGAAAAAATTGTAATTTTGTGTGTGATATGAAAAAAAAAAAATGTTGCGCTGGTCATTTGAAGAAATACAGTATTTCATTTTCTGAAGTTGGTCAAACCGAAGTTATCACCAACAAAACTGATAAACTAAATGTTTTCTTTCCGTTGTATAAATAAGACAACTGAACTATTATTTTTGTAGAAGTGCACTCGTTCACACGGCAGTCTTCCGAGCGATGCTTTCTACGAGATTGGAGATGTGATGAGTATCCTCTGACAAATTTCGTTTTCTGTCCAATTTTAACTCCGGAAAGCTTCATTAATATTTGGGTGAATTCAAGGTTGTATTACATGAAGATCCATTAAGTTCTAAATCGTGACATGCCGAACAATCATCGAGGATTCAGTAGTGATTTTTTTTTTATTTTGTTTTGTAATGAAATTACCAATTTTTTTCTAATTTTGTAAATATAAATAACTAGTCCTCCTGGTTAAAATTACGATCATGACAATCAAAGAAACCCCAGAGGATTTGGTCTATTTTGGGTAAGTATTGTGAAGATTACTGATAACATAGTCTTATATAAAAATCATAAACTACATTCCGAATTATCATTTTCACACATGCGTCTTGAAATTGTGTGAACACTGCAATACAGTCAAATGGAACGGTAAAAGAAGATAAAATTGTCAAATGTCCCAAAGGTGAACATTTTCGGAGCGCTACATCACTATACACTCCGCGTCACAAGATTAGATACGGTTCGGGCCGCAAGTTAAGGGAGTAGTGCAGTATCCTTAATTATTTTGCATATATAACAATTTTTTCTCTTGATTTCAAATTATATCATAATTTAAACATCTTTAATTGTTTACAAAAGGTTTTTATTCAATGAATTAAAGGTAAATTCATATTAAAACCCTATAATGAATTATGATCGTTAAAGCGCGTGGTATAAATTTTTTTAAATAAAAGTTTGTATGCAGCTTTTGTGGTAAACTCTCAACTTTTAATATACAATTATAACATAAAAAATGAATTTGCAAAAAAAAAAACCCTTGAAAAACTCAGATTTGAAGGAATTAAAGAAACATTACGTACGATTTTATGAAAATAGAGTTTTACACATAGGCTACACAAAAAAGTATTAATTAAAATTATATAATACACGATTACACGCGCTTAGTTCAAACGAAGATTGAAACACAAATTTTCTTTTCAGTTTCCAAAACCACTGAAATAAAATTTTTATAAAATTTTTGAAAACCTTTTCTAAACCAACGGTACTAGTTACGTCAACATCAGGAGCGAAAACACGAGGGATACGGCCGCCCCGGGAAGACAGCTGGTGCCGAGATGTTGGCAAAACCGGACCACGAGGCTCGAGCAGGCCACTTAATAGCCATTAGCGAGGAGAGTACATCCCCCGGACACCACGCGGCGTCCACTCCCGGGCGGGTTTCCGGGAGCCTGGTCCAGCAGACGAGCCGGTGGCCCTCATTTCCTCTCCCCCGCGGCTTCCGTCAGCCCTGCCGCGTCCTCTTCGCGTCCTCCTCCCTCTCTCCATCCCCATCCATGTCTTGTCTCGAGGAGCCGTGTTGTCCACGTGGTTCCATCGCTGGGTTCGTCCGACCGCCGCTGTTTCGTCTTTATTTACTGTTGTTGCAACTGCCCAGTCTGCGCTACCACGGAATTCTCTGCGCTGTCTTGGCGTTCAGCGTCTGACATTGGCTTATTTTCGGCTTGTTCTCCGTGCGTTTATGTGACTGTTCATTTTTGAGGTTTATCTATGACATAAAGTGTAAAAAAAAATGGTATAATTCCATAAAATTGTTTTAAATAAACCTTCCCCTTTGCAGGAACGCATATCTACTTATGTGTATACCGAGGGGTTACTGGGAAAGTTGCAAATTAACAGTGACAGGAACAAGTATTTGTTGTCAACTATGAGACAACATTGTAATTTCAAATTGTTTAATGTCTGGAACATCCATAAGAATTGTGTTGCACATTTTTTTTGCCTTAATTTGAACACAGAAAACGTTCTCTTCGTCTTGGTTTTAAAAACAATCAGATTTAAGAAACAGGACTTACTTTTTCCATTAAGCCCGCAATATATACAAACATAAATTTTTTTTCATTAAGAAATATTTACCTTACACAACGATTGTGTTGCAAATTGGTATACGTGATGTTACGTGCTTTATGTTACCATAAACATGGCTACTATAAAATTTATAATGTTTGTGAACATGCTGCTTGACGTATTTAGGCGAGTGTGTGTGCGCGCGCGTGCACGTGTGAAAAGACGTGTTGTATAATGCGTGTAATTAAACTCTAGTTGAACCCTAATTCTGGTCAACGCCACTGCGAGCTGCCAGTCACTCCGTATAGTGCGCCCGTAGTCCACGTCCGTGAGTGAATGTGCATGCACACGTCACCCGTTGGCGCACAAGAACACTAAAGACCACATCATGGTGGCGAAATGTCTCGCTGCTAGTTAATTAATGTCGGCAGAGACGGCACTAACCCTAACTGTGTCACGAGAGAGCGCCGCCTTCGCGCGTGAACGACCCCCTAGGACCTTATCGGGCTCACCTACCTGAGCTACGTAAGTGGTTTGAAAACCACTCACGCTATCCTAGTGGGGTCTGTTTACTAATAACTTTTAGGAACACACTGAGGGCCAATGAGTAGCTCTGTTTTCGCATTTCCTTTCTAAACTGTATTTTTAGGAGAGTTGAAATGGCTAAAATGCGTGTATTCAGATAAATATTTTAGGCATGGGAAGCCTAAGCACCCAAGGAACCTACATTACACCATCTTCATTACTCCGCCATGCGATGTAACGGTCACCGCTGAGAGCTGATAGTCGGCCTATGCACGACTGGCCTGGGCGGGCCTCGTGTGCACAGCGCCCCCTGGAGGCTGGCCTCGGGTGCACAGCGCCCCCTGGAGGCTGGCCTCGTGTGCACAGCGCCCCCTGGAGGCTGGCCTCGGGTGCACAGCGCCCCCTGGAGGCTGGCCTCGGGTGCACAGCGCCCCCTGGAGGCTGGCCTCGTGTGCACAGCGCCCCCTGGAGGCTGGCCTCGTGTGCACAGCGCCCCCTGGAGGCTGGCCTCGGGTGCACAGCGCCCCCTGGAAGCTGGCCTCGTGTGCACAGCGCCCCCTGGAGGCTGGCCTCGGGTGCACAGCGCCCCCTGGAGGCTGGCCTCGTGTGCACAGCGCCCCCTGGAGGCTGGCCTCGGGTGCACAGCGCCCCCTGGAGGCTGGCCTCGTGTGCACAGCGCCCCCTGGAGGCTGGCCTCGGGTGCACAGCGCCCCCTGGAGGCTGGCCTCGTGTGCACAGCGCCCCCTGGAGGCTGGCCTCGGGTGCACAGCGCCCCCTGGAGGCTGGCCTCGTGTGCACAGCGCCCCCTGGAGGCTGGCCTCGGGTGCACAGCGCCCCCTGGAGGCTGGCCTCGTGTGCACAGCGCCCCCTGGAGGCTGGCCTCGGGTGCACAGCGCCCCCTGGAGGCTGGCCTCGTGTGCACAGCGCCCCCTGGAGGCTGGCCTCGGGTGCACAGCGCCCCCTGGAGGCTGGCCTCGTGTGCACAGCGCCCCCTGGAGGCTGGCCTCGGGTGCACAGCGCCCCCTGGAGGCTGGCCTCGTGTGCACAGCGCCCCCTGGAGGCTGGCCTCGGGTGCACAGCGCCCCCTGGAGGCTGGCCTCGTGTGCACAGCGCCCCCTGGAGGCTGGCCTCGTGTGCACAGCGCCCCCTGGAGGCTGGCCTCGGGTGCACAGCGCCCCCTGGAGGCTGGCCTCGTGTGCACAGCGCCCCCTGGAGGCTGGCCTCGGGTGCACAGCGCCCCCTGGAGGCTGGCCTCGGGTGCACAGCGCCCCCTGGAGGCTGGCCTCGGGTGCACAGCGCCCCCTGGAGGCTGGCCTCGGGTGCACAGCGCCCCCTGGAGGCTGGCCTCGTGTGCACAGCGCCCCCTGGAGGCTGGCCTCGTGTGCACAGCGCCCCCTGGAGGCTGGCCTCGTGTGCACAGCGCCCCCTGGAGGCTGGCCTCGGGTGCACAGCGCCCCCTGGAGGCTGGCCTCGTGTGCACAGCGCCCCCTGGAGGCTGGCCTCGGGTGCACAGCGCCCCCTGGAGGCTGGCCTCGTGTGCACAGCGCCCCCTGGAGGCTGGCCTCGTGTGCACAGCGCCCCCTGGAGGCTGGCCTCGGGTGCACAGCGCCCCCTGGAGGCTGGCCTCGGGTGCACAGCGCCCCCTGGAGGCTGGCCTCGTGTGCACAGCGCCCCCTGGAGGCTGGCCTCGTGTGCACAGCGCCCCCTGGAGGCTGGCCTCGGGTGCACAGCGCCCCCTGGAGGCTGGCCTCGTGTGCACAGCGCCCCCTGGAGGCTGGCCTCGTGTGCACAGCGCCCCCTGGAGGCTGGCCTCGTGTGCACAGCGCCCCCTGGAGGCTGGCCTCGTGTGCACAGCGCCCCCTGGAGGCTGGCCTCGGGTGCACAGCGCCCCCTGGAGGCTGGCCTCGTGTGCACAGCGCCCCCTGGAGGCTGGCCTCGTGTGCACAGCGCCCCCTGGAGGCTGGCCTCGGGTGCACAGCGCCCCCTGGAGGCTGGCCTCGGGTGCACAGCGCCCCCTGGAGGCTGGCCTCGTGTGCACAGCGCCCCCTGGAGGCTGGCCTCGTGTGCACAGCGCCCCCTGGAGGCTGGCCTCGTGTGCACAGCGCCCCCTGGAGGCTGGCCTCGGGTGCACAGCGCCCCCTGGAGGCTGGCCTCGGGTGCACAGCGCCCCCTGGAGGCTGGCCTCGTGTGCACAGCGCCCCCTGGAGGCTGGCCTCGTGTGCACAGCGCCCCCTGGAGGCTGGCCTCGTGTGCACAGCGCCCCCTGGAGGCTGGCCTCGTGTGCACAGCGCCCCCTGGAGGCTGGCCTCGGGTGCACAGCGCCCCCTGGAGGCTGGCCTCGGGTGCACAGCGCCCCCTGGAGGCTGGCCTCGGGTGCACAGCGCCCCCTGGAGGCTGGCCTCGGGTGCACAGCGCCCCCTGGAGGCTGGCCTCGTGTGCACATCGCCCCCTGGAGGCTGGCCTCGTGTGCACAGCGCCCCCTGGAGGCTGGCCTCGGGTGCACAGCGCCCCCTGGAGGCTGGCCTCGTGTGCACAGCGCCCCCTGGAGGCTGGCCTCGGGTGCACAGCGCCCCCTGGAGGCTGGCCTCGGGTGCACAGCGCCCCCTGGAGGCTGGCCTCGGGTGCACAGCGCCCCCTGGAGGCTGGCCTCGGGTGCACAGCGCCCCCTGGAGGCTGGCCTCGTGTGCACAGCGCCCCCTGGAGGCTGGCCTCGGGTGCACAGCGCCCCCTGGAGGCTGGCCTCGGGTGCACAGCGCCCCCTGGAGGCTGGCCTCGTGTGCACAGCGCCCCCTGGAGGCTGGCCTCGGGTGCACAGCGCCCCCTGGAGGCTGGCCTCGGGTGCACAGCGCCCCCTGGAGGCTGGCCTCGTGTGCACAGCGCCCCCTGGAGGCTGGCCTCGGGTGCACAGCGCCCCCTGGAGGCTGGCCTCGGATGCACAGCGCCCCCTGGAGGCTGGCCTCGTGTGCACAGCGCCCCCTGGAGGCTGGCCTCGGGTGCACAGCGCCCCCTGGAGGCTGGCCTCGTGTGCACAGCGCCCCCTGGAGGCTGGCCTCGGGTGCACAGCGCCCCCTGGAGGCTGGCCTCGGGTGCACAGCGCCCCCTGGAGGCTGGCCTCGGGTGCACAGCGCCCCCTGGTGGCTGGCCTCGTGTGCACAGCGCCCCCTGGAGGCTGGCCTCGGGTGCACAGCGCCCCCTGGAGGCTGGCCTCGTGTGCACAGCGCCCCCTGGAGGCTGGCCTCGGGTGCACAGCGCCCCCTGGAGGCTGGCCTCGTGTGCACAGCGCCCCCTGGAGGCTGGCCTCGTGTGCACAGCGCCTCCTGGAGGCTGGCCTCGGGTGCACAGCGCCCCATGGAGGCTGGCCTCGTGTGCACAGCGCCCCCTGGAGGCTGGCCTCGTGTGCACAGCGCCCCCTGGAGGCTGGCCTCGGGTGCACAGCGCCCCCTGGAGGCTGGCCTCGTGTGCACAGCGCCCCCTGGAGGCTGGCCTCGGGTGCACAGCGCCCCCTGGAGGCTGGCCTCGGGTGCACAGCGCCCCCTGGAGGCTGGCCTCGGGTGCACAGCGCCCCCTGGAGGCTGGCCTCGTGTGCACAGCGCCCCCTGGAGGCTGGCCTCGTGTGCACAGCGCCCCCTGGAGGCTGGCCTCGGGTGCACAGCGCCCCCTGGAGGCTGGCCTCGTGTGCACAGCGCCCCCTGGAGGCTGGCCTCGTGTGCACAGCGCCCCCTGGAGGCTGGCCTCGGGTGCACAGCGCCCCCTGGAGGCTGGCCTCGGGTGCACAGCGCCCCCTGGAGGCTGGCCTCGGGTGCACAGCGCCCCCTGGAGGCTGGCCTCGGGTGCACAGCGCCCCCTGGAGGCTGGCCTCGGGTGCACAGCGCCCCCTGGAGGCTGGCCTCGGGTGCACAGCGCCCCCTGGAGGCTGGCCTCGGGTGCACAGCGCCCCCTGGAGGCTGGCCTCGGGTGCACAGCGCCCCCTGGAGGCTGGCCTCGGGTGCACAGCGCCCCCTGGAGGCTGGCCTCGGGTGCACAGCGCCCCCTGGAGGCTGGCCTCGGGTGCACAGCGCCCCCTGGAGGCTGGCCTCGGGTGCACAGCGCCCCCTGGAGGCTGGCCTCGGGTGCACAGCGCCCCCTGGAGGCTGGCCTCGGGTGCACAGCGCCCCCTGGAGGCTGGCCTCGGGTGCACAGCGCCCCCTGGAGGCTGGCCTCGTGTGCACAGCGCCCCCTGGAGGCTGGCCTCGTGTGCACAGCGCCCCCTGGAGGCTGGCCTCGTGTGCACAGCGCCCCCTGGAGGCTGGCCTCGTGTGCACAGCGCCCCCTGGAGGCTGGCCTCGTGTGCACAGCGCCCCCTGGAGGCTGGCCTCGGGTGCACAGCGCCCCCTGGAGGCTGGCCTCGGGTGCACAGCGCCCCCTGGAGGCTGGCCTCGTGTGCACAGCGCCCCCTGGAGGCTGGCCTCGGGTGCACAGCGCCCCCTGGAGGCTGGCCTCGTGTGCACAGCGCCCCCTGGAGGCTGGCCTCGTGTGCACAGCGCCCCCTGGAGGCTGGCCTCGTGTGCACAGCGCCCCCTGGAGGCTGGCCTCGTGTGCACAGCGCCCCCTGGAGGCTGGCCTCGTGTGCACAGCGCCCCCTGGAGGCTGGCCTCGTGTGCACAGCGCCCCCTGGAGGCTGGCCTCGGGTGCACAGCGCCCCCTGGAGGCTGGCCTCGGGTGCACAGCGCCCCCTGGAGGCTGGCCTCGTGTGCACAGCGCCCCCTGGAGGCTGGCCTCGTGTGCACAGCGCCCCCTGGAGGCTGGCCTCGTGTGCACAGCGCCCCCTGGAGGCTGGCCTCGTGTGCACAGCGCCCCCTGGAGGCTGGCCTCGGGTGCACAGCGCCCCCTGGAGGCTGGCCTCGGGTGCACAGCGCCCCCTGGAGGCTGGCCTCGGGTGCACAGCGCCCCCTGGAGGCTGGCCTCGGGTGCACAGCGCCCCCTGGAGGCTGGCCTCGTGTGCACATCGCCCCCTGGAGGCTGGCCTCGGGTGCACAGCGCCCCCTGGAGGCTGGCCTCGTGTGCACAGCGCCCCCTGGAGGCTGGCCTCGGGTGCACAGCGCCCCCTGGAGGCTGGCCTCGGGTGCACAGCGCCCCCTGGAGGCTGGCCTCGGGTGCACAGCGGCCCCTGGAGGCTGGCCTCGGGTGCACAGCGCCCCCTGGAGGCTGGCCTCGGGTGCACAGCGCCCCCTGGAGGCTGGCCTCGGGTGCACAGCGCCCCCTGGAGGCTGGCCTCGGGTGCACAGCGCCCCCTGGAGGCTGGCCTCGGGTGCACAGCGCCCCCTGGAGGCTGGCCTCGGGTGCACAGCGCCCCCTGGAGGCTGGCCTCGGGTGCACAGCGCCCCCTGGAGGCTGGCCTCGTGTGCACAGCGCCCCCTGGAGGCTGGCCTCGGGTGCACAGCGCCCCCTGGAGGCTGGCCTCGTGTGCACAGCGCCCCCTGGAGGCTGGCCTCGTGTGCACAGCGCCCCCTGGAGGCTGGCCTCGGGTGCACAGCGCCCCCTGGAGGCTGGCCTCGGATGCACAGCGCCCCCTGGAGGCTGGCCTCGTGTGCACAGCGCCCCCTGGAGGCTGGCCTCGGGTGCACAGCGCCCCCTGGAGGCTGGCCTCGTGTGCACAGCGCCCCCTGGAGGCTGGCCTCGGGTGCACAGCGCCCCCTGGAGGCTGGCCTCGGGTGCACAGCGCCCCCTGGTGGCTGGCCTCGTGTGCACAGCGCCCCCTGGAGGCTGGCCTCGGGTGCACAGCGCCCCCTGGAGGCTGGCCTCGTGTGCACAGCGCCCCCTGGAGGCTGGCCTCGGGTGCACAGCGCCCCCTGGAGGCTGGCCTCGGGTGCACAGCGCCCCCTGGAGGCTGGCCTCGTGTGCACAGCGCCTCCTGGAGGCTGGCCTCGGGTGCACAGCGCCCCCTGGAGGCTGGCCTCGTGTGCACAGCGCCCCCTGGAGGCTGGCCTCGTGTGCACAGCGCCCCCTGGAGGCTGGCCTCGGGTGCACAGCGCCCCCTGGAGGCTGGCCTCGTGTGCACAGCGCCCCCTGGAGGCTGGCCTCGGGTGCACAGCGCCCCCTGGAGGCTGGCCTCGGGTGCACAGCGCCCCCTGGAGGCTGGCCTCGGGTGCACAGCGCCCCCTGGAGGCTGGCCTCGGGTGCACAGCGCCCCCTGGAGGCTGGCCTCGTGTGCACAGCGCCCCCTGGAGGCTGGCCTCGTGTGCACAGCGCCCCCTGGAGGCTGGCCTCGGGTGCACAGCGCCCCCTGGAGGCTGGCCTCGTGTGCACAGCGCCCCCTGGAGGCTGGCCTCGTGTGCACAGCGCCCCCTGGAGGCTGGCCTCGTGTGCACAGCGCCCCCTGGAGGCTGGCCTCGGGTGCACAGCGCCCCCTGGAGGCTGGCCTCGGGTGCACAGCGCCCCCTGGAGGCTGGCCTCGGGTGCACAGCGCCCCCTGGAGGCTGGCCTCGGGTGCACAGCGCCCCCTGGAGGCTGGCCTCGGGTGCACAGCGCCCCCTGGAGGCTGGCCTCGGGTGCACAGCGCCCCCTGGAGGCTGGCCTCGGGTGCACAGCGCCCCCTGGAGGCTGGCCTCGGGTGCACAGCGCCCCCTGGAGGCTGGCCTCGGGTGCACAGCGCCCCCTGGAGGCTGGCCTCGGGTGCACAGCGCCCCCTGGAGGCTGGCCTCGGGTGCACAGCGCCCCCTGGAGGCTGGCCTCGGGTGCACAGCGCCCCCTGGAGGCTGGCCTCGGGTGCACAGCGCCCCCTGGAGGCTGGCCTCGGGTGCACAGCGCCCCCTGGAGGCTGGCCTCGGGTGCACAGCGCCCCCTGGAGGCTGGCCTCGGGTGCACAGCGCCCCCTGGAGGCTGGCCTCGGGTGCACAGCGCCCCCTGGAGGCTGGCCTCGGGTGCACAGCGCCCCCTGGAGGCTGGCCTCGTGTGCACAGCGCCCCCTGGAGGCTGGCCTCGTGTGCACAGCGCCCCCTGGAGGCTGGCCTCGTGTGCACAGCGCCCCCTGGAGGCTGGCCTCGGGTGCACAGCGCCCCCTGGAGGCTGGCCTCGGGTGCACAGCGCCCCCTGGAGGCTGGCCTCGTGTGCACAGCGCCCCCTGGAGGCTGGCCTCGGGTGCACAGCGCCCCCTGGAGGCTGGCCTCGTGTGCACAGCGCCCCCTGGAGGCTGGCCTCGTGTGCACAGCGCCCCCTGGAGGCTGGCCTCGTGTGCACAGCGCCCCCTGGAGGCTGGCCTCGGGTGCACAGCGCCCCCTGGAGGCTGGCCTCGGGTGCACAGCGCCCCCTGGAGGCTGGCCTCGGGTGCACAGCGCCCCCTGGAGGCTGGCCTCGTGTGCACAGCGCCCCCTGGAGGCTGGCCTCGGGTGCACAGCGCCCCCTGGAGGCTGGCCTCGGGTGCACAGCGCCCCCTGGAGGCTGGCCTCGTGTGCACAGCGCCCCCTGGAGGCTGGCCTCGTGTGCACAGCGCCCCCTGGAGGCTGGCCTCGGGTGCACAGCGCCCCCTGGAGGCTGGCCTCGGGTGCACAGCGCCCCCTGGAGGCTGGCCTCGTGTGCACAGCGCCCCCTGGAGGCTGGCCTCGGGTGCACAGCGCCCCCTGGAGGCTGGCCTCGGGTGCACAGCGCCCCCTGGAGGCTGGCCTCGGGTGCACAGCGCCCCCTGGAGGCTGGCCTCGGGTGCACAGCGCCCCCTGGAGGCTGGCCTCGGGTGCACAGCGCCCCCTGGAGGCTGGCCTCGGGTGCACAGCGCCCCCTGGAGGCTGGCCTCGGGTGCACAGCGCCCCCTGGAGGCTGGCCTCGGGTGCACAGCGCCCCCTGGAGGCTGGCCTCGGGTGCACAGCGCCCCCTGGAGGCTGGCCTCGGGTGCACAGCGCCCCCTGGAGGCTGGCCTCGTGTGCACAGCGCCCCCTGGAGGCTGGCCTCGTGTGCACAGCGCCCCCTGGAGGCTGGCCTCGGGTGCACAGCGCCCCCTGGAGGCTGGCCTCGGGTGCACAGCGCCCCCTGGAGGCTGGCCTCGTGTGCACAGCGCCCCCTGGAGGCTGGCCTCGGGTGCACAGCGCCCCCTGGAGGCTGGCCTCGTGTGCACAGCGCCCCCTGGAGGCTGGCCTCGGGTGCACAGCGCCCCCTGGAGGCTGGCCTCGTGTGCACAGCGCCCCCTGGAGGCTGGCCTCGGGTGCACAGCGCCCCCTGGAGGCTGGCCTCGGGTGCACAGCGCCCCCTGGAGGCTGGCCTCGTGTGCACAGCGCCCCCTGGAGGCTGGCCTCGGGTGCCACTGCGGCGGTGAGCGACTGGCGAGGAAGTCTGCGAGGCGGGACGCGTGGCCACTGCGGCGATACGCCGACCCACCGACTGCTCTCTCGCTGCCTGCGACGATATTGCTTGTTATATATACACCAGTGGTGAGTCTGCGTTCAAGCCATCGCACCACTTGTCTGGCGCGCTGATCAACGCTCTTACGCTTTTACGAATGGTTCTTCAGAAGTTACGACTTAAGATTAGTTTTGCCAAAAAATCCTTACGTTTCGGTAACAGTGCGCGCTTACAGCTCCAAAGACTTCTGTTCAGAAGTAGTCAATCATTTTCTTCGCACTCGTTTGTCCTGGTCTTTGTAAAAGCATTATAATTCAATATCTAATATGTAGGGGCAGGCATTTTTCGCGAATAAATCTGAACTCCTATTAGACTGCAACAAGGTATACCCGCACCAGCGGTTTCTTCCTTGTGGTTGGCGGCCGTCTGCGAGAGAAGTCGTTGCCTTTTTTGACCGAGCCACTCAGGACGCGTTTGCTTTCGCACTGAACTACTGTGATCGGTGCTGCATCAATCGACATGTACCTGAAAGAAATTCAACCAATCACGAAACACAGACGGTGCTACAGTGTTTTAACTTAGGCCTATAACTAGTATCGGAATCTTTTCGCGAAATATGCACGGCCCTACTAATATGTATACTTTACAATTAGCAATCACATTGAACTCAATTACTATAGATAAATGTTTTAGTTAAAACATTCGGCACTGATCTCCATATCTAACTGATAGTAAAACTGCAATTTTATGACGGAGTATTGTGTCAAGGGTTGATATATCCATCGAAAAATAATATAATTTAAGTGATTTAAATCAATATTCCAAATAGTCTCTTGTACTGATCACTGAACATGTAAACGTGTCCCAAAAACTGGCCAGCGGTCAAAAACTAAGTCCTACTCATTTATCACTGGGTTTATTTCCCTTCCAAAACCTTGCAGTGTAGCATCAATTTTTTTTTGTTTACACATGTGGTTAAGTGCACGAAATACTAGTTCAGCGAAGTACGTAAAGCAATCTTCAACTGAACTCGCTCAAGCAAAGCGAGCACGTTTTAACTAATCAGTGTTATTCACTGGGCTGGCTTCTTTGCGCGGAATGAAATTGCATGCGAGTAACTAGGAATATCGCTTAGTGTGAGTTACTCTTCACGTGAACGTTAATCATAGCAACAGAGTTTTCTTTCTGGCGGGCAACGAGAAACTAACGATACTTATCATAAATTCCTTTTTCCAGGAGTGGAGCGGGCACTGAAACTATTTACACCCTCAAGAAGTTTCTGAAACTCCGCGGGAAATCAAAGCTAACATTTACATCTCCCAGATTGTTCACTGAACTCCGTAACTCTGGAAGAAACTCGAATTAAAGCTCAGTAGGTACAGATATATCACTAGGGACAACTTGAAACATCCGTAAATGGAGGAAGTTTTGTTTGAGTCGTTAAAATTGTACTTTTTTTTTGCATGATGAAACAAATTAATTTCAAATTTTAAAATACAAACTGAATTTAATTTCATCAGGAATTAAGTTTATTTGAAAAATCTAAAAATATGTGTTCATTTATTTGCCATTAACTAAAAAAAACATATGTAACGTGAAAAACATACCTATTGCAGAATTTTAAACTGAAACGAGTATACAAAAACATGAAGTATATTCATAAAGTAACGGGAAATTTAATTTCGCGGGTTGTATTAGTCAGATTCACGCAGTTTTTTATTGTAGTTTTGGTAAACAAATTTGAAAAGTACCTTACATTGTTAGCCATATTGGATGTTTGATTTGATGTCAGCTGTCAATAGGTAAATATATGTTTAAGTACCATCGGCAATTTGTTATTTTAATCATTTTTTTAAGAAAATGGATCAGGGAATTTGCAAAAAATGTTGTTATAAGAGTGGAATAAAATGTAACAATGTTTTATAAATGTTAAATATAGTTTTTGCGACAGGAACACTCAGCTTCAGACAAGGGCTCAGCCAGTCCGAGAAGCAAACGCAGGTCACGCGCCAGCCAGTGCGACTATCTGCACAATATCTGCGTGCGGCGGGAAGTAGCCAATCAGGAGCGTGATCTGCAGACTTGCTGAGTCCTCGTCTGAAGCTGAGTGTTCCTGTCGCAAAAACAACACTTAACATTTATAAAACATTGCTACGCTTTATTCCACTCTTATAATAACATTTTATGCATATTCTCTTCTCCATTTTCTTAAGCAAATAATTAAAATTAGAAATCACCGATGGTACCAAAACACAATTAACCTTACCGACAGGCGGACAACAAATAAAAAATACAATATGACTAACAATGTAACGATACTTTTCAATAATTTTTACCAACATAACAACGAAAAAATTTCTCGAATCAGACCACTACAATCCGCGAAATTACAAAATCCCCGTTGCTTTTTGAAAATACCTCGTATATCGGCGGAGTTGTGAAATTCGTAATTCCACCGAAAGGAAAAATATTTGCAAGCACATCTCCAGCGACGCTGTAGAGGTCGGGTGCTTCACGAGTGTGTCAAGAGGTCGTCGAGGATCATAAGGAGTTTAATTCACAAGAAGAAGCAACCGAGAGATTGAGTGTTGATCCGGACACGGAAAAAATGCAGAACTCTTCTTTTAAAGTTAACGATAACATTGGCATGGGATCAATAAACAAATTAAGTAGCTATAGGAAATACGTATTTCGTAAATTTGGCAGCAGGAATATTGGAATGAAGTGAAAAGATTCCTGCGTTATAATTACAAAATTAGAACAAACAACATTTTCTTTTCAAGCGTTCGGATTAGTCTTAGCTGTCAGTAATGTTGTCTGACACATCATGACGTGGAAATTGAGTTTCAGAGTTCCAATAAATTCTAACCTCTCATTCTACTCACGTTATTCTCTACACCCTCGCAATCATTTTAGCTTTATTTTCTTTTGTGTTTAGAGTGAGCGATTCATTACACCAGTCTGCATACCTTTAATGAAATGTCAGCAGGAAGTATCGTTCGCAATTTGTGTACGTCAATGTTATTTCCAGGTACATATTGGAAACTTAATTGAATAAAGCGTGAAACTACAGAACAGGAAGTATGGTGATAATGTAAACTGAAAACATTTGTTTTTTTAATCTGTTATAACTCCAGTAAATATGAAAATATTCATTCTATAATTCTTGGTAGCCAATGTTATAATAATTTGTCTTGGATAAACTAATTATATTTTCAAGGCTGTGTCCTGAGGCAGGAGACGCAACGTTATCTTAGAGGGACATTGTAATAAGTCAAAATATACGTAATTCTATGTGAAATTATGCAGATATAGTACATATTTACAGTGCAGTAATAAATCTTAAAAAAAAAAAAAAAAAATCAGCTCGTAAATTCAATTGAAATAAACCCTCAGAGTCAGTTATAAACATCAGAAATTTTAAATAATAATAAACACTGCGTAAGATGTTGCTCCGTAGCTTAACGTTAAATTGTCATCAATATTAAAAAAATTTTACAATCAAGGGGCTACATAAATGTACATAATAGGCACGCTAACGTTTTATCTACTACTTAAATGACTTATCTTTATATCTTATTATCGAGACTGAATCGTTGGTAACAAGAATATTTGTCATTCTGCTACGATTACCAGACATGGTTAATGTGGATCGTGTTTCTCTATTATTGGTGGTATTAATTTACGAGTTTAATCAAATACTTATTGAATTCTGGATTAAGAACACGTCCGTTGAAATAATAGTGCGCCTAACGTTTTGACTTGCCTTGTAGCCATCTTCAGAGGGCGTTTAAGAAATGAAGACCAAATTATTTATATAGGGCCATTTACAGCCGAACTGTGATCGGACTCTGTGGGTTGCCACGCATGGCCACGAGAACCTACTATCTGAGTCAGATAAAAGTTACTTTTTCAATTTCCTAACGTGGCATTTAATATGCACAGTATTCAAGTACATATTCTATTCGTCGTTGTTTATAATATCTGTAGTAATTATGTTTATGTTATTTAGAAATACCACATTCAACGTGATATTCTTAATGAAATACTTTTTACTCTTATAGGGGCTGCAATGCACTTAAATATAATATTTTCTAGTATTTTTTTCGGTACCTATGGGTGTTTTGTAAGTAGCAGCAGATGTAAAATAGTGTATTACACTACGATTATTATCATTGACTTGTGACTTTATGTGTTTCCTATCTTTATGTGATGTTATCTCTACCCTGGGCTTCCTGTGTCATTTACCACAGCTCTGAAATGACGGACACCTTGTTAGTAGGGCGACCGTTATCGGAGTACGACGGTGACAAGTTGCTCACACGATGCAGTGAACATGGTGTTGTCGAGGACTGGATGGTTCCGTGGGGAGGTCTACAGTTCACAGGGATGAGAGCCACACCCGAACAGTTAAGAAGTTCTCTGAAGTTTATCGATCGCTCGTGAAAAAACACCCTAAAATAACCAACCTCTCATTTTAGTTACGATAACATAGAATAACCAAACATATCCTTCCGGGGAAAAAATAAAGAATTATTATTTATTACACTGACCGAACCTAACCTAACTTTTAACTTCGGTAAACTTCGGAACTGCTCGGGTTGTAGTTGTGGCTTTCAACCCTGTGAACTGCAGGCTATCCGGTTCCATGAGTCAGGGGCGTTTGTCTCGCCTCCCGCCAGAAGCGAGGCGGGGATCGATTCGGCCTTGACACGCAAAGAGGGAAGATGGGGAAATTAATGCAGGGATAGTAGAAGTGGCCTCTGGCAATTCCTCCAGATGATGAACGCGACAGTTCCAAGAGGTCGTGGAGGGGCCGTAAATTTGAGCGCGCCGTGGAACGGCTGTTTTGCTGAGAATCCACCAGGCGGCAGCACTGGGGAAATCTATTTAGCCGACTAGCAGGAGGTGGCTATGCATGCATTAATACATGGATACAGCTTTAAGAAGATTTTTTTTTGTCCGGATGATGGCCTGCACATATCTGCAGGACACCTAAAGCATTGCATTGTGAAAACAGCACTAATGAATCGTTTATCATGTTTAACGATGTAAAGTCTAATTCATGGTGCTTATTTACCACCATAAGCCGTGGGTAAATCACCATTTCTGCAATGTTTTGGGTGTTGCAATATGGTGATGGCGAGGTAAAAAAAACAAAAAAAAACAACTTCAACTATGTCAGAGCATGCGCCGTCTCCCGACAATTCCTCAACTCCATGCGGCTACACGACGTAATGTGATTTCCTTCTCGTGCCATAATGCAGCTGCAACCGGAAGTTGTATTGTCTTAAAGACTGTTGGCAGTTGCTGAACATAAGTTCTCGCAGCTAAGTCTTGGCAATTGTGCTGAGGTCATGTTCCTAAAAATGGCGGAGTGCCTGAAGTTTCGGCATATCAAGTTGCAGACATCTTCAAGGCCTCAACCCAGAAGCCAAGACGTAGTTGGTGATTCCATCCACGGAATTCTACGATGCAGATATTAAGTTCTTGTGCCAACAGCATGGTTTTGTTTGGTAAGAATAAAGTGATTATTAGTGTCATGATTTAGCCCGTTGCATATTATTCATTTTAAAATAAATATATATTTTTTGTATTAGATAACTAGAAGACTCACCCATTCATGTAAATTGCCTGTTGTAATAAATCCATGTTCAGCGAGTGGCATATCAGCATGAACGCTACTATGTAAGTATTTTTAAATTTTTATTCTGTACCTATTTCAGGCTGTTTTGAATGTTTATCAGATAATTCGTTATCACGCAGCATTCTTTGTTAATCGAGTATCGTGTCACTGAAAGCCCACGATACCAACATTCATCCGTTTATCGCATCTCTATCACAGGCGGAGCTCGCGTCAGCACGGACAATAAGTCCGCACTGAAACAGTGCAGGCGCTCATTTGACGGTCCATTAGATCGGGCGGTGCGTGGCGTAAAACATCCTCTCTGCAATCGCAGAGGGGCCGCGGTGATAGAGTGGTCATATCACTCGACCCCGCCCGGAGTCCCTTCGAGGTCAGGGCCGGTGTGTTTCCCAAGTGGGGAACGTGGCGGGGGTTGCCGTCAACCGGTGGGCTTTCTCGGGGTTCTCCAGTTCCCTCCCCGCTCTCCCATTCATTTCTCCATTATCATCCCATTCACTGTGGCAAAAACCTCCCTAGTCGTGACTTTGAACCCGCTAATTCTTCTGCCGCCAATCATTGAGCTGGACACGAGAGTTTCATTTTGATTTCATCAACATTGCATCTTTGTCTTATAGTGTCCTTTAAGAATAAAACCTCTTCATCATCTAAGGCTGGGCACACATAATAGACAAGACGCGACGCGACGCGACATGGCGTGACACTACACGATGCCGCGCGAGAACTTAAGGCTTATTAGGCCCTCGGCTACGAGAATAAATTTCCGATGCTAACACATCTGTTGGTCGTTTTCAGAAACATAGGGCAAGAATGAGAAAAAAGTTCAACTGTTGTCCGTAGGATAGCGCCAGTTCAGGTCATTTTCTGCTGCCTCCATCGAACCTTTCCTCCTCCCCACCCCCCACCCCTCCCGGATCTTTTCTTTATTTTTGACACCAAGCACTCGTGTTGACACCCGATTCTCAGAAATGACGCTGAGGTCGCCCCATCCCTGGTTGTCGCCCTCTACGTTGTTGGCAAACTGCAGACGGAGCGATAGAGTTGAAGTGCAGTCTACGGCATTTTCGGTTCTGTCAAAATGCCAAAGTGGCGCAATTTTATTTATTAATTAATTTATTTATTTATTAATCGTCTTTACTGGTGGCGAAGTTAAGGCGGTACGCCTTTTCTTACACATAACCACTTTTCTGCAATTACATCAAATAGTGGAATATTAAAATCAGATGTTGACTAAATATTAAGAGAACAAATTAAAATTTTATCTTAATGTTTAAATATTAGCTATTACAAAAGAGTCAACCATAACTAATTTAAAGTAATTAAAAATTAAGCATAGACATACATAAAAGGAAAGTGATTAGACATACAGCATATAGTATTTTTTAAAAAATAGGTGCTACTACATTAAAACCAGTCAGTCGCACATTCACACCCAGATTTAAGCAATAGGGTAGCGGCGAAGTGGTCATCGTAAGCAGTTGTTACAAAGATGTTTTTTCAGCCTGTACTTAAAGGAAGCTAGATTTTTTGTTTACCTTGTTGCTTGGTCTAGACAACAAACTTTTTTTATCAAGAAACTGAATAACAGTGTTAAAAGTAAGAAATCGTTGGCAAATTTGGTACAGACATCAAGAGTGGAGAAACACGGGTGAGTTAAAGCAACACCTATTATTAAAAACAGTTAGACAAATGGGTAAAGGTCTCAGGAACATTGTACTTAAATGTTTCTTAATGCCTAACGAAAAGGACACATTTCCGTAGAACAATCGCATATCAAAAAAAAAAAAAAAAAAAATGGTTGTCTGTAAAGTCGGTTTACGGACGATAGTTTAACGTGACGTCATAAAAAAATATTGATGAAATGATTGCATACTTTTATGAATAAAATTGAATCATTTTTATTTTAATAATAAAAGAATAAAAACTTGAAATTGTGCTAGTAATCAGATTTTTAAAATGCAAGTATAATTAACCTTTATTGCCGAAATTCTTGTTGTAATAAGCAATAAGAACCACAGTTTTTCACTTCACTTTATAAACAGTCGACGAAACAGTTCACGTGTAGATGACTGGTAATTAATTATAAAAACTGGTGTTTAGCTATAAAGTTTAAATATAATTATGAACAAGTTTGCATATAAATAAACTGTAATCAAATATCTATCATAAATTATATGAATCACCATAATTTTTTTTGTCAATTGTAACATAACCTATTATTACTGCACTCGCCGTGCCTGGTTCCCGCGATAGCGGATAGATATCGCATTTCATTCGGTTCGCGTCCGTCACCGTAGATAGAGGCACGGTAGGGGAATAATATTATTTCGTTTTTATAACACGATTTAATATCAAATACGCATCCCAAATACACCAAACTTATTTATAATGTGTTACAATATTTTTTTAAACATTGTGCAAAAGATCCCGGGTGTAATTTGAATTATTATGTGTAACTGTAAAACACCATTGTTGGTTCAAAACGTATTTGAATATTCAACATTACTTTTAAATAACCGTACCGATTGTGCTGAAAATCGGTGGACGATCGTTAAATTACATAATATTAATAATTAAAACGACGAAAATATGATTGAAAAGTCAAATCGATGGTTGTTCCAATCGAGTGGAAGAGAGATGCCACGCTTGCGTACAATGAGCATGAAGAGAGATGCCACGCATGCGCACAATGAGCAAACAGGACACATCCGTAGTGGGACATCCGTAGTGGGACAATGTGTGTTACGGGACACTTTTTCGTGCGTGCAGCCGGCGTTCATCGATTTATTAGACGGTGTCACGTCAAAAATATAATTTTTGGATTTACAACTTTTGAGCAGGACAACGTCTGTCGGGTCCACTTTAAAGTGTGTGTTCAGGTGGATTCAAAAATGGTTTAGATTCACAATTCAATCCGATAAATAATATTTTTAATTAATGTTGTTGTTGAACGCTGGATGTTTTACATTGGATCCGGTAGGAAGCGCTGTGATCGCGTTATGGAATATTCAAAAATATTTAATTTTTATTTCAGTTCGACCCGGCAGATGGTGCTGCGATTATATTCAGGGAAATTTGCTGTAAATTTTCAAATTTAAATCGTTTGAACAGAATAACGTCTGTTGGGTCCGCTAGTAATAAAATAAATGTTCAGTGAATTTTTATTGTTATATAAACATTATTTCCAATTTATAAATAAAATTATTTCGCATGTGACTTTCTTATTAACATTGTTTTAGTTATTTCATTTTTATAACCTCTTTAATTATTCACCATTTTTAAAGATTCGTTGTGACGTAAACGGATGTGTTTTGATTGATCGGTTGCATCCAACATCCAGCATATTTTATCAACCGTCCTATATGCAAAATATTTGATGGAAACTCGAGTCATCCAACCTGTAAAACAAACATGACTGCGCTAGTGACATTTACGGTTACGTCATAGCCCTCCAAATCTAATTGCCTCAACACACTGTAAGTTGTTGGAAGCGTAAGTGTGAGAGCGTGACAGGGCTGCGGAACGACTCCGCGCGTGCTCGCCTGCCTACTCCCTGGGACATGCGAGGTAGCGCGCGAGAAGTTTCTGGAACAACTGAAGTTTCCCATCAGCCAGCCGCGCCAGAGCTGTCGCCGGCCGCACGACGCGCCAAGGAGGAAGAGAGAGAGAGAGAGAGAGAGAGAGAGAGAGAGAGAGAGAGAGAGAGAGAGAGAGAGTGTGTGTGTGTGAGTCAGGAGGGAGGGGGTTGGGAGCGGATGCGATAGTAATTGACGCGCACAAAAGAGGGCGCCTGAAGCGGGCGAATGCAGGGTTCGGAGGTCGCCTCCCGCTGACAAGAGTTTCCACTCCGAGCTGGTGGCGTCCCTGGGACGGCTCTTGGAACTTCTTGAAGGAAACATGCCATCGATGTGTCAGTCCACGCAGTGGTTGTATGCTCTAAGATGAAGTCACTCTTGTTAGCAACCAGTTAGCAAAACCAACAGTAGCTGTATGTGTTGATTAAAGAAGTTAGTTCCATAGCTTGAAATGAACTCGCTAGGGGAGAATTGTAAAATCATTAATTAAAAAAAAGTTATGCATAAATTGCTGTATTTCGGTGAATGCAATATTTTGTTTTTGGTGGTGTAGGATAAGATGTCACAATACCTGGAACAAAAAGCTACACAGGAAGTGACTCATGTTGAAACTGATAATGTAACTGTTATGAAGTCTCCCCCACTCCTAATGTTTGTATCTTGACTGGTTATTCTGTACTGGGAGAAGTATGTAGTGCTTAGATTTAAGTTTTGTCCCTGGAAGGTTCACCACCGGTGATGCTTCACCAAAAAGAAAGTCCCAGTAGTAATAATAATAGTTACTGAATCGTGAGAGCCGAAGGTCAGATGTCGACTCCCATGCAGAAGGTTGCAGAATGTTCCTCCTGGTGGTTCCGAGCCTGTATTTCGGGCATACAAACCCCTGGTCCTGAAACTCAGCAGCGGAAGTGGAACCAGAGTCTGCCAGCCGACGACCGCCGACGAACACCCGAAGAGGAGACCGCCGTAGCAGCCTCCAGGACATGTCCCGACCCGCCGCCGCGCTGCCCGGTTCCCCACTTACGTAAAGTACGTATGGTATGTAATCTTCATTTGATACAAGCATTGGTGATATAAATAGTTTGTAGCACCTTGAGTGGGTCTTAGAATATTTCGCAAGCTTAGGTGGTTGAATTTATTTTCAAGAGGAATGCTGCTGGGACTTGTATTTGTTGAAGAGGTCGACAGCTGACGTAAGGACCTGGCGTATTAGCGTGAGCGGTGGCGACGTTCCTTTTGCCAATTCTGACTCGGATCGACATTAGAACCCCCTTTAAACGCCTAATTAGAAATGATTTAATATTTACAACCTCTTTGTCATGTTAATGAATTCAATATATTCTGAGTCCGATACGTGACGAGTGTTTTGCGGTGCAAACAGTAGTATATAAAACTTACATTTCTTGGAAAACGGTGCACAACGTCAGGATTTACAAATGCGCTGTTTTCACACGATTAAAAAAAATATAAGCAAGAGTTTTTGGCCTTTTTCAGGACCATTGCATTATTCTGCTTACCCAATTTAAAAGGAGTCGACCAAAAAAAAGTATGAATTTACATATTTAAAAACCTCGAAATATAAACATAGGCAGAACGAAGACGGCACTAACCAAAACAAAGACACTTCATATCATGCAAGTATGAAACAAGTTCGATAATTTTCTTATTTGTATATAAAAAAAATTGGTTGTCTGTAAAGTCGGGTGCAGCCGGTAGTTCATCGATTTATTAGACGTTGTCACGTCAAAAATAATATTTTTATTTTCCTAACAAAACCTGAAATAATAAAATAATTTTATACATTTCTTATTACATTTTAAACATTATATGACTGTATTAAAAAACTTTAGTGCTACCTTTTTTGTACCAAAAATTAATTCAAGAACACTAGCACTATTTGTGATAGCCAAACGTAGTTACAACTAGGAACCTCGTTGGACATTTAGGTTGATATCCCCTGCTTTATTTATTTGTAGTGCATCGTTGGATCGTCAATGTTTTCCTTGCACTTTCTGACAGTGTTAGTTTAATTTTTTGCTATGGTACACTCGATAATTTGTTGCTACTAGTAGTGCGAACAAAATAAATAAACCAAAAAAAACATCGATTAGTTACAACGCCGAAAAGTTTCGTCGCATCACACGCACGATGAGTTTCAAATAATCAGCAAAATGCACAAATTTTTTCGTGGTGATTTTGAGCTCGGCTGCAACAAATAATGCAAAGATATTTCATCAAGAGGGTCGTTTACAGTAGTTGGAAATAGGGGGTTCAAGAACAGGCGGAGGATCGAGGATCCGGCGGCCATCTTGGATGACGACATCTAATCCGTATGCTAATCCATGCTAATCCGTATGCTAATCTATGCTAATCTACGCTAATCCATGCCAATCTATGCTAATCCATGCCAATCTATGCTAATCCATGCCAATCTATGCCAATCAGTATGCCAATCTATGCCAATTCGTATGCCAATCTATGCCAATTCGTATGCCAATCTATGCCAATTCGTATGCCAATCTATGCTAATCCATATGTTAATCCATGCTAATCCATATGCTAATCCATGCTAATCCATCCGCCATTTTATATTTCTAGAAATTTCCACCAACTTCGAATCGTGACGTCACCGTTGCACTTTTCGTCACGGCCGCCATCTTGGATTAGAATTTTTTTTTTTGAACTTTTGAAATTCGATGTAATCATCAGCCGCCATCTTGTTTCGTCTGCTGGTGGCCGCCATCTTGTTTTCGTCTGCTGGTGGCCGCCATCTTGTTTTCGTCTGCTGGAGGCAGCCATCTTGTGATGTCATATAGTTCTGTTGGTCGCCACCAGATAGCAGCAGGGATTATTTTATTTTAACTAAAATATTTTCAGTGCCGAGGCTGGGATTCGATCCATGGGACGTGAAAACGTCCAGGATGCCGTGGTTACGAGGCGGACACCTTGACCACTAGACCACGAGACCAATTGGGATATGGTGGAATAAATAATCTATATATGCTACGTACTGACGTCAAGTTTTATGATAAAAGGGGGGAGGGTGTTTTTGCCTTCCTTAATGCATACCTAAGGCGCCACATTTTAAATTAAAATTATTATACCATCGCCATCTTTAATTCCAGCACAGACTACCAGATGGCGCTAAATTCAAAATTAGTTACCAGAGGCGCCGCCATCTTGGTTCTCAAGTTGGCTGGTAGATGTCGCTAGTATCGCGCGCCAAATTCAAAAATTAGTTACCATAGGCGCCGCCATCTTGGTTCTCAAGTTGGCTGGTAGATGTCGCTAGTATCGCGCGCCAAATTCAAAAATTAGTTGCCAGAGGCGCCGCCATCTTGGTTCTCAAGTTGGCTGGTAGATGTCGCTAGTATCGCGCGCCAAATTCAAAAATTAGTTGCCAGAGACGCCGCCATCTTGGTTCTCAAGTTGGCTGGTAGATGTCGCTAGTATCGCGCGCCAAATTCAAAAATTAGTTGCCAGAGGCGCCGCCATCTTGGTTCTCAAGTTGGCTGGTAGATGGCGCCACCGTCGCCATATTTTAGTTAATATAATCGATACCAGATGACGCCACCATCGCCATCTTTAGTTCCTAGTGTTGCTACCAGAGTGTGCCACCGTCGCCATCTTTAATTCTTAAAGTTACTGCCGGATGGTGCCAAGTGTTATGCAATGTGTAACCAGTCGAGATAAGTTTGGAACCTGTAGCCATATTATTATTAATTAATAATGTATGTTTATTAAATATGATAGAGTATTTATAAAATATTGGTGTTGTGTAGAGACTCTCTCTTCTTCTCGTAGTGGCGGAAGACATCTCGAAGGTAGTGTTAGAATTTATGTATTAAAGCAATCACTCTAGCTGAGGAGACTAATAACTTATAGTTACAATTCAATAATATCGGCAATTAAATGTTTTGATATTAAAGCAAACAACGTAAATGTTAAACACATATTTATTTAAATCTTATTACAAACAGCAAGGGGTAAGAACAATCGATGATTTAAAAGAAGTAAATAACGAGTAATAAAATCACTTAATATTCACACACTACACATCATAGTGACAAAGGCAACATTAACTCGAGACCCAATTATACATAGTAGTATGGGTGGTCGAATAACCAGAATTTAAGTAGCTGAACATTACAATGGGCGCAATGGAATTTGCCATACAGTTTTATACATTTATCCAGGCGGTTTCCATAAGTCTTTAAAAGTTTGTTGAAGCTAGGACAGTTTCTTTCATTATGTAAATCAACAATGTTGGCACTGCACAGTTCACTAAAGATACTTTTCTGTTTGTCTCCTAGGACGTATACTACATCTCCTTCTTCAGGGTTGACGATGTCACATAACACTGATGAGATTTGGTCAAAGCTCACTTCACCTTCGTTCCACGAGAGTCCATGCACTTCATAAGTCAGTTTACGATTCTCGCTTTGCGACAGCCTGTCTAGTTCGGACCAGTCACATGGTGGTTTGAATATGTATTCATAGGTCCTCAATACATCACCGTCCTCGATGAACATTGCTGCAAGTTGCTTAACCACATACCCCTTTTGTGATGTGAGGCACTGAATGTTGCAGAGAAATAATGACATTTTTTTTGCCAGTACTCACGATAACTGATGTGTGAAGCTGTGCTAGCTCTGCAAGGCTGATGCTAGTTCTACAGGTATGACTGCAAGGCTGCAGTGCTGATGTTGTCTCTAGGATGCTGAATGTCAGACTGGTTGTAACAACCTTTGGTGTCGTAGTACACACAAATTTACAATTCGTCTTCATCACTATCCCCCAAGCCACTATCCGTTCCTTCATCCACATCTTCGTTCACCTCTTGCGCTTCCTTTGCGGCCTCGATGCAGGTCATAACAGCATGATATAAATAGGTAATAAATATCTCTTCCTCAGGGAACTCAGTGAGAATGTTGAGGGTGGAGGATGTAAGGTGGTAATGTATATCATTAAAGTCCATACCTATGTAGCGACGTACTACATCCATTACAAATTCCCGAACATCGTCCATCGTAACACTGTTTAAATTACAATCGCAAACACTCTCCGCGTAAACACTGGTGGAAGCCATGATGATGAGAGCGTGGTTAGAAGCAGACTACCACGTTAGCGGAGCGATGCTGTGAGGCCCCAGAACTCGCTCGAAATAACCTGCACAACACATTCCAAAAACATGACGTAGCCTATGGTTGACGGCACAAACACCCTGAGTGGCTCTGCGTGTTTCCTCCTGCCCGAACACGCGCTGCTGTGAAAGCCTCTTCCCGAGCACAGACGTCACTCCCGCAGCAGACAAAACAGGCGTATGCTACAGGAGCTAGAACAATTGAATAGCCAAATATATATTTAGACTACCCAACTTCATAAATGACATGAGATAATTCCTGTGCGATAATCATACTTTAAATGTTGTAATGTATGTATAAACAATAATCATGACTAAGTACTTGAAAAAAAATGTAAGTGAGGTGTTATTCACCTTTAGCGCTTCTCGATTTCTGTATCTGCTACCCACGAATTAAATTGAGACGGGAAACCCCACCATTTCACAAAAGACCGACCATTTCTTCGTTTGAGAACTTTCTCCACCAAATATGTGTCCGGATACATCGTAGACTGGATCTCTTCAGCATAGAAGCCACCACGAATAGGCTTGTGGTCCAAGTCTTCGAGGTAGTAGGTCCTGGGTTCCGATTCACGAACGTGTGTCACACGGAAAAGTTCAGAACTCCAATTCGCCGTGAAACCTTTCTCAAAGACACCTTTCTGCTTGGAGATTCTCACAATGTCACCAACATTAGCTTTATGCTTGCGTGTATCTTTCTTCTTCGTGTTGGTGAATACAGCCCCAAGTAGACGATCATCCTTTACATCTTTAGGCTTCATTTTCGTGGTAGAATGCACTGTGGAATTATATTCACTTATAAGTTTCGACAAAAGATCCAACCAAAAACAACTCAAAGTCTTTTACAAACATAATATTTATTACTCAATTTCTATCCTACTACAGAATCACTTGCGAAAGCCAGCAATCTTATAAACATTTAGCCCTGCATAGACGTGCAACAACTACTTCTTAGCTCCAAATGGCTCCAAATGCTCCAAACGGCCTTCAAATGCTCCAACAGCTCCAAAAAAAGGCTCCAAATGCTTGACAGCTCCAAATGGCTCCAAATGCTCCAAACGGCTCCAAATGCTCCAACAGCTCCAAAAAAAGGCTCCAAATGCTTGACAGCTCCAAATGGCTCCAAATGCTCCAAACGGCTCCAAATGCTCCAAATGCCTCCAAATGGCTCCAAATGCTCCAAATGCTTCAAAAGACTCCAAATGCTCCAACAGCTCCAAAAAAAGACTCCAAATGCTTAACACAGCTCCAAATGGCTCCAACAGCTCCAAAAGGCTCCAAATGCTTCAAAAGGCTCCAATTGTTCCAACAGCTCTATCTTCAATTGGTTCCAACTGATTCCAATTACTTTTCTTATCGAACTTGGCATGATTACTAACATGTCTTTATTAGTATACATTTTGACTGGCAGTGGTAACGTATTTTGCACCTTTAAGTTATAAGTTTTATTTAGAAATCAGATTTCGATAAATGGTAGATACCATTTGGAAAGAAAATATATTAATTTATCTTCAAGTTTATACACATACATTTAATTTAAGCCATTATTGTATGTAGCCAGCTTCCCTCAGTTCTTTGAGTATGAAGGATATTTCTTTAATGTTCGAATAGTTTCCTGCACAAAGCGATCCATGTAGTAGTCGTAGCCTGTCAACCAATATGTTAGGATCTCCCAATGAGGTATAATCAAACTCTTCTGCTGCGTTCATCATCCTTGCATGTTTATAATAAATATTATCTCTGGTGTCTATCGTTTTAACACCAACCTCAAGGTCACTTTCATCATCGTGCCAGAGATTATCACAAGCTTGATCAGGATAATTTATTTTATTACGACGTTTCCATCGTTTTGGTCTCAAACCACCATCACAGTCTTCACTCTTGCATGCTTTTGGTGCTTCAGCACAATACTCAATCATGTCAGCCTTAGATGTGTCAGCACAGTCTTCGTTCACGCCAGCTTCTGATGTGTCACCACAGTCTTCAATCATGTCAGCACCACAAACTTGATCAGGATAATTTATTTTATTACGTCGTTTCCATCGTTTTGGTCTCAGACCGCCATCACAGTCTTCGATCTTACCTGCTTTAGGTGCTTCAGTACAGTACTCAATCATGTCAGCCTCAGATGTGTCACCACATTCTTCAATCATGCACGCTTCAGATGATTCATCAAAGTCTTCGACCTTGTAAGCTTCAGATGGTTCTCCATCTTTCTCATTTTCATGGAGACGACTAGATATTGGAGTAAATATATTTTCATTTCTAATGTGGTTACAACTACCTTCGTTTGTTTTAAATTTTAAATTATTATCTTCATCTAGATCAGTAATTTTAGCATTAGCTTTTTCGCCTTCGTTCCTCTTCCGCGATGTTGTAGCCCAGTCTTCGTTATCTTTATTCATCTTAATTGTACAGGTCTTGTAATGTCTATCCAAGTAATATCTTCTACCAAAGGATTTCTGACACTGACTGCAATGAAACGGTTTTTGACAAGGACCCAAATTACACTCGCTTCTCTCATGTCGTTTAGCATTCTTTCTCAAGGTAAACACCTTGCTACAGTATCTACAGTGATGACGTTTCGATACAGCGTCAGATCCTAAATCGGAATTCATATTAGTTACCGAGACTAATGCCAGATGCAAACTAAGAGTTTTAAATTAGATATATTACTTAAATAGAATTTTTTTAATTATTTCATCAGGGAGAATTAATTTATCTCATTCAAAGGTACTTGTTGCAAGTAGTTCTGCTTTTCAACAACAGATGTCGACACGTATTGCTTGCAGGTAAATATTATTTCTTTCTTTCATGCGGGGTGCAGGATTCTCACTAACGATCGCAATAGAGGGATGGCATCGCTATACTCCAAGGAGAAGGTAGTTTGTTCTTCCAGTTAGTGTTTCTCAGGGTATATAATATTATTTGACTGAATAATGATTTTTTTTAAATTCCACCTAATAAAAATAAAATAGAAGCACTCAGAGAAAACCATCAGGGATGATGTCGTTTATAAACATCATAAATTACCAATTTTTTTTAAAAAAAGTCCAAATTTAATCCTACTTAAGCAAAGAGTTCACAAGCCCGCTTGTGCTAGAACTCTCGTGTTGCTTAAGCAAAGAGTTCACAAGCCCGCATGTGCTAGAACTCTCGTGTTGCTTAAGCAAAGAGTTCACAAGCCCGCTTGTGCTAGAACTCTCATGTTGCTTAAGCAAAGAGTTCACAAGCCCGCTTGTGCTAGAACTCTCATGTTGCTTAAGCAAAGAGTTCACAAGCTCAGCCTCAGATGTGTCACCACATTCTTCAATCATGCACGCTTCAGATGATTCATCAAAGTCTTCGACCTTGTAAGCTTCAGATGGTTCTCCATCTTTCTCATTTTCATGGAGACGACTAGATATTGGAGTAAATATATTTTCATTTCTAATGTGGTTACAACTACCTTCGTTTGTTTTAAATTTTAAATTATTATCTTCATCTAGATCAGTAATTTTAGCATTAGCTTTTTCGCCTTCGTTCCTCTTCCGCGATGTTGTAGCCCAGTCTTCGTTATCTTTATTCATCTTAATTGTACAGGTCTTGTAATGTCTATCCAAGTAATATCTTCTACCAAAGGATTTCTGACACTGACTGCAATGAAACGGTTTTTGACAAGGACCCAAATTACACTCGCTTCTCTCATGTCGTTTAGCATTCTTTCTCAAGGTAAACACCTTGCTACAGTATCTACAGTGATGACGTTTCGATACAGCGTCAGATCCTAAATCGGAATTCATATTAGTTACCGAGACTAATGCCAGATGCAAACTAAGAGTTTTAAATTAGATATATTACTTAAATAGAATTTTTTTAATTATTTCATCAGCGAGAATTAATTTATCTCATTCAAAGGTACTTGTTGCAAGTAGTTCTGCTTTTCAACAACAGATGTCGACACGTATTGCTTGCAGGTAAATATTATTTCTTTCTTTCATGCGGGGTGCAGGATTCTCACTAACGATCGCAATAGAGGGATGGCATCGCTATACTCCAAGGAGAAGGTAGTTTGTTCTTCCAGTTAGTGTTTCTCAGGGTATATATTATTATTTGACTGAATAATGATTTTTTTTTAAATTCCACCTAATAAAAATAAAATAGAAGCACTCAGAGAAAACCATCAGGGATGATGTCGTTTATAAACATCATAAATTACCAATTTTTTTTAAAAAAAGTCCAAATTTAATCCTACTTAAGCAAAGAGTTCACAAGCCCGCTTGTGCTAGAACTCTCGTGTTGCTTAAGCAAAGAGTTCACAAGCCCGCATGTGCTAGAACTCTCGTGTTGCTTAAGCAAAGAGTTCACAAGCCCGCTTGTGCTAGAACTCTCATGTTGCTTAAGCAAAGAGTTCACAAGCCCGCTTGTGCTAGAACTCTCGTGTTGCTTAAGCAAAGAGTTCACAAGCCCGCTTGTGAACTCTTTGCTTAAGCAACATGAGAGTTCTAGCACAAGCGGGCTTGTGAACTCTTTGCTTAAGCAACACGAGAGTTCTAGCACAAGCCCGCTTGTGAACTCTTTGCTTAAGCAACATGAGAGTTCTAGCACAAGCGGGCTTGTGAACTCTTTGCTTAAGCAACACGAGAGTTCTAGCACAAGCGGGCTTGTGAACTCTTTGCTTAAGCAACATGAGAGTTCTAGCACAAGCGGGCTTGTGAACTCTTTGCTTAAGCAACATGAGAGTTCTAGCACAAGCGGGCTTGTGAACTCTTTGCTTAAGCAACACGAGAGTTCTAGCACATGCGGGCTTGTGAACTCTTTGCTTAAGCAACACGAGAGTTCTAGCACAAGCGGGCTTGTGAACTCTTTGCTTAAGTAGGATTAAATTTGGACTTTTTTTAAAAAAAATTGGTAATTTATGATGTTTATAAACGACATCATCCCTGATGGTTTTCTCTGAGTGCTTCTATTTTATTTTTATTAGGTGGAATTTAAAAAAAAATCATTATTCAGTCAAATAATAATATATACCCTGAGAAACACTAACTGGAAGAACAAACTACCTTCTCCTTGGAGTATAGCGATGCCATCCCTCTATTGCGATCGTTAGTGAGAATCCTGCACCCCGCATGAAAGAAAGAAATAATATTTACCTGCAAGCAATACGTGTCGACATCTGTTGTTGAAAAGCAGAACTACTTGCAACAAGTACCTTTGAATGAGATAAATTAATTCTCGCTGATGAAATAATTAAAAAAATTCTATTTAAGTAATATATCTAATTTAAAACTCTTAGTTTGCATCTGGCATTAGTCTCGGTAACTAATATGAATTCCGATTTAGGATCTGACGCTGTATCGAAACGTCATCACTGTAGATACTGTAGCAAGGTGTTTACCTTGAGAAAGAATGCTAAACGACATGAGAGAAGCGAGTGTAATTTGGGTCCTTGTCAAAAACCGTTTCATTGCAGTCAGTGTCAGAAATCCTTTGGTAGAAGATATTACTTGGATAGACATTACAAGACCTGTACAATTAAGATGAATAAAGATAACGAAGACTGGGCTACAACATCGCGGAAGAGGAACGAAGGCGAAAAAGCTAATGCTAAAATTACTGATCTAGATGAAGATAATAATTTAAAATTTAAAACAAACGAAGGTAGTTGTAACCACATTAGAAATGAAAATATATTTACTCCAATATCTAGTCGTCTCCATGAAAATGAGAAAGATGGAGAACCATCTGAAGCTTACAAGGTCGAAGACTTTGATGAATCATCTGAAGCGTGCATGATTGAAGAATGTGGTGACACATCTGAGGCTGAGCTTGTGAACTCTTTGCTTAAGCAACATGAGAGTTCTAGCACAAGCGGGCTTGTGAACTCTTTGCTTAAGCAACATGAGAGTTCTAGCACAAGCGGGCTTGTGAACTCTTTGCTTAAGGCTAAGATCCTGAGTTTCTCGCGAGCTGGCAAAGACACGCGTAGTTATCTTTGTCCTCAACAGAGCGCACTAGTAGTACGGCTGAACGATGTAGCTACGCGCTGAAAACTGTTTGGGGGGGGGGGGGGGGGGGGGTGGAAAGAGGACGCTGTTCTCAGAATTCTTATCTCCCAGCGGGGTGTCATGTTTACGACAGGTCTGGAAGAGGGGGGTGGGGGAAGAGTGTACTCTGCCTCGGCGAGCATTTAGATTTCCAATCCCTTTGCCATTCTGTCCCTTTCCACCACACCCACTCAAGACTACTCGATCCTCAACAAAGCGCAAGGGAATAAATATTACTATTTTTGGTACATTTCAGTTAGAAACCTGTACGTAACCGAGTGCAACCCAAGGTAATTATAATAAATATTAATTTGGTGCACTACACATATACGATATACAAATTGTATGTTTTACTGCGGTGATTATGTGGCCAAAACTGTCAGATTTGGTCTCTTTTGCAAGAACGCTCGTTCACAGCTAACCACTACATTCAAATAAACTGGCCAGTAATGTAGTTTTCCTGCCCCTGTAAAAAAAATAATAATTTTTAACTGAGTACTACAAAGGTTTTGCGCTTCTACAAAATTATTTTTTTTTTCCACATTTTGTCACAGGTGTGTGCGTATGTGTATTATACAAACAGTTGAACGTTGACCATCTAATAGCATGACTTTATGTTGCAAAACGGTATTATTTGCTATATTGATATCTGATTAGAACTGTATTTTTCTGTGCAACTATATATATATATATATATATATATATATATATATATATATATATATATATATATATATACAGGCGAACTTTTTATACTATCGGATAATTTTTTGTAGCTGAATATCTGTCTTCAAAATATTGCAGGTTATTGCATTAATTTTAGTGTTTTAAATGTATTATGTTTTTATGTATGTATACATGAGGCTAGAGCTAGAAAAAAGTTTTTGTTTGCTTTTTTAGCTGACCTGTGGCTTTTGATTACACTTTTTTTTTATATGTGATGTTTAAAAACGTTATTAGTAAATGTCCTGGCATTCGTACTTCTTGTAAAAAATATAATCATATTTTCGAAAATTAAACTATCATTTAGTAATTTATTATTGCAATATAAATACTTGTGTATGCCAGTCGCGTCTGGCGAAATGAGGAGCTCCTTCACGCTATTCCTACTGGTGACGTCAAGCATCACTGGTAGTTCGTTTTTTATGTATGAACTGGATGTCAAAGAGGCTCGAAATAAACATCAGTTGTAACTAATAATAATAATAATAATTTAATTATGAAAGGGCCACATACTCGAAGAATCGCCTTCTCTACGCAATCAAACGTGTTTTAAAATATCTAAGGAGTAGGCTACACGTCATAGGTTGTATAAGAATATTTCGGAGGGAGCTAACCAAGGATATTTTATCGTGCATACAGATAAAGTGATATTTTAAGAGTAGTATTATCCCCCCCCCCCAACACCACCACCAAACTGATGGATTTATTGGCACATCCGTACATAAAAAAAAAAACACTGCTCCAGAATCTGCACCTGAATCGTCTTAGTGGGAAAAAGGTGTACATAAATTACGAGATCACTGAGGTTATAAGGAAGGTAATCAACCAGAGTAAGTGATTAGGAGCAAGGAATACTAATGCAATAAATATTCCATTGATATAATTTAATGATAATTTTTACTCACGTTTTAGAAGTTGATATTGCTGAATAGCAAATTTTTCATTTTAAAATATTGTAACAATGAAAAATTGCGAACCAATAAACATTTTTTGCTTAGTATATCATTTTATTATGTCTTAAGACAAATGGAAACTAGATATTATGAGTACGAAATATTTGTAAGTAATAAAAATTTACATAATAAAATACTTACATTCATACAAAATACAAATATTTTTCTTAGATATACAAGTATAACTACATTTCATTTCCGGCCAACGAACAAATAGTTTTGCTTTGGGCCCTGATAATAATACATAATTACATTTTCATTTTTCACCAAAAGTACATGAGGCACAAAAGTCAATAAATCTTAAACACACAATAAAAATATACCCAGATACAAACACCAATACAATAAAATAAGATACAATACAATACAATACTAATTTTAACTGAACATTTTTTGGATATATGCATAATTTTATTAAAATTAATCAGAAAGTAATGCAGTTACATGTTTGCAACCTTACGTACTTCACTTGCCTTTAACGAATCCGGATAAGTTCAATGTTTAGCCAGCCGAAAAGGATGTTTAGATTTTATTTTTAAACGCATGTGAAATTAGTCCTTTTTTTTTTAACACTTCATCGCTGTCACGTGAATTTACGGCAACATACATTATTATTGTACTTTTGTTTTGTAGTAACGATCTGTAGGCTAAATATGTACATGTGTTTGTTGAAACTTCGTTTTAAACATCCATATACATAAATTAATTTTGTCAATTTATTTATAGATACCAGTAAAATACAAAATAAATTATATTTATTTTACGTCCTCTTAAATTATTTAAATGATATATAAAATATGACCAAAAATATTTCAAATGAAGAAGTATTTTCAACTTCAAGTACGCGAGAATTACATAGACTCATTTACTTGCGTATTGCATAGCATACATACTTCACGTCCATTTCTGACAGTCTTGCAAAGTCACTTCCAAAGTATCTACAAGTATATTCTTCAGGCGAATTCGGACACGGCATTATAATCTTACATTATATCTAGAAGACGTGTTCTTACATTTGCTTGGAGTTTTAAATTATTTTTTTGAAATAATAAAGTCAATTTTAAAGTTTAACTCATTGCAGAAACACTTACGCAATATATTTGGTGGTTCTCTGTAAGTGTATTTTGTGTTTTATTATAGTTTGATAATGAAGTTAATATCAATTTATTGCCTTTTTTCTGATATGTGTATACATTAGATGTATATGAATATAAAAATTTATGTAACAGGATGAATCTTAAATGGTTTGAACAGTTATCTATAATGACTGAGTAGGTTTTTTCATTAAAAGCCTTTCTTTTTTACTGTTTAAGTTGGATTTCTTTATAACTCAAAAAAATTATCACGTAACTAAAAAAATGAATAAAAGAGCAAACTTCTGTTCGTATGTAGGTGTTAATTTTGCTACCGTTTAAATCATGAAAATAATGTAATACAATTTGTTCTCTAGATAATTAGATTTAGAAGTAAGGCTACATATTTTAGTCATTACCATGGTACGACTTCCGGAAAAGTTTTACATTTATATATTTTTTTTACAGAAGGTACCGGAGCTTGCAGGTTGCGCAGAAAGGAATTGTATTGTTTGTGAGAGTTCTCTGTTCGCAGTAACACCTATGATATATGTTTGATGTTCTGTTTACAACTCATCGTTAAAACTAAATTTTACATACTGATTATTATCCTTTTATTTAAATTCTAAGTTATTTACAGTGTTTAAAATATGCTTTCTTGCGTTTCGTTTTGTTTGTATGATATTTGAGTCACCCGCAAAGATAATGAGATAGATATTTTATACTGCTTCTTTCGCAGTTTTTTTTAATTTTAGTCTTGACAATGGGGAAGCAATTATACAGGCTGTGCTAAATAGATAAATTATGCTTTATGTCATTGAGATCAAACTCTTCTATTTTTGTGCATTTTATAGTATTCCTAGTTTAGTTAATTTATCCAACAATATATTTATACAATCAAGGCCTTAGATGCTTTATAAAAAAAACTCAACTGATTCATAATCAGTTGCCGTGTATAGATTTATTTTGTAGATAATAAGCAGTATGGGTTTTAGTGCTTAGAGTTGATGTAAAACCATGTATTAAATTTGAAAGTATTTTGTACTTTTCATACTTAAAATTATCATACAATGTTCAAATATTTTTCGATATAATTAAGGACACCTGTATTTCGTGAATACATCTCGTGTCAGGCTATTTCACACATAACTGTAGCTTTTTTTTCTTAGAGGTTTGGCGAATTGCGGGCGTGCAGCAGTACGGTAACTACGTCCTCATTGGCCCCGTCAAGTGCGGGAAAACAGCCTTCACCGACCACAGCCAATAATTACAAGAAAAATCTACAGTGTTTTGTTAAATACCTTGACACGAAATGTATTAGCGAAATACAGGTGTCCCTAAATATAAGACGTAATTGCTCTCGGACGATAATTTTCTTTACTGGTATTATCACCTTTCTTATGCAGGAGAATAGTTTTTGTAGTCTTGTGATTCCCATTCTGAAATAATTCCAATAATGGAATATGTGTTTATTATAATAAATGGAGAAGTGTATATAATATTAGCAAATGGCTCATTAAAAATATGAAAAGAAATAATCATAAATTACAAATCATTCTACTGCACATAAATCACAGATTTTAAAAAGCAAAAATTACTATAACATTCAAAATATTACAGAGCGTGCAATGTAGAAAACACGGACGCATGTTGTTGTCTAAATGCAATAAATAAAATACAAGTCTGCGGCTTTAAAAACAAAAGAAATAAAATGTTTCATAAATATTCAACGCTTGTAAGGGTACAACTATTACACTGATATGACATAGTTTTTCTAGTAAGTACATCATACAAATTCCTAACCAGGCACACACAAATATATAATTTGTGTTACACTTCAATAAATTTGGCCATGATTTAAACCTAATAAATAAAGAATGCAAACAAGCTAAACTCTACAGAGTATCGTCGAATAAAATCTGGGCCAAAAGTAAATCAATACTTTAGTGCTCAATACAATTCGAAGGAAATGGAAGATATTTTGTAGTATTATAAATGATAATACAAGGATTGCTGATTTGGTTTTGTATTAATTTTGAGCGTAAAACCACCCCGAAAATATTGAATAAATTTTTCAGTTAAGCTGCATATAAACTGAACTGGTTTGCTAGCTGTCTTGCTATCGTAAACATGACTGTGAGTCTGATTGGCCATGTTGGTGATATGCACGATTTTCAAGGCTGTCTCCCGATATTATATATGTGTTTTATTTTTATACAAAATGAAGCACGAATATGTTATATATTTCTTGTATGAGATACTAGTTGCAAAGACGTTACAGTTTGATTTTATGGGTAGTGAATCAGTGGTATAAAATAACTTCATTTATTTTTTCCCGATAACATCTTTTTGACATTAGTATAATATAATCACTCGCCAACCAGAGAACCTTATTTTTTGTAGTCATGAAAAAAAATGTTTGTATTCAATATCAGCTAATAACTTACTATTGCTTATGTCATCAAATACATTTACAGTACTGTTCAATTTGTACAAGCATGAGAAGTAAACAATAATTAGAATTTTTTTATCAGATATAAAGCATCACTGTATCAAATTAAAAAAAAGAGTTCTCGTCAGCCACACAATTTCTGTCTCTCAAAATTCACACATCTGAAATTTTGCGTTTCTTTGAACGACTTTCTTGTGCCTGTATAATATATTCTGGCTCACGAATCGGTTGTCCCCTGGGACGACATGGATCAGCAAGCTCTGGCAACAAGCAGTTGTTAAAAAATCGCAACAATTTTGACTCCATTTTGTCAAGCCAGAAACAATCATCTCTCACAATTCTTTCTATTGAAATGCCTTTCGTTGTCCAAACGACAAAATCACACCACTTTCTTCGTGTGATGTGTAATTGCCCTTGCACTTGATAGTAGTAATTGTGAGAGCGATTCAAGCAAAGCTCGCCGTCGACAACTCTGCAAAAGAACGTTTTCAGCTGCATTGCTGCATCTAAAGGGTTAAGTTCCCTTGCAGAGTATGGACATTTCACCTCCACCAAACCATCTTCATCAACTAAACCATCAGGAGAAGCTGCAAGAAAGCAATGCTGAAGGTCAACGAAGAGACCACATTGTTTAACAGTATGGCCTGTTTGTTCTTCGTATAAAGCGACAGCTATGCGCTCGTTTGCTAGACCATGTATTGTGGCAGCATTCTCCAATACACGACTGTACACAATCGCTTCCACTGTCACTTTACACGAAGTATTTTCCCTCATTTTACAGACACGTCCGAAAAAGGAAGCAGTGACTCGTTTTCTCCGCTCCTTCATCCACAACTGACTGCTTCCTTGATCTCGTGTCTGCACCTCCAGATCATTCCTTTCTTGCACTGTAAGCTCTATGCTTCTCATCACAGACTCAGTCAGAATTTCTAGTTCAAGACCAGAAGCTGGAGGCTGAGTTGCATGAGGACCATAGCTCTTATCACCCTGTGGTTTAAATGATTCCGATTTCCGTGGTACATGCGGATTCATATCCAACCTTCGCCTACAGTTCGCCTGCTGTTTCTGTCTTTTTGCCATTAATCGCTTCACAGTCACTCCAGGGCTGTGACCTGTGATCGCCTTCATAGTTTGTCCATGCCATTTGTAGCGAAGTTGGAAAGACAAACCAGCAGCAGTAGCCCTACGGCTGTAAGACCCCTGCTGTGAACGGTTTATCTGCTTACCGCCAGCCATCCTTGCAACTAATGACATGTACATTTCTGCTTGGTTGGTTGTGAGATCCATTACAAGTGCTTGTGACTTTGCTCTCACTCGGTCAAAAGCTTGTTTGATTCCCACAATCAATTCACGAGGCAATGCGTCATAACTGCAGGGATTTGCTGTTTTACCAGCTCTCTCACACACATCTAAATTGCATAACTTATGGTCTCCAAACACATGGTTGGGCACATTTAGAAGTGTTGATTGAAGTAGCATAGCATCACCCCCACAGTTGCTGATACAACCTCTTGCACAGCGACAGAGGGCTTTGATTTTCGACTGGCTGAGATGCCGCATATGGATGCCCTTGGCTATGGCATAAAGATTCTTTTTGAGATTCTTCACGACATGGTTAGCACATTCAATCTTTTCAACATCTCTTCCGTACGAAACATTTGCAACTATGGCTGCATGCACACTTGAATCCCCATCACCAACAAACTTCTTAAATTGAAGTTTGTACTTGGCTTCACAGAACCGGAAACCTTCCACTATAATGTCTGCCTCCATTGCAGTGGAAGAATCAGTCCAGTTCCGGAAACACAGGTGAGGCGTGGGTTCCTTTTCCATCCGTTCGCTCCGAATGCATGCGGTACAATATTTGTTTCTCACACCAAGGAATAACAATTTCTTAGTGTAGAAGCCAATTATTATAGCACATCCAGACTTAGCAGAATACCTATGACCATAGGATCTTTGGCTCCAACCTCCATCCAAAATTCCTATGGTCCAAGCATATTCCTCATTTCCAACCATACAGATGCGTCCATCATCTTTCGCCATAGAGAACTCTTCCAGTGCAGCATCTTCCATTTCCTTCTGCAACATTGCCTTCCAGTGCTCTCCGATTCTGTTCTCGTGATAAGAAAAGCAACCCGGGCTCATAGGATGCATATCAATTAGTGACAATAGTTCATACAATGGTCCGTAGCCTAGACCAACCGAAATTGCGCCCCAAACAATCTTATCGTTGATATCTAAGTTGGTATCGATTTTGCATTTTCTTTTTCTTCCCACTGGAAGGCATTCCACAGGCTCAGATTTGAACTGCTGCTCTTGATTGCAGTGAGTGCACTTAAATTTAAAATTTGTCAGCAGACCGTACCTGTTGACACTTTCCAGAAAATATGTTCCTGAAGATGAAATGGGACACCTGTAAAACCAACATAATAATAATTTCTGGTAACATCTCCCAAAAACATTTGTTACCCGTTTGGCTTTCACACAATAAACAAGACAATTTTTTACTAGCATCGGCAATTTAGCTATAACTACTGCTATACATTGGTACTCAAGCTGTTAGGTTGTGATTTTATTAATTTCATACAACTGCTCTAACAGCATAATATTGCATACATCCAAACTACTGTCGTTAAAATCGAACATAAATAGCTTGCAGTGAATCCTGAAAGATCTGCCCGACTCTTTGTGATAAAAGATTATTCTATATTTACGTAAATGTACGTTGAAGTGCACTGAGGTAAGGTGGTCAAGTTATCAGTACGGGTGTTACCTCGTTTCACCATACACAATAATCTTAGCAGCTCCTGAGCTCTGTCGAGTGACATGTGAACAGAATAAAATGAAAGAGATAAACTTACATGCCAGTAGGTTCGCTAATTTTTGAATATGAACAGAAGCTTCTTTATCTTTGTACTTATCAATATAATAACATGCACACCACTACAGTTTTCCCAAACTGTTGATGTGCATGTCACAATTAAATAAAAAAATAATTGTGACATGGCTCGAACAGATATACATTTTACATGCTTAAAAATTATGCTATTTTAATGTAAGTCTGAAATGTTGTTCAAGAAAAGGATACAATTTTCATTTGCATTTCACTGTGCTGCAAGAAGCCATATGGCCATGGCCACATTTATTCGCGCATTTGCCCTCTTACACATCATGGTATAGTAAAACACTATTTCGATCGTCATCGTCTTCACCTCCAAAAAATTAATAATAAAAAATTAATAAAAAATAAATTGGATATTTACGTTGAGGTATTAAAATGTTACTTACTCGTAGAACAGATAGGTACTATCGCCATATCGGCAGACACGTTGGCACGTCCAACTGTCGTAAGCCAAGCGTGCAAATGTTATGATGCTATCTTCTTATAAGTAACAAGAATATGCACAATTAGAATATTACGTTTTTAAATTATTAAAAAATATATTTATCTTGTTCCTTTTACTATGTTTCTTAAAAAATTTCTGCAACAACGTTCTTCCGAAAGAAGGTATACACCGATTTTAAAGGTGCGTGCCTACTTTTTAATTTTATTTTTTTAGTAATTAGAAAATAAAAATTGGTACTTTTCCCACTTTCATCATTGAGGCTGCGACCCAAATTTAAAGTTTCCAGCCCTTTTGACAGTGGGTTGGAATTTGTATAGGCCATTGTGTGAGCGAGTGAATTACTTTTTGCATATTCGAGCAATTCTAAATTTAGGCCCTAAGTTTAATTATAACAATTTCACGTCAGCCAGAAAGCTCAAAGGCTGGTAAAACAATAGAATTTTATTTCATATAATTCTGTATCAATTTCATCTAAGTATTACACACCCATTTAAACACAATTTCTATACATAATAATTTTACTTCAGCAAGGTCTTCGGTTTCTTGTAACAAATAAAATTACCTAAAAAAATAACTGGACATACTTAAACAAAGTTTTTAAATTGTAACATTTGCCAAAGAATTTAAATAAATCTAACTGCAAATGTAAGAACACAGTATAAAGGTCTTTAAAATTGTATTTTGGAAAATTACCTCAATGTTTATTTGCTAAAACTCCTCATTTCACTTGTTGTGTGTGCGCGCACGTGGAACTTATGTTTCTATGATCATTTATAGTTGCAAATAATGTAGCGGAAGTTAAATTGAAAAATATATAATTCTTTCTGGCCAATATTTGTTTACAAACAAAATTTTACAGACCCCAAAAGCAAAAAAAAAAAAAAAAGAATCGCCACTGCCTTGTAATTGTGTTTCTAACGAACTTGTATAACTAACGAAAATGTGTAACTGCTAGGGGTTAGTGATACAATAAATGCTTGGGTAGTGAAAAATCCATTGTTGAACGACAGCATCGAGAGATTGGCCCTTATTTTTGTATCGTTATATACATAACTAAATAATTACGGGAGGAAGTGGCCGTAGGCGGCTGGTCCGCTCGGCGCGCAGGGGGGTTCCTTTGCGCGGCTGCCAAAGGTATGAAATTAAAAGAAAAACATAATATTGTTCGTACTGCAATTCAACTTTGCATTGCTTAGTGTAAAACTATACGATAAAAATGGAACCCTGTAATTTTTTAGCATAGTAATTATTTTTTTTTGTTTGTTGGGGCAAAAGTCCATCTTTCCCCGACGAAAATATTACATGGTGTGCAATTTTTTTTCCACTATAGTGTTTAACCTCTTATCGAATAAAGGCTTACTACGTTTGTAAGTAGCTCCACCACAGTTCACTCGATATATGCGTTAGCTGTGATTACATTGGCTATTTATCTCTCCTCGTCAATATGGCTCAAATATATTTTCCTTTTATTTTCAACATTTATTAATTTAAATCGGTATTGTTACATATCTATCCTATTTACTTACTAACTAATGAAGTCAATAAGTTTGTAGAAGAATTTTCAACCTTCCAGCCGGTTAAACGTTCAGAAGGCGGTAAACAGTAGTGGAAAAAAATCTAAATAACTCAATTTTACATAAAACAATTTTTACCTGTGTCTCTCCAGAAGACGGCATTGCACCATGAAGTGACGAACGTCAACCATCATTCGACCCTCTAACATACTGAGTCCCGGATCTGTCTGTGGCAATGGAGGCTCGTAAACCACTATCAGCGGAGGAAGGTCATCATTCCTAGAAGAGTTATTCCCTTTTAAGAAACATAGCCCATACAATAATTTTTATTCATATGAGTATTATCACATGAATTCTAAATTTACCTGTCATATCACAAACAAGATATGTAAGTGTAAAGCTTACCCTTGATAGTCATCGGACAGAGTATGTGTACTGTCATCAGTGTTGCGTGATGTACACGCCGCCACTGAAGACGCCATGGTGGTTACATCTGGCACTGTGGGGACCGAACTTTCACCGCCTGGGCTCTCTGGCAAGGTTGGTGTTGCAGGACCATCACCAGCAGGCAGAGGGTTCTGTGTCAACCCCAGCTTCTTCTTTTTTCTCGCTAATGTTGCAAGCCTAAGTGAAATAATATAATTCATTAGAGTAGTTAAAGAATTTTAATTTGCCTTTGCTTTAATATTCATTAAGTTTGCTAGTTTAAGATTTATTAAAAATTTATTTAAAGGAAACTATTTAATTAAAAATAGCCTGTCCCCCCCCCCTTCTTTTTTTTGTGATTCATCTGCTGTTTGCCTAGATTTAGTCCATTAATCATTAATCATTAATCTCTCTGTTGTCTATTTTCATCTGTAATATTTTTTAAAATATTTCTGAGTTAAGTGGTTTTTGTTTGTTGATTTTACTCTCGAATTGTTTAAGGTTTTTTCTGGGTGCACTTATAGCAATTTTTGCGGAAATTTTGATTTATTTACTACACATTATAGCATAAGTTTCGACCAATAGGTGGCACGGTAAAATGTCTAACATGTTTTTTATGTGATTAATTACGCATTTGTATTTAAAAATGCTTAAACTGTCTTTGGAATTTTGAATTCTATTCTGAACCACCTTTAGCATGTAACTGAATTTTACGTAACTATAAAATATGTTGTCAATAACTTAATATGTTGCTCAGAATTCATATAGTATTACATTTGGCAAATTTTAAACCTGTAGATGCTCTTTAATAGTACTTAATTTTTTTTCATTATTTTTGCAAACAGTAGTTGTACCTTCGGAAATAAAAAGTAAATATAACAAAACTAAACTTGAAAAATATTTATCTACTGTATTAATCTTTATGCTACAAAACGAAATTTCGTTTGTGTGTGGGTACATTTTCACATTTGTAGTGTTACGTAACTGTTTACATACACGGATATCATCGTGATTATGGTTAAATATTTTTTTTATAAAATTAGTCAAGATTTAATTTAATAATGGGCCATTTCAGCGAAAAACTTGTAATGAAATGTTGGTATTCTGTAAGACAATGAGTTGAAGGATTGCTGGAATCAGAAGAAAAAAACAGTATGTGACGAAATTGTTTGTTTGTTTTTTTCGAAAAAGGAAGTATCTAAAATAAACTTAATCTCATAACGTGCCAGAGACGATTAAATGTTATGTTTTTGTGCACGTAAACTGTCAACAGAAAATAAAATTTTTCTAAATGGCCTGCTTGTTTTGAGTGCATTACATACTGTATTTTATATACGCATTTGTTATAGGAATATACTATAAACTTTGACTTAATGGAACGATGTACGACATGTAATATGATTTGTCTTGTCATTTAGGTTGTATTTCCCAGGTTAGAACGAACAGTTACAACTCAAATGGAATTTTTAAGTAAGTACTTAAGTTTAAAAATTCATAATATGTTTGTGCCGCGTAGAATGCATGAAAACCATCGATAACTATATAATAATTGCCGCGGACTAATACGTATGCACTCATTTATACAAATTTGATTTCCTAGTCTAAACTCCCCCGTATCAAATACAGTCCTGCTACGATATTTGTTTTGTTTGCATTCATTTTGTTTTAGCACACCAATGTTTTTTTATGGCATATAAAACGTGCATTTTGTATCTAATTCTTATTCCTTACATTACTTTCTTTAGAAAATTTCAAATACGTAAGGAAAAATCATTAAAAAAAATATAGAATTTAAACGTACCAGCGGTGCGACTTCCTGAAAGATTTTATGTAGTTTTACGTTTCATAGTCCAAGAAACCCATAACCATCATCAGTTCTAAAGTTATATGTATATGTATGTATGTATATATATATATATATATATATATCACAATTTTATGAACACGATAACTGCCGTAATTTTTCGCACATCAATTCCAAACTGATACATAAAATCAAGTAATGGAAAATCTCGATCGAGTTCGTCAATGGACAAAATCAGTCCATAGGGGTAGAAATGGGGAAGGTTTTTTTTAACAGAAAAATCGCAACAACTTCCATAATATGATGCATATCGCATCCGTGTGAACATAAAGCTTAAAGGAAAAAATAGGAAGAACTTTTGTCTGAATAAGTTTTTGATACGACCAACCATAACTGCAAGGGGTGTAAAAATTAAAGTGTTTCGGACCAAAAAAATCGTAACTCTCTTATTATGCATACTATCGAATCCGTTATAATTCTTCAAAAACCTTGTAATTTTTTAACTAAATCTTTTGTCGGAAACAATTTTTGATTAGACGAACCATTTTTGCAGGGGTTAAACAGGAATTGACAAAAAAAAATCATTGCTCCCTTAGTAGGCACACCATAGAATATGTTCTAACTGTTTGTAAATCTTATAAACGTTATCAAAAAATTTTGTCTGAAACAATTTTAGATACACCCAATCATTGCAGAGTTATCCTTAATTTTCGCTATAGCAAAAAACTATGGGGAAATATTGAATAAACACAATCTCTTTCATTGCTATATCAATTTGTTATTTAATTTCAGGTGTTGCAGTTACTAGGAAACATGTATCACATTAAAAGAATATTCATATTTTTAAATTTTTATATAACCAAGCATCACTGCAATGGGTGAAATAACAAAAAAAAATCATTGTTTGAGTAACTACGCTATATAATATATACGTCTTAATTTTTTATAAAAATTCGAAATACTATCTCAAACCTTTATCAAATAAATAAATACTACAAAATATACGGGCGAAAGGGATTTTTAATATAATGCCATTGATTTTAACACCAACACAGTATGTACAAGAAAAGGGTAATGTAATTATTTAAAAAAAAATTACCGCTAGTTATAAATTAATAAATTCTTTAAACTCTAAACCAATAAAACGGCTAATAATATAAATATATATAACATAAATATATACATATGAATGGACTGGAATTACTTTTCCGGGGAAAAAAAATACAATATGTGATTACAATGTAGAACAAGTACATAAAAATACTTACTCAAGTTGGCGTCGATGGGCTTCTTTCCATTTCCTGCTGTGCTTCATTTTAAATACACGTCCACTTACTATTGCTGATACTAGTGTTGTGTTTTGACCGTTTCGAAGCGATAATATTCCCGCCTGAACTCCTGCGATATTCGAGGCATCTAGTGAGTAAACTCGGAACTAACCGGAGCTCTAGCGGCAAACTGTTGAACTCGTTCCTTTCATCAGCGGCAAGTGACAGTTAAATCACAATATTTTGTACTCAGATTATTTAAATTCTGTACGTTGTATTAAAAAAATTAAACCGAAGAATTGTTCATTGTACCTCCCTTAAGTTGTGTGCAAAGTAACAGCCGTGTACCGTTTAAATATATACCTAATATTTAGTTTTGAAAATTTCTAAATTAAAATTAAATAAGAAAGAATTTTTTGAGAAAATTTTCATCATCATATTTACAAAATCCAAAGTTTTATTTACAATTCTACTGTTTATTAATTTTTTTATCTACTACGATATTCATGGGAGAAATAATTTTCTTGGAGGCTGCAAAACTAAGGATCTTAGCCTTAAGCAACATGAGAGTTCTAGCACAAGCGGGCTTGTGAACTCTTTGCTTAAGCAACACGAGAGTTCTAGCACATGCGGGCTTGTGAACTCTTTGCTTAAGCAACACGAGAGTTCTAGCACAAGCGGGCTTGTGAACTCTTTGCTTAAGTAGGATTAAATTTGGACTTTTTTTAAAAAAAATTGGTAATTTATGATGTTTATAAACGACATCATCCCTGATGGTTTTCTCTGAGTGCTTCTATTTTATTTTTATTAGGTGGAATTTAAAAAAAAATCATTATTCAGTCAAATAATAATATATACCCTGAGAAACACTAACTGGAAGAACAAACTACCTTCTCCTTGGAGTATAGCGATGCCATCCCTCTATTGCGATCGTTAGTGAGAATCCTGCACCCCGCATGAAAGAAAGAAATAATATTTACCTGCAAGCAATACGTGTCGACATCTGTTGTTGAAAAGCAGAACTACTTGCAACAAGTACCTTTGAATGAGATAAATTAATTCTCGCTGATGAAATAATTAAAAAAATTCTATTTAAGTAATATATCTAATTTAAAACTCTTAGTTTGCATCTGGCATTAGTCTCGGTAACTAATATGAATTCCGATTTAGGATCTGACGCTGTATCGAAACGTCATCACTGTAGATACTGTAGCAAGGTGTTTACCTTGAGAAAGAATGCTAAACGACATGAGAGAAGCGAGTGTAATTTGGGTCCTTGTCAAAAACCGTTTCATTGCAGTCAGTGTCAGAAATCCTTTGGTAGAAGATATTACTTGGATAGACATTACAAGACCTGTACAATTAAGATGAATAAAGATAACGAAGACTGGGCTACAACATCGCGGAAGAGGAACGAAGGCGAAAAAGCTAATGCTAAAATTACTGATCTAGATGAAGATAATAATTTAAAATTTAAAACAAACGAAGGTAGTTGTAACCACATTAGAAATGAAAATATATTTACTCCAATATCTAGTCGTCTCCATGAAAATGAGAAAGATGGAGAACCATCTGAAGCTTACAAGGTCGAAGACTTTGATGAATCATCTGAAGCGTGCATGATTGAAGAATGTGGTGACACATCTGAGGCTGACATGATTGAGTACTGTACTGAAGCACCTAAAGCAGGTAAGATCGAAGACTGTGATGGCGGTCTGAGACCAAAACGATGGAAACGACGTAATAAAATAAATTATCCTGATCAAGTTTGTGGTGCTGACATGATTGAAGACTGTGGTGACACATCAGAAGCTGGCGTGAACGAAGACTGTGCTGACACATCTAAGGCTGACATGATTGAGTATTGTGCTGAAGCACCAAAAGCATGCAAGAGTGAAGACTGTGATGGTGGTTTGAGACCAAAACGATGGAAACGTCGTAATAAAATAAATTATCCTGATCAAGCTTGTGATAATCTCTGGCACGATGATGAAAGTGACCTTGAGGTTGGTGTTAAAACGATAGACACCAGAGATAATATTTATTATAAACATGCAAGGATGATGAACGCAGCAGAAGAGTTTGATTATACCTCATTGGGAGATCCTAACATATTGGTTGACAGGCTACGACTACTACATGGATCGCTTTGTGCAGGAAACTATTCGAACATTAAAGAAATATCCTTCATACTCAAAGAACTGAGGGAAGCTGGCTACATACAATAATGGCTTAAATTAAATGTATGTGTATAAACTTGAAGATAAATTAATATATTTTCTTTCCAAATGGTATCTACCATTTATCGAAATCTGATTTCTAAATAAAACTTATAACTTAAAGGTGCAAAATACGTTACCACTGCCAGTCAAAATGTATACTAATAAAGACATGTTAGTAATCATGCCAAGTTCGATAAGAAAAGTAATTGGAATCAGTTGGAACCAATTGAAGATAGAGCTGTTGGAACAATTGGAGCCTTTTGAAGCATTTGGAGCCTTTTGGAGCTGTTGGAGCCATTTGGAGCTGTGTTAAGCATTTGGAGTCTTTTTTTGGAGCTGTTGGAGCATTTGGAGTCTTTTGAAGCATTTGGAGCATTTGGAGCCATTTGGAGGCATTTGGAGCATTTGGAGCCGTTTGGAGCATTTGGAGCCATTTGGAGCTGTCAAGCATTTGGAGCCTTTTTTTGGAGCTGTTGGAGCATTTGGAGCCGTTTGGAGCATTTGGAGCCATTTGGAGCTGTCAAGCATTTGGAGCCTTTTTTTGGAGCTGTTGGAGCATTTGAAGGCCGTTTGGAGCATTTGGAGCCATTTGGAGCTAAGAAGTAGTTGTTGCACGTCTATGCAGGGCTAAATGTTTATAAGATTGCTGGCTTTCGCAAGTGATTCTGTAGTAGGATAGAAATTGAGTAATAAATATTATGTTTGTAAAAGACTTTGAGTTGTTTTTGGTTGGATCTTTTGTCGAAACTTATAAGTGAATATAATTCCACAGTGCATTCTACCACGAAAATGAAGCCTAAAGATGTAAAGGATGATCGTCTACTTGGGGCTGTATTCACCAACACGAAGAAGAAAGATACACGCAAGCATAAAGCTAATGTTGGTGACATTGTGAGAATCTCCAAGCAGAAAGGTGTCTTTGAGAAAGGTTTCACGGCGAATTGGAGTTCTGAACTTTTCCGTGTGACACACGTTCGTGAATCGGAACCCAGGACCTACTACCTCGAAGACTTGGACCACAAGCCTATTCGTGGTGGCTTCTATGCTGAAGAGATCCAGTCTACGATGTATCCGGACACATATTTGGTGGAGAAAGTTCTCAAACGAAGAAATGGTCGGTCTTTTGTGAAATGGTGGGGTTTCCCGTCTCAATTTAATTCGTGGGTAGCAGATACAGAAATCGAGAAGCGCTAAAGGTGAATAACACCTCACTTACATTTTTTTTCAAGTACTTAGTCATGATTATTGTTTATACATACATTACAACATTTAAAGTATGATTATCGCACAGGAATTATCTCATGTCATTTATGAAGTTGGGTAGTCTAAATATATATTTGGCTATTCAATTGTTCTAGCTCCTGTAGCATACGCCTGTTTTGTCTGCTGCGGGAGTGACGTCTGTGCTCGGGAAGAGGCTTTCACAGCAGCGCGTGTTCGGGCAGGAGGAAACACGCAGAGCCACTCAGGGTGTTTGTGCCGTCAACCATAGGCTACGTCATGTTTTTGGAATGTGTTGTGCAGGTTATTTCGAGCGAGTTCTGGGGCCTCACAGCATCGCTCCGCTAACGTGGTAGTCTGCTTCTAACCACGCTCTCATCATCATGGCTTCCACCAGTGTTTACGCGGAGAGTGTTTGCGATTGTAATTTAAACAGTGTTACGATGGACGATGTTCGGGAATTTGTAATGGATGTAGTACGTCGCTACATAGGTATGGACTTTAATGATATACATTACCACCTTACATCCTCCACCCTCAACATTCTCACTGAGTTCCCTGAGGAAGAGATATTTATTACCTATTTATATCATGCTGTTATGACCTGCATCGAGGCCGCAAAGGAAGCGCAAGAGGTGAACGAAGATGTGGATGAAGGAACGGATAGTGGCTTGGGGGATAGTGATGAAGACGAATTGTAAATTTGTGTGTACTACGACACCAAAGGTTGTTACAACCAGTCTGACATTCAGCATCCTAGAGACAACATCAGCACTGCAGCCTTGCAGTCATACCTGTAGAACTAGCATCAGCCTTGCAGAGCTAGCACAGCTTCACACATCAGTTATCGTGAGTACTGGCAAAAAAAATGTCATTATTTCTCTGCAACATTCAGTGCCTCACATCACAAAAGGGGTATGTGGTTAAGCAACTTGCAGCAATGTTCATCGAGGACGGTGATGTATTGAGGACCTATGAATACATATTCAAACCACCATGTGACTGGTCCGAACTAGACAGGCTGTCGCAAAGCGAGAATCGTAAACTGACTTATGAAGTGCATGGACTCTCGTGGAACGAAGGTGAAGTGAGCTTTGACCAAATCTCATCAGTGTTATGTGACATCGTCAACCCTGAAGAAGGAGATGTAGTATACGTCCTAGGAGACAAACAGAAAAGTATCTTTAGTGAACTGTGCAGTGCCAACATTGTTGATTTACATAATGAAAGAAACTGTCCTAGCTTCAACAAACTTTTAAAGACTTATGGAAACCGCCTGGATAAATGTATAAAACTGTATGGCAAATTCCATTGCGCCCATTGTAATGTTCAGCTACTTAAATTCTGGTTATTCGACCACCCATACTACTATGTATAATTGGGTCTCGAGTTAATGTTGCCTTTGTCACTATGATGTGCAGTGTGTGAATATTAAGTGATTTTATTACTCGTTATTTACTTCTTTTAAATCATCGATTGTTCTTACCCCTTGCTGTTTGTAATAAGATTTAAATAAATATGTGTTTAACATTTACGTTGTTTGCTTTAATATCAAAACATTTAATTGCCGATATTATTGAATTGTAACTATAAGTTATTAGTCTCCTCAGCTAGAGTGATTGCTTTAATACATAAATTCTAACACTACCTTCGAGATGTCTTCCGCCACTACGAGAAGAAGAGAGAGTCTCTACACAACACCAATATTTTATAAATACTCTATCATATTTAATAAACATACATTATTAATTAATAATAATATGGCTACAGGTTCCAAACTTATCTCGACTGGTTACACATTGCATAACACTTGGCACCATCCGGCAGTAACTTTAAGAATTAAAGATGGCGACGGTGGCGCGCTCCGGCGGTAACTTTAAGAATTAAAGATGGCGACGGTGGCACACGATGGCGACAGTGGCACACTCTGGTAGCAACACTAGGAACTAAAGATGGCGATGGTGGCGTCATCTGGTATCGATTGTATGAACTAAAATATGGCGACGGTGGCGACATCTACCAGCCAACTTGAGAACCAAGATGGCGGCGCCTCTGGCAACTAATTTTTGAATTTGGCGCGCGATACTAGCGACATCTACCAGCCAACTTGAGAACCAAGATGGCGGCGCCTCTGGCAACTAATTTTTGAATTTGGCGCGCGATACTAGCGACATCTACCAGCCAACTTGAGAACCAAGATGGCGGCGCCTCTGGCAACTAATTTTTGAATTTGGCGCGCGATACTAGCGACATCTACCAGCCAACTTGAGAACCAAGATGGCGGCGCCTCTGGTAACTAATTTTTGAATTTGGCGCGCGATACTAGCGACATCTACCAGCCAACTTGAGAACCAAGATGGCGGCGCCTCTGGTAACTAATTTTTGAATTTAGCGCCATCTGGTAGTCTGTGCTGGAATTAAAGATGGCGGCTGTGTAATAATTTTAATTATAATGTGGGGCCTTAGGTATGCATTAAGGAAGGCAAAAACACCCTCCTCCCCCATTTATCATAAACTTGCCGTCAGTACGTAGCATATATAGATTATTTATTCCACCATATCCCAATTGGTCTCGTGGTCTAGTGGTCAAGGTGTCCGCCTCGTAACCACGACATCCTGGACGTTTTCACGTCCCATGGATCGAATCCCAGCCTCGGCACTGAAAATATTTTAGTTAAAATAAAATAATCCCTGCTGCTATCTGGTGGCGACCAACAGAACTATATGACGTCACAAGATGGCTGCCTCCAGCAGACGAAAACAAGATGGCGGCCACCAGCAGACGAAAACAAGATGGCGGCCACCAGCAGACGAAACAAGATGGCGGCTGATGATTACATCGAATTTCAAAAGTTCGAAAAAAAAAAATTCTAATCCAAGATGGCGGCCGTGACGAAAAGTGCAACGGTGACGTCACGATTCGAAGTTGGTGGAAATTTCTAGAAATATAAAATGGCGGATGGATTAGCATGGATTAGCATATGGATTAGCATGGATTAACATATGGATTAGCATAGATTGGCATACGAATTGGCATAGATTGGCATACGAATTGGCATAGATTGGCATACTGATTGGCATAGATTGGCATGGATTAGCATAGATTGGCATGGATTAGCATAGATTGGCATGGATTAGCGTAGATTAGCATAGATTAGCATACGGATTAGCATGGATTAGCATACGGATTAGATGACGTCATCCAAGATGGCCGCCGGATCCTCGATCCTCCGCCTGTTCTTGAACCCCCTATTTCCAACTACTGTTTACTACGTTATTTTGCATCGATAATTTGGTATTCATCGCCATGAATTAAACTTGATCCCTAATATGACTATATCTATTAGTTCGTAAATATTTTTATCACTTTTAAAATGTTATTTATTGATTTTAAAAACTTACAGGCTAATTCATATCACAATCCTAGCGCGAATTAAGAACATGAAATCGCCTGTTAAACAATTTTGAATTAACAATTAGTTTGTAGCATTTTACAAAAATTCATTATTTTGAGGATACCTATTATTCATAAATTCAAAAAATAAATAAAATATTTTTTCGTATAACCTTGGAAATACAAGGTTTGAAGGCGTTTAGGAAAACCTAATTTTTATTGATTGAAAATGATATGCTAAAACTAAAGGGTTTTAAGACAATTGAAAAACAGAAAATTTATTTAAGAACTTTACATATGCCACACGGTGTTATACTCTTTGTTCATGCTAGGAATGAAATTAATGTAAGTAAAGGAGCTTTATAAAATATTTGTAACCAATTACAAATTTTTAATTATGTTTTATTAACATATTGAGAAAAAAAATAAAAATTTAGAATAATACGGTTTAACTTCACGGCCATTTATTTGGTTGTCGGTTTTACATTACAATTCTATACAGTTGTCCCTTCCTGCCAGTAATTCGCTCCCTCTTACTTAGACGGTCATCTGGCACATGTTTTAGTGAGTTTGACCTTACTATTTGATTTCGTCCCTGACTTGTTACGAATTAATGTCAGTTGAAGGTAATGGAACGTGAAACACGAATTAAATCGAATTAAGTTGTTGACCGATTTCCTCTGGCCTGCAACTCTCTGTCATTGTTCTACAGTGTAAATAATTTTGACCTAAAACTGACGAAGAACACTAGTTTAAAAATATCCAGGGACCCTCGAAAATTTACGGATTTACAGGTACTGAGTTCAATTACATTAAACACGAACTCACAATAATCATCTTGGAATGTAACAAACCTTTAAAAACACTCATACGGTGAGCAGAGCTGCAGAAAAAAACATGCATTTTATTAACTGCTCAAGATATCCGCGTGGTTTCTGTTTACTTAAAACATTTAAGGATACTCCGAGGGAGAATGGGAACTTCTGTTTCCGTATTTTGTTTTCAGACTGTATTTTCGAAGTGTGAAAATGGCTAAAATGCGTGTTTTCAGAATACATTTACGACGTGAAACGTCCGGTAAAGATTCTCGAAAGCACTCAAAGGGACTTGCATCACACCCTCAACTTCGTTTCTCCACCATAAAATGTTATGGTAAGAGCTCAAATCTCACAGTTGCCCTATGCACGACGAGAAGACTGCGCGCCAGTCCACAGCCTTGCGCTTAAATGAGAAACCGCGCTAGAAGCAACAGCGAGTGTCGCACTTACCGTCCCGCCTCGCTGTCACAGACTAGGCGAGCCCCTTAAGGACACAGAAACGCTCTATACTTTCCTTGGGCCTGTTTACCTTGTTTACAACGGAAAATAGAACTAGGAAGTCTGAATACTGCATTGTTTCCACGACGATCCAGTTATCTAGAACGAGGAAGAATTGTTCGATTATTTGAGTTGCTCTCGTCATTGTAAAGTCCGCAAACTTACTGTAATACTAACCAGTGTTGTTCAGCTAATCCTCATTGTTGTCCGTTATTTCATATATTATTTATTCTAACAATAACATTCTTAGAATCATCGAAAATTAGAAATTTGTTTTAATGCTACTTAGCGATTTTTTTTTAAAGATGCACTAAGTTAAACTGGGGACTAGAGAAAAATATTTGTTTGAATAATTTTTCAAACTAAAATTTTTTTGAATAGTGTTTTTTTTTTTTTTTAGAAATTTCAATTAGTTAGTCTACATGATAGATTCTTAACTTCTTATGTTTTTACACTGTAAACATTAAACAAGAGTAAGCTAAGCAAATTAGACACACAACATTTTAAGCTCTGAAATAAAATTTAAAAATTGTTATCTTTGCTACGAAGACGCTAGTTTTAATTATGTCCAAGGCATCGTTATCTGTTAAGTTAGCTTCCAAGCCTTTATCTTGCTAATGTTCGAAACGTCAAGAGTGAATTTTAATGAACGATAAACCAGTACAAGAGATTTTGGCTCGAATCGTTAGCTGCAGGAATAAAATTAAGAAACCCGTTGCAGCAGTAATCTATAACCAACCCAAAAAATAAGATATCCAGCTTCTCTCTAGGATTTTAATCTCGAACTTTCCAGCTAGTCGAGGAGTAGTGACTTTTTTTGTAGAAGAAAAGCTCGGGGTTCGTTTTTCGAAAAGCAATTATTTTTCTTGTCAAAAGACACTGAAGTATAACTCATTCCATCTCCGTTTACTTCAACGGTCTTTCTCTTACAACGTGAGGACACCCAGTTCTGCTGAATATTCTGGAAATTTATGTATTTAGCGTTTCTTTCACGTGAGTTCACGCTTAACTTTTTCCAGCACGTAGTAGTGTTTGGCACAGCTTATTTAACACGCGTGAGTTAAGAAATGGGCCAATGGATGTCTTGTAACGCTTTTTATCTATGCATTTCCGTCTATACATCCAATATATCAAATCAGTTTTACGCTCAAAGTAGCGATGCACATAACTGTTTGTCATGTAGGCTAAACGCACCTGTAAAACACAAAATCGCAAAGACACCACGTTTATTTTTTCGTTTTTTTTGTAATTATTTTTATTTAATGGCTATTTATACAATTTTGCTCGATACCTTTATTGAATTTGCTTTTCTGCTACAAATATGTTCAACAGAGATTCACTGGTGTTAATACCATGGGTTTTATAAGGCTCTCAAGACGATAATAGTAATGATAATAATGATGATATTAACGAAGACTTGTCCGCCTTTTTACACCCATGATATTACAATAAGTAAATATCTGATTGAAAATATTTGTGAAAAAACAACAATTGAAATGGAGGTATAGAGTTAAATGTTTTATAAACAGCCCTTAAAAAAGCAGCGCAGACAAAAATAAACAAATCATCATGTCGTATGAGAACGAGCCTTAACACAGTGTAGGCTACTGATGATGCTGCACATTACTATACGAAAAAAAAAAAACGAGTCCAGGTGATGCAGTGGTAAGATACTGGACTCACACTAAAAACGTCTTGGGCTTTTACCCCAATAAGGTTAATCTGATTAATATTTTAAAAGGTTTCCCCGAAATAACTCCAGGCAAATGCTGGGATAGTTTCATTTACTATATGTAGGTCCAGTTTCCTTTGAAGTACGATGAGTAGGGATATGTATTTTCCGTGAAATCATTCAATCGCTCATTATACTGCGATTGTTTCCTTATCGGCGGCCGTCTGCTAGAGAAACCATTGCCCCATATTCGGCCGGACCTTTCAGGAATGGTTTGCTCCCGCACTGGATGGCTATGTTCGGTGTGCTGACAGTGGAAATGCATCTGAGATAAACCCAGCCGACCACGAAACACAGACCATGCTACAAAGTTGTAACACACAGCTAGCCTGGAAGTATGTTCGCGGAAAGTACACGGCCCTGGTGATGCGATTTTGGGCGCTGATGTCTTTCTTGGCGATGCCTGGCGCGGCGACCCCCGGCTAGCGGCTCGGCGCTCGTGCTTGCCCGCGCTTGCCCGCGCTTGCCCGCGCTTGCCCGCGCCCTCCGCAGTGCGGGCTGAAGCCATGCACCCGGCGAGGACCAGCTTCCCTCGCGTGAAGCAGCGTCAACCCTGGGCTGCCTGCAGCTCCCGACCTCTGAACAACCAGCCCCAGTCCCGGGCAGCGAGGCCCAGCGGCGACCACGAGGGGTCGTCGAGAGGAACCAAGGGCGCGGGGGGAAACAAGTTCCTTAACGCACCATTTGCCAAACTCCATACAGACTAGAGGCGCGGTGGTTGAGTGGTTGGAACACTCGCTTCCCGACTAGGCGACCGGTGTTAGATTACCGGCGAGCCTAAACCCCGTGTGACGAAACGAGTCACAGCGGTCAATTCAAAACTGTTTATTATACTATTTAAATATTTTCATGTGTTTTTTTTTACGAATTTTGAAATAGTACCGCTTCGTGAACTGATTTACCCTATGACAGCAGAGATGCCACGTAACAACAATAGCCCGCATTCTCTAGGCAGAACTTATTTTATGTTATTTTAACATAAACTTTTTTTCGACGGTTGTATCCTTTCAAACTAAAGTTTTGAAAATTGGATTCATCCTTTGTAATTCTGTGTTAATTCACGTCCAAATTTAAGTTTTTATAAATTTTATTTGAGGTCTGTTGTTTGGGTCCACAGACGACCAATCCGGATTCATTGTTTAATTCTGACACATATATTAAGGATTCAGATTTGGAACAAGAAGTGAAAAAGGAACGCCATTCTACAAACACATAAAAAGTGATTGAGTGTGATATAGTGTGTAATCCAGTTTGTTTATTAGCAAGAAGTACTTAAATGTGCTATTTTTAATATTATACATAATTAGTACATTGAATTGTGCTAGGGTAACCCTGAAAAGGTTATGAAATAGGAGTGATCTACATACAGGAAACGCAGCGAGTTTGATAAAATTTCCGGCAACATAGTTTGCAGAGTACTGTGTTTAAAAAGGTTAATTCACTATCCTGAGGTGAAATTGTAAACATAATTCACGTTCTTACGTTGGATTCAACAACATACGTAAGTGCCTATTACTATCCATTCGGCATCAGCCAGACCTTGTTTTTGATAACATTTTTTATGCGGCCTATAAGGCCTATAAGGTTAATTTTGTTTCTACTCCCCAGTAGTCTTGGGATATCAAAGTTTGTGCCTACCCTGAGTCTTCTAGCCCGGCAAATACAAAGTAAAGTTAAATACTTGTAAAAATCCTAACATTTATAAAAACAGTGATATAGATCATAAACGACAATATTATTTTTATGAAAACGGTAATATAAAGTCAGTCAGCATTGTGCCAACAATATACAGAACTTTAGATAGTTAAATGTGCACAATGTAAATTTCCCGTTAATTATCAAGTTAATGCGTTTACAGTCTTAATAAGCTTTATTTTATTTAATATCATATTTATTTTTACTATACGATGTGTAAATCAGTGTGTGTGTACAAGAGTAATGTATGTTAAATAAATCTATAGCTTTCTGTCACCTCATCTAACCCAGACATAAATGTTTATTAAGAATTTTTTTAAATAATTTGCTTTAATATTTTTTATTACCCTGACCCCCCAGTATATTGGGTACTCGATTCCTGCATCTATTTCATAATTAAAGTGTAGGTTTGTAAGTCAAAACAATTCTCTAACCTAAATCTATTTGTCGCCCCTGAGCATCACTGCAATTTAAACTGCGGTAAAAAGGTATCAACGGTACTAGACGCCCAACAACATAATATACAATTATTTTTACTACCTAATAATTTGACGTCCCATAGTGAGCAGTTAAAGATTTCTGCTATATATAGAGCCACGCGCTTCTGCCGGGTTAATCCCAGAGTTTTTGCAATTGGAAAACGTGGCGGACGTAGGCGTGGTCTGTGAGTTTCCCCCACCAATTTATTCCATCGCAGCTCCATACTTCATCTCATATCACTCACGCATTCTCCAGGCTGGTCGGAACGACATGTCTATCCAAGGGGCAGGCGGCTCCTAAGAGTGTCAGCCCCGTTACATCCATGCAGACCCTGCCTCAGGCGGGAAACTACGTCACATCTGAAGACTAAAAGTCGGCAAAACTGCATAATCTTGTAAGGTTTTCAATAAATTTAACTAGCAATGGAATTGTAGTTTTTGTCTTACTGTCAGATTAAAAGACAATCATTAAACATATTTCGGGCCTCAACCGTGCCCCGCCTCGGTGCTCGGACCCAGGGGTCCCCCCCTCTCTCCTCGTGTCGGCGACGCGGGGGCGGGTTCTGCGCAGTCGCAATCGCGCGACGAACACAGTTGACCCACATTCCCCTAAGGAAAGGCTGGGGTAAGCACAGGGACTAGCGCCGCTAGGGAGGGGGAGGGCCCATTCCTCAGCGACGGGAAATCTCCTGTCAGGAGCACGTCTCCCGCCGCGATGGCATATTTCACTTGAACTCGGCGCGAAAGCCCAACTGCGAGGCCAATTGAAGTTCTCACTTGGAACACGTGACCTGGATGTCTCCACACTTCCCAAGTGAAACACACGTCATCACAGCTTATAGCATTATAACGCTCGTAGCACAACGGAAAGTGCACCGATCAGAAGGGAGATGCTCAACTTGGGAGAGGTGGAAGGGGGGCTCAGGAGCGGGACGCACATGTTATTACACTTGTATCCAGTGAAGTTTTACGTCTAACACACCAATGTTTTATTTTTAAGAGCGAGTGTACATGCCCTAAAGCAATTTAAACTCATATGCTAAAACGAGTACGTTGGTCCGATTCTCGGGTAAAGCAAAAATATTTGAAAGATGTAAAAATATGTTTTAGTTTATTAACCAAAGTAGCTTGAAGATAAAAGTGTTGTGTTAGAATTGCGATTTTTAAGACAAAAATTAAAAATAAAATATTTCTTAAACCTCTCAGAATCTCGTCATTTTTCCACACTTAAAACAAGCTGAGGTGCTATGTTCATACGCATGGCATAACATTTTCTAAAAGAAAAACTGCGCTTTCTCACATTGTCATTTGACACCAACCGCTTTGACTAATATACTTTGGCGTACCTGGTGGCATGTCCTACGTTCAAGTAAACACCACAATCGTAACTGAAGTGAGACAAACGGTGCGTGCATTTTTTTTTGTCGCTTACCAGAATTGTATTATTTCATAAATAGTTATTTAGTTGAAAATCAACTCATAACTCTAGTGGGAGTGTAAACGCTGGACTGGGATGGCCGTTTGTTTACTTGCTGCTTCTAGTCGGCCGGGAGAGGCCGTGCTGTGGTTTAACACTGGACTCGCATCCCGCAGAACTCGTGTCCGAGTCCCGGCACACCCATTCTCAGTTTGGTTATTCCATTGTTTCTCGAAAAAGCCCCCATGTCTGTGAGACTAATGCAGTTACGGAACACCCACTTCCCTCAGATACGCGACGTCTCTGAGTTTTTGCGAGAACCGTTTCCTTGAGAGAGGCTGCCTCTCGGTAACTTGAAGAGTTGGCGCGTTTTTACCGCAGCCTGTAACTCGTGATTCTGCCTGTGAAACAACCACCTCCGGTATGTTATCAGTAAGCAGTTTACCAAATTAAAGTCAAACACATCTCATGGCTGTTTCTTATTTCAAATACGTGTAGCCTGGCTTTTTGAAAGGTTTTTTGAACATATTCTTCTTTAAGCGCATTATGAAAAAAAAAATTATGTGAGTGCATTTTTACGATGCGCGGCACCATGCAATGAAATTTTCACAAGATGAAAAAATATACATACAAATAAGAGGGTACATAAAATTAAAATTTATATACATACGTGCTTTTAGATCTTATACTTTAGTGATTGATATTTAAATTTGGTCCATATGATAACTTATTTATTTATTGTGAATATTAATAATTGTGATTATAAACTTTTTCAAGTGTATTTATATACCTAAGTGAGGTTATGTTCCCGTATGCATAATTTATATGTATTATAAATAATTGTATTATTTAATAAATAATTAAAATTAATTATAATTAATATTCGGCATATTTTATGATTTTCATTACAATTAATATTTGTTTATGTTATTTGACTAAATGACATAATAATTTTTACACCTGTTTCTATTATTATCGAATACTGAGTGTAACTTAATTTTTTTTTTAATTTGATTAAATTTTTACTTTGCCAATAGCATTTACAATATCACTCTAGTTATTTTATTATTTCATTTCAAATTATTATTTGCATGCTAAATTAAGTTAGATTTTTATTTCAGCAGGTACCAAAAGAGATATTATTCTTCAATACGCGACCAAAATTTTAAACGGGTCATGTATAATGTCAGGTGTATAGACCAGTCATTTCCGGACCACGAGGTCAATCATTGCCTGGCTACAATCTTGTCAATGAACACTAATATAAAGAAACACCTTCGTCAAAATGAAAGCACATTAAAAAAGAAGCACATTAAAAATAAAACACATTTAGCGGAACGGACACACATTTGTAAGAAAATTCAACTGAGAAGGATACGATATCATCGCAGGGATCCGAGCTCATCACAGAGATACGGCCTCATCGGAGAGATACTATATGCTCGCAGGGATATGAACTCATCACAGGGATACGATCTCATTAGTACAATACGATAATAGAGGCTTGGCTACGTATATTTAACGAAAACGCATATTATACGAACATTAAACTCAATAGAGTGCAATCGTCAATTTACGGTAGGTTTCAATGCCTCCGACAGTATTTTTCTCCCAAAGTTATTGGCTCCAAAATTCATCTGCTGCAAAGGTATTGGTTTCAAAAGGCTTCTTTGGCTCCAACTGTCTTTGACTTCTACTGTCTTTGGCTCCCAAAGTCTTTTGCTCCAAAATTTATTGGCTTAAACTGTCTTTGTCTCCAAAAGTAATTGGCTCCAAAAGATCCAAGTGCTTTAATGCTCCAACAGCTACAATTTCTCCAATGCTCCTTAGCTCTAATTGCCCAAGTTCTTCAATGTTCCAATTTATCCAAAGCTCTAATTGCTCCAAGTGCTCCAATTGCTCCATATTTCGGAATTTATTTGGTCAAAAATTAAAGATTTTGTTTTTACAGCCAAGGTAAAGTTCAAAGTTCAAGGTCAGTGTCAAAGGTCAAGTTCAAGGTCAAATATCTCCTCACGAGGCTTTTTAGAGGTATTGCTCATGGGGAATTTAAGCCTTTTTGGGGACATTTCGAATTTTTGAACTTTTCCTGAATAAAAACTGGAAATTTTCCCTAAAAACGGAAATTTTTCCCTCGAAATAGGTCATTTTCTAGGTAAGTTTCTAGGAATTTTGAGTCCAAAATGGCCGCGGTGACGTTACAATTCAATATGGCGGACACCGACACCACGCTCCAGCTCCAGTCCCAGCTCCGCCATTTACACACTACTTAAGAAATTTTGCTAATGTTCTTAAAAATTTAATGGAAATTATGAAATTATACATTTGTATGGGGATGTTACCATACAAATATAGTGCATTTCCTATGCTTTTGACTATTTCCTAAAAGCATTTTGTATGAAATATTCCTCATACAATGGTATAGGTTAATAACGTTCATTGCACGTTTAAGAACATTAGGTACCGAAAAATATTTAGCCTTGGGAATATCCGAGGTGTTTGTGTTTCTTTATTAGTTGTACACTACGAATAAAATTGTGAAATCAAATTCAGCAAACCAATGTAGTCTTTGTGGTTTGTCGTCGTACAATAATTTTCTGTTTTATTAAAATAATTTCTTTGTAATTGGTCTTTGTTTATAAATAGGTATATTAAGTTTTCTGTAGAATGCCACATAATTTACCAAGAATATTTGTATTGTAGGAATATGTCGTACTTAAGTTACTTACAAAAATGTAATGAAGTGAAGACATGTGTTTTAAATAATTATTCGTTGAATTTGATTTAATTGAAAAGGAATTTATTTCCTCAAAAATTAGACATATAAATATAAAAGTGGCACCTGTAGTAACTTGTAAAAAAAAAATCTTATTGGCTGAGAATATAGTCCTGTGCTTAAGTTTTCTTTCGCTCTTTTTACGCCATGTAGCGAAAATTAGTTAAAAGTAATTTTATTAATAGGCCATGAAAGATATTAAAAACGCGAAGACCTTGCTTTGCAGCCTTAGGGAGGGATGAATATTGAGTGAGGAGGAGAGAAAAGAAGCAGTTGCAGTTCTTTGAAAATAAGTATTGATAAACCTCTCTCATTTTCTACTCGAGAAGAAAAAAATATATCAGAACGTTAGTTCATAACGCAAAACGATTGCTGAACGCATTATACACAGCAGGAAAAAAAAATTCTCAAATTTAAAATGGTTTTACTTTTTAATCGACTTAAAAAAAATCACTGACGTTGTTCACTTCCATCTCTAAGATCAGCTATTAACTGCGTGGTGATTCGTTCTTTCTACTTGAACTTCGCAATGCTTCAATGTTTCCTACCTTGTGATTCGGCGGAAACTTGTGCCCGAGCTGGAGATCAGACTTCTGATTGGATGAAGCGAGGCGAACAATGCCTAGCACGACGCGGGGGCACGTCTGGCCCTCCCGGGACGACCACATAATGGCAAGTGTCCTTCTGCCGAGAAGCATCCACTTCTTCCTTTTAACACCGAGAGTTCTGAAAGCGGGCGAGGGTTGGGTGGAGGGGGGAATCACTCCGCGGAGAGAATCGCGGTGTCTACTAAATGGCGCCCAGCGGCATTCCACTTACATAAGAGTTCGGTCTGTCTCTCCGAGGACAGTTCAGTTTCATCAGAGTTTGCAACTGGTGGAAATACAAGTGTCTGCAGCGGCAGGAATGTCTGCCGACAGCTCTGTGCGACCAGGTGCGAGACACAACGGCAAGTTGTCTAACTGTTTGAACTCAAGCAGTGTGAAACTAGGGCATCATTGAGAAAGTATATAACGTCCCTCCGGGCGAAAATCAGAGACTAGTCCATGAATGGGAAAGAGGCAGGCAAGTTTACTTCACTATCACAGTCATCGACATCGATTCCAATACAGGTTAATAATACGATGAATTTGTTTTGATAGTTACAGAGTTTTACGAAGACATATTGCTACGATGAGATTAAACATGCGTTACCCATCTGCTGCGGAAATACGAAAACGAACTCATAGTAAGTTACTACAATGCAATCAGTCTCGGAGAAATTTAAATTATGAAAATATTTACCTACTTACGCCGAGGTTATTCAATCAAAGTTAGATTTTTGGGTTTCCATGGTTAAGTAACACGCTTAAAACTATGTACTTCTATAATATAATTTTAGAAATATTTTTCACAGAAATGTGGTAATTAGCATAAAACCAAAGAATTAAAAATGGCTTGTGAAGCCTAGACTTAATGTAGGCGTTTAATCGCATATTTGTGTCGAAGAAACAAAGTAATTTATGGTAAGTGTTTAATAATTTTGGCGTATCATTTATAGTATCAATTATTTATACGGGAGAGTGAACAAATCAGGAAAAAAGGTTACGTAAACATTTAATTAGTAATAATTAATTAATTCATTATTTTAGTCATGGACCTGGATTTTCCCTCAGAGCTTGTTACATTTTTTATGCATATGCTATAAGCCCAATCGCTAAAAACTAGTAGCCTACAATAGATAACTAAGACCTTAACCGTATTTTATATCAATGCCTAATTTAGTTCGAGTGCATGTGTCCAATTTATAACAATATATTCAATTGGTTAGGCTACAAACATATTTCTAAAAATACTGAATGTCTACAAAATAATAATCAAAATAGGCCTACAGCGTTAAATTTGAATAGAAAATATGAACCCAAGTAGGTATATTGTAGCGAATATTTTCCCCTACGTTTTCTTAGTTTCACCGAGTCTTGAGATGACAATTTACAGATGCGTTTTTCTCGAAACAAATGCAACAGGTTTTTTTCCACACAGGCAGCGTTATCTCAGACTCTGAAGGGGAAACTAAAATAAAAGAAGTAGAGTATTTCACAGCTTGTATCGGGATACAGCTCGGTATTAATTTTCAGTTTAAAGTCACGTCAACGAATTATTAATTTTGTAACTTTTTTTAATAAAGAGAACTTGTTGGAAGGTGACGAATTAAAAATTACTCCATGGCTTTCAGAGTTCAAGGCACTAATTTCTTGCCCTTAAATTTTATTTCTTTGAAATGTATAATGCGATTGAATAGTTTTTAACTCACCTTCAACTACTTACATTTTCACCGATAAAAGTTAAAAACACTACAAAATTACCTGTCTTGCAAGAACACCTGGTGACATTTCATCGAGCACCAGGGTGAGTTTTTCATTCTATACGCTGAAGCCGCTCAGTAAGAGTTGAAACGTAAGTAAAATAAGCATATTATTAAGTGAAAAAAGTTAACATTTAACTTATAATACATTACTGGTGTTCTGCGCCTAAAGAGAAAACATGTTTTCTTAAATAAACTAAGGTGTTTTAACTACATGCTTATTTAAAAGTAATTCAAACCATGGGTTTATTCAAAGAAAAATTTCAATCCTTTTTGACAAATTATTGGAAAACTAGAAAAAAAATATATTTGCGTAATAATAATCACCACTTGATGCCCTAACACGTACTACTGTGTAGTTTCAAGTTTAAATTTTAAGTTTCACAGCACATGGATGTTCACGAAATGACGCGAAACGTGGAACTTCTAAGGCTCCATTGAGCTCCACACCACTGGGACACGTTGCCAAACTTCAGTGGCTTGTGAATTTGAGACCTGGAGCTGAAGAACGGTTTTCTCCCAAAAGATAGAGTAATTATTTAAGGTGGAACACTAGTGATGATAAATGAAATAAATTTCTACTGCCATCGCAAAACTGTCGCTGTTATAAACTGTATTTCATTGAAATGATTTGTGTGTGTCATGATTATTACCCAAACATTTTTTCTAAAATGTTGATACGCACAATTTTATTTCAAAGAAATTATTTTACTGCATCCAGCAGCAATTAGTTTTACGGTGGTTAGAGTAATTTGTTCAATTACACATTGTCCAGACGCTTGGAGTTTCAACTTAAATACTTTTAAAATAATTTGTAAATAAAAATGACTGTTCGGATGCAACTTCAAAAGCGTATACCAGTCTCGGGAAGCATCGTGTAGATGTTTTAAACTGATGTTTTCCTGACGGACCTGTCTAATCGCGGGCCACTCCGCGCGCACTGTAGTCATGCTGCAGTCCGGGCGCGCGCCACTCCGGCCCTGCCTCCTGGCCACTCTCCTCCCCGAGCACCGAGGTCTCCCGGAGACACCACACGTTACAGCGCAGTTAAACGTGGCGAGATGCCGCGGCATGCGTATTTTTTACGATACGTAAGCGCATTAGATCGTTAAAGGATCGTTTGAAGGATTTTACTACCCGAACCAAGACGGCGGGAAGATACTCGAAGCAAATAATGCCATGTGCATTAAGAAATAAGTTGCTATTGTAATAAGCTGATGAATGCGTTTTATGGGTGGCAGTTGTGAATTTTATCTGTAATAGCCACTATATTTACAGACAGAAATGTTTTATATGTTAAAAACATATTTGTAACCAAAATCAATTTTGATGGTTTTATTTTTAAATTACCTATATCACACTTTGTAGACAGTTTTTATTTTCTAAACTACTGTATATGATAATAACCTGGATACGATAAAATATCTTCCTTTATTTTGGCGAAGACGTACTTGTTTGGAAAAAGAAATCAACAATGATTTGCGATTAACCATTAAAAATTTAATCCTTCTCTGACGAGAATCAGTAAAGTTTTGTAAATTATTAACATGTATCTTGGCCTTAAAATATTATAGTCTATGTCACGTATATTTACTTGAATTTAAAAGTTATGGAAAGTAGTTCCAGTGTTATACATTTCACAAATGTAACTTGCAAAGCATTAGGAACATGATGTTTGTTTACGAATATTGACAACCACATGAAGTTGTTTTCAAAGACTGTTGTCAGAACAACAGTGGCTGAAGGACACGTATACAATTCGTGGCGTTTAGAAGTTAGGGAGTAGTTGTCTGGTGTAGACTGTGAAGTTAGGGAGTAGTTGTCTGGTGTAGACTGTGAAGTTAGGGAGTAGTTGTCTGGTGTAGACTGTGAAGTAAGGAATAGTTGACTGGTGTAGACTGTGAAGTTAGGGAGTAGTTGACTAGTGTAGACTGTGAAGTTAGGGAGTAGTTGTCTGGTGTAGACTGTGAAGTTATGGAGTAGTTATCTGGCGTAGACTGTGAAGTCAGTTTGCATTTTCGGACACGCCCGCTCAGAAGACCAAAACAGAGTGGTTACAACCTTCTTTTAATTGCCTCGTAAGGAATAAATTCATGAGAATAGAAGAAATGTCGTGATATGTTTATTGTTGTACAAACATGTTAAGTAAAAAGTAGACTGGTATCACTTTTAACATATTAGTTTTTATTGTATCGTGTATTATTGTGCGATACAATGTGCAGCTTGCGGAAATTCACAAAGTTGTTGGTTTTTTGTAAATTAATCATAATTTATTCTTCAGTATTTGTTTTCCGGTTTACTTCACGTAATTTTACCCGAGTTTAAATCTCAACTTATTTCTGAATACATGTGCAACCAGCTTGTTTTCCCCAAAATTTACTAAATATATAATCATGTATAATCCCTAGGCGAAATCGATAGTTCAAAAGACTTTTCTTTTAAAGTAAAATGTCGGTAATATTTAGAATAAAATGTTTCATGAAATGGACGAGAAAAATTAGTTAATAGTTTTAAGAAGTTAAAAGTTAGATAGTAGAAAATATTATGGGAACTGAGGGGAAGTATTTATTCGTATTTTAATTATACTAAGAGCAAAAATTAAAAACAAATAGTATTTACGAGTTTTAAATGTGTTTTTCTTCTTGACAATTCTGTAAAGAGACGTTTGATAAAAATCATTGGAGTTTAAGTAACTCAATGCTGGGGAATAATTGTAAGATGAAAAACATAAAAAAAGGGAAAATATAAATGGATAAGTACTTACATTAAAGTGAAAATCTTTTTTAGTATTAAATAACTTAAGAATATAAAACAATATGGAACTATACTAGGTTGGCGGGTTCTCGGTAGTCGCTGAAAGTAGCTACTCCTGAGAAAGAAGTGTAGTGGAAGGTTTATATAAAATAAAAAAAATAAGAACTAACTATAATGATGCATAAAACAGAAAAAAAAATTGTGAAAAACATGATGGTACGGAGTACTATAGTAGAAAGGACAGTGGATTCCTGACAACTTAATTTAACTAATAATATCAACTTTAACATAAATAAAAGCTAGCGATTTTGGAAACATCAGGTATTTTTTTATAATTTTTAATTTAATATCGTGTAATAACAGTAAAAATAGGTTATGATGTTTGGAATTTTATCTCCTATTACAATAAGTAAACAAATATAATGTTATAAAAGCACAAATAGTGTTAACACAAAGGGCATAATATTATAAACATACATACATTGGCTAAGTAAAACTGATGCAGTATGCTTGTTTATTGTTAGAGTGGAAAATGACTAGTTTTATAACCTATCTGTTCAACACATCTTTTGGGATTTATTGTCTTACTACATTACCATCATATTAAAAAAATATATTGTAGGACATAATTAATTTTTAATTTCATCTAATTAGCAAGCTACACTTGTACAAAGGCGTCATTTCCAGCAAATAACTTACTAATCAAACCCATCATTCTGCCTTTAACTGCAGCGAAGCAGTAATGCTTTGCTCTCCACAGAGTGGTCACTCTCGGGTTTACTTCACTTGTTTACTCGGCAAGGACTACACACATTCACTCCTTAGCTTCTAAACGCTTTCAAATTTGGGACACGTTAAATGACCAACTATATGTATGTGCACATGGATTTGTCGACTATTTAAAAGCTAATATTATTTTTGGTTGGGTTTGCTTTTATCGGTGGCTAAAATCGGTCGGTAAGGAATGGGGGAAAAAGTTATGCGCATTCACGAGCTCCTTAGTGTGAGAATTACGCTAATAAGTGATGATAATATGTTTTATTATTAATGTCATCCATGAGGCCAATTTGATGTCTTCAACCAACGCTGCGAAGCAGTTGCCATGGTTTGTCAAGACTGACAAGTTAGGATGATCTTATGATGCTTACAACGTTGCCTTTTCGTAGTATGATTGCTAAAGGACATCACAAAACCCGGCTCTGAACACTGAGGAATCAGGTTTTCCATCGGAGCCTTAGATGTGCGGCCCTCCAATCAGACGCACTTGCCGTCACGAATACCAATCAGGTAAGCATGCGGCTCACTTGCAGTCCGCCATGCCGTCTACCTTCCACTCTCTGAATACCCGAGTGAACGGTACCTGCGCGTAGGTTTTTACGTTGCTTACGAGGATTGGTGTTAATCTGAACACTTGGGCACACATTCAGTTCATTTGGCATGATATTAGAAAAGGCGTTTATGTATAACATTTTTACGCTTTTACTGGCTGAAAATAAATTATTGAAGATTCGTTCTTATTAAAAAAAAAATATTCCTGTGACTACACTGCTAAAATATTTCACCCTAAATTATCAAAGAACACTGATAACAATTCATCTCCGAGTCTTCGTAAATTTACGGGTTTATTCGTAAATTTTAGGACCCCTAGTTAGCTTTATGTGAACATAAACTTACTAGGATCATCTTGGAGTGTTGAAAACCTTCATAAATCCTGTTTATTCCACACATGAAACATCCTTCTTCGTCCACGTGGATGTTTACCTTGTTTACAAGGGAGCACAGAAGTCGTAATTTGTAATTCGACGTAGTTTCCACAAAAATCTAGTTATCTGGAAAGTGCGTAAGTGTGTTGTAATCCCTAAAGCCGACTCACAACAGCCGTCGCACTGACCCGCCAGCCGAGCGACTTGCGACACTCCGCTCGGCCGTCATAAAAGTTTCCATTATACACGCTGCCAACTGTGAGAAAATAAACTTAAATTTTGGATAACATTTGTCTTGTTTAATTATATTAGCTTGACAATCATGTAAGCTATGCACTTATAATTCATAAAACTTTTTTTTTTTTCACGCTTCGATTTATTTAAACATTTTCAGAGTTAGTGTGCGTAATTAATTTCACTTGTGTGAATTGGACGATTCTTTATCGAGACACAACCTTTAAAACGTGTTAAAAAATAATTTAAAAAATACCGTGCAAGCATCTAGATCAATAAAATACCTAAAAAACGAACTAATACAATATTTGACACGCAAAAGCCTTGCAGACATTTGGATGATATAATTTCGTACCTCAAAAGTATGGAGTCATCCAAGCTTTTGACGGACGGGCCATATGATTGAGGGACAGACGCAGGTGACGGACTGTTGTAGTTCCGGCTGGACGGTGTAGTCTCACGATGATAAGCAGGGATTTGACACTTGTGAATGTAACTTGGTAACCGACGGCAACGCAAGCGCATGCGAGGAGTGGAGCAACAGGCGTGATGGAGCGGGTCCGCCCTACTTCACCCGCGTGACGTCCGCGGGCAGCCAATCAGCGCGCCTACAACCCTGCAGAGACGCCCTGTGATCTCCCGCAATGGGGGCGCGTCTGTCCCGAACCCGCGAGGGCGAGCTTTAGGTCAGTCGAGAGACACCGGCTCGCTGTAATTTTTTTTGTAAATGGATCAGGAATATTCATGTAAAATTACAGATATTTGTAAATTTGTACATTAAGTGAAAAGACTGTTCGCAGTTATACTGGGTTCGGATTCTTACCCGGGCATTTATGCTTTGTGTTGTCCCAGTACATTCAATAGTTAAAGTTATTTGCTCACCGTTCCCTGAATAACTCCCTAGTATTAACAGCACACAGAAATTTAATAAGCACAGTAAAACAAAATAAAGTCCAATGATTAAATATTCGATTGTATTTTCCATAGTTTGAAAAAGGTGTCCTGGAGTTAAATATCAATTAAATTTCTGCGCCAATTTTCGTAAGAAATACTCAGTATTATCTTTGAATATATATATATATATATATATATATTCAAACGTATTATCTCAATAAACATATTTCATAAATACATAGCCACATGTTGTACAAAGTTGCAATATCTTTCTTGGCAACTGTTTTACAAAGGAATCTTTTGTGAAAGCACAGAAAATTATTTTTCTGTGTTTATGCTTCTCGGAGCCAACATGTTTACACCTTTATATTTTCATTTTTATTTAGCTGATACGGCTAGGTATTTACATAGGCCTATAAAAAATTCTTAGCCTACGTGTATTTCCTATACTAAAAATTAAAGTTATATTTTTGGCGTTCTATATTATGTTTTTATTTTATATTTTAAGACTAGTTTATGAGTGAGTAGGCCTACTTAAGAATTAACAGTGAATATCTGTCCTATACTTATGTGTACGAGTGTAGTGGTTTATGATTAGCACAGATAAAATAATAGTACCAAAAATCAAACTAAAATTATTTAAAAAAATGGTAAATTGATGGAATTTGGAAAAAAAAGTTTAGTTACATTTTGCATGAGAAAGTGTTCATGAGAGTGTTTTTTGTTTTTGTGGAGAGGGAAAATTTAGGCTTTTGAAATTGAAAAATTAATTTTGGTAAAGTCTAGAATAGTGACGCATTAATGACAATCATGAACCTCTACGTTCGTCTTTATATCATTATGTCATTATATTTTTAAGACAGTACTAATTTTTAAGGATGCCCTTCTTGGAAAAGACTACTAAATTTGCACAGGATAAAATGACTGCTGGTGAGAAAACCTGCGGTAAACATTAGTTTATGTTTTTTTATCACTCTCGCTCCCCCTTCCCTCCTTCCTCGCTACTCAATCGTTAGTTAACTTTTCAGATGTTCTCCGAAGCTTTTAAATCTACCACTAGAGGTCAGAACTGGCATGCTCGTGGGTGTTCCTCCCCCCCCCCCCCCCCAAAGTGGACCGTGACATACCAGAAAACAGAAGGACGTTGCTATCATTGAGGTCGTATTGCATGGATTGGTAGTCTGTCCTACAGTTGAAGTCAGTCTGTTCAACAATTGGTTAGGAAAACAAACCGTACCTGCATAAAGGCTAATGAACGAAGTTTATTTGATAGCGTAAAAAGGAACTCGCTAGGAAGAATAGAAAAAATCCCTTTATGAAGCGACTATTATTGAACAGAGACGTCGACAACATATCAGCAAGGAATCAACGTTAAACTTCATTTTGAATATTAAAAAAAATTGCTATCTCGTTGGTAAAAGGGGAGGAGGAGGTTTAATTTGACTTCATTTATCAACACCATGCCAGTTCACAAGCAGTTAATGTCCGAGTGAGACACTAAGATAGCTCGTGTCACATTTGCTGTTTGCATGGCGGAAAATGTTTTAACCCGAATTGCATGCAGCTACACGCAAGGTTAATTAAAAAAACTTAACTTCTCGAGGATAAGCAGAGTGTGCTAGCTCTGTTAATACAACGAAGCACACCACCACAAACTAATTTGTTGGACGCAGGAAATAAACATCTGCAACAGTTACCATACATTTTTTAAAAATATAATTCGCGGTAGTTAGCAGAGTAATTGCACATTATTTATGCTGTGAAAACGTAACTTTCTGCGAGTCTTTTTTGTCCACATGTTTTATTTCCAACCAACGCACGCCGTAATTGTTTCACGGGCGTTGCCATAGCACCGCGCTCCGACGACACACAATTGCAAAGCCTCAACTTATGTCCGACGTATACTGATCGCTGATTGGCCTACGTGCCCTCTGACGTAGTGGATGGTATGGGCGATGGTCCGAATCTCCCTGCGTGAACACAATGGTCAATTTAAACTTTTTGTCCCAATCTGTGTCCTTTGGTAGCATAGAAGAACAACATTCGTGATTTTTGCTAGTTCCTGTTCCCGTTTCAAAAAGATAAACATAAAATAATGGACGGAGACTTAATATTGATCTGTGCTGTTCGTTTGCGAACGGCGCTTTTCGAAGGCCGAATTCACCAATTCTTTTATTACCCTTTTCTTTTGCCTTTCATGATAAATAAATATTATTGAACGCCCATAACTTTCACAAGTTAAATTAAAATTCAAAACTAAGCTGCTTTCTTATTTACAATTCATAAAAAAAGTAAACAAAAACGATCGAAAAACTTTTATTCTGGCGTTATATATTCACTGCGCTCTGGTGACTACTTTAGGAATCAGTATATTCAGACATCGGACATCACAATTGTAGATAGGGCGGTTTTCCGTGCGTTAATGTGAATTCCTTCATATATTTTTCTATCTGGACGTTGCCAACTGATGAGAAAACTTAAATTTTGGAGACAATTTCTTTTGATAACTCAGCAAACTAATTTATTTTTCACTTAGTATTTATATAAACATATTAAGCGTTACCATGCGTAAAAAAATAAATTTCTGCAACTTAACACGATTTTGTTTTTCAAAAACAACCTTTAAAATGTGTTCAAACGTAAGTTACAAAATAAATATTGTAGTGACACAACTCTATATGCCTACACGTTGTTCTATAAATCTATCTTGTTATTAACTATGATGTTTGATTTGTGGGTTTCAAACATAATAATGTACCAAATTAAAGCATGTGTTTCTAAGAAAATAAAAAAAAACCGTTGGAAAGTGTACTTAAATGAACAACCTCTTTGGATATATCGATTGTTGTCAATACCTTTATTCGCTTCAATATTTTGTTTCTCTAGTGTTTAAGTATGTTGGCCATTGTTCGTGTTCTCATATTTCAGATTACATGCGTTTATCTTAAGCATATAATGTTTTTTTTTTCTTTTTCCATTGCTGCCCTAAATTTCCATCAGGTTATGTGCCCAGATCATTAATAGTGTGTTAAATTAAAGTTTGCGAGTTCAGAAAGAAGTAATTAGAGTGGAAGTGTTTATCGAACTTATCGTGCCTGTTAGATCTTTCAACAATTACGGACTTGAAATGGCTGAATCGCGACTCCCAGCTATTCGAAAGTTGGAAGGAAGGTCCAACTACTCAACATGGAAGTTCGGTATGGATAATTCTTTTTGAAGAGCAGCTTTGGCAGTATGTTACCGGCGAAAAAACGAATCCGGCCAAGGACGCATTCGCCAAATCGAGGATTAATCTAATGATAGAAGAACATCTGTACCCTGTGGTAATGGGTTTTAAAACATCTAAAGAGGTATGGGATAAGTTAGAGAATACATAAAGATTTTCAAAATTAACCTTTCCCAATTTGACAACATGGAAAGTTATCTCAATGAAATCATGTCCATCTCTCAGAAATTAAATAATATTGGATCACCAATAGAAGATGAGTTTATAGGTGTCATTATGTTAAATGGTTTAACGGAAGAATACGATCCTTTAATTATGGCATTAAATGCATCAAAGGATTCTATTACGAGTGGCCAAGTTAGGACATTGCTATTACTAAAGAGTTTAATGAACCTAAGGAGGGTGCATTATTTTCTAAAAGAAAATACAAGTTTAAATGTTTCTATTACAATAAAATAGGGCACAAGTCTTTCGAGTGTCCTAATAAAAATAAAGTTAAAGGAAATCAAACCAAAAATAAACCACCCAATTTCAATAGGAAATATAATGTTTAAAAGCATGATCAATCTAAAATTTTTATGCAACTGCATTGTCCACAGATATAGTTAAAGAAAATGAATGGATTATTGACAGTGCAGCGACCATCCAAATGTATCTTAAAAAGGATTGGTTTAAAGAAATAAAACCTAAAAAGTTAGATATAACAGTAGCTAACAATAATAAAAAACAATCATCTGAAGGTGATGCCCAATTAACTGATGATTTAAAAATAGGCGATGCTTTGTATGTTCCCGACATTTCACATAATTTATTATCAGTTAGCCAAATGACCAGCAAAGGACTAACATTTATCTTTAATAAGAATGAGTGTCAAATTTTAAACGAAAAAGGGTTGATAGCATCAGGGGAGAATAAAAATGTCTATATAAATTAAATATTATAACCATGAAGTTAAAAGTATTGTTGCTAATACATCCAGTCATAAAGTTTGGCATAGCAGGTTCAGTCATGCCAATAAGTATTCAAGGAAACTATTAATTGATAGTATGGCCGATGGCATCAATATATCAGGATCTGCGGATTCTGAAAAGTGTATTTCATGTGTAATGGGTAAACAAACCAGGAGACCTTATAAAACGGTTGGCACCAGTGCTGAAGATATTTTAGAATTAGTACATAGTGATCTCTGCGATCCTATGTCTCTACCGAGTTGGGGTGGTGCAAAATATTTATTGACATTTGTGGATGACTTTACAAGGAAAAATTTTGTTTACTTGTTAAGAAATAAATCGGATGTGACTAAGACATTTAAAAATTTCAAGGCTCTTGTTGAAAATCAAAGTAATAAAAAAATTAAAATTCTTAGAACAGATAATGGTCGTGAATAGGTTAATTTTGAATTGCAGAACTATTAAAATTCTAGAGGAATAATTCATCAGAAAACAGTTGTCTACTCACCCGAAAAAAATGGTGTGGCCGAGCGCCTTAACAGAACACTGATAGAAAAAGTTAGGTGTATGCTACATGATGCTAACCTATCAAAGCGTTATTGGGGTGAAGCAGTAAGTACAGCTAATTATTTGAAGAATATGACACCGACTAAAGCTTTAATTGGTAAGACACCGGAAGAAGCCTGGACCGGGAGAAGAATTAATTTATCGCATTTACGTATATTTGGATGTGAAGCATGTATGAGAATAAATGACAATAAAAGGAAGAAATTAGACTTCAAAAGTAAAAGATATATATTTACTGGTTATGCTCAGGATAGAAAAGGGTATAGGTTGATTGATTCTGACGATCCAACTGATATTACAATAGCTTGGGATGTAGTATTCATTGAAAATGATGCCCAACCACCTACGTTAAAAAATAATGAAGATCGTAACCATGAATATGATGATGCCCGACCAACTACGTCGAAGAATAATGACAGTCATAACGATAGAAGTGAGGTTCCCATAATGTTTAGAAATGAGAATTTTTCTGAAGATAAAGATTTAGGAAATACTGAAGATGAGGACTCAAATGAAGACGTCGATAATCAAGAAAGTTCTGACGAATTTCTATTTAGAAATAAGAATTTTTCTGGAGATGAAGATTTATGAAATACTGAAGATGAGGACTCAAATGAAAACGTCGATAATCAAGAAAGTTCTTTCGAATTTCTCGACTTTGAAGAACCAAAAGAGGCTGTGAGGAGGAGAAGATATCCAGCAAGGGAGAGACGACCACCAAAATATTTTCATGACAGCGAATACAGTGCTTTGATTATAAATGAAGAATATCCCAAAAGTGTTGAAGAAGTGAAGGCTTTAGCTGAAAAAAATAAATGGTTGGACGCCATGGAAAGTGAATACAATTCATTGATTCAAAATGATACTTGGGAAATAGAAGATTTACCCAAAGGACAAAAGGCAATTCCTTGCGAATGTGTGTTTACAAATAAAACAGGACCAGACGGTAGCAGAAATGTCTATAAAGCCAGATTAGTGGAGAAGGATTGTTTCCAGCAGTTTGATGTTAATTATTCAGAAACATTTGCCCCTGTACTAAATTAATTATTTGAATCAGTTGGCAACGATAAGTATAAAAATTATTTGATTCAAACAAGAAGTTAACAAATTAAAAATTCGTGAAAGTTAAAATACATGAATTTAATTTAGCGTAGGCATAAGGACAGTGGTGCAATATTACCTGTAAGGATCAGACAGTACCATAAATGTTGTGATAACCAACAGAACTATTCAACGCTCCTGAAGAATAATCGATGTACCGTAAAGCTTCCAGAGGCAATTAGCAGTCGTCACAAACCGCGATCCTATTCTGGCTCTTGGGGTTTCGGCTGGTGAACAGGGTCCGAGGTTGGATTCGGCTGTAGATGGCTCTTGGGATTGTCATACCAAATCTCTTCATTACTTCCTTCGGTCAACGTAGAGGACTCATTTTTAAATAATGTGCTGAATGTCTTGAAATTGGTGTTTCATCTTGATAGAAATTTAGGGCAACAGTGGAAAAAGAAAAAAAGCCATTATTTACTTAAGATAAATGCATGTAATCTGAAATATGATAACATGAACAATGGCCACATACTTAAACACAAGATAAATAAAATATTGAAGCGAATAAAGGTATTGACAACAATCGATATATCCAAAGAGGTTGTTCATATAAGTACACTTTCCAACAATCTCTCTTAATTATATGAACAAATAATTAAACAAAAATGCAAACTTCAAAAAAAATACACACATATTATCTAATTCAAAATTTTTTTCAGACCAGAATTGTCCATACAAAACTTCAATTTTTTATAAGTTAGAGCCTTCGTTAAATAATCGGCAACCATCTTCTCTGTAGGCAGATTTCACTTCCACTTCTTTCTTCGCCATAGCGTCCCGGACAAGATGATACCTAACATCTATGTGTTTCGTTTTTCTATATGATACTGGATCAACCACAAGCTTTCCTGCTCATTGGTTGTCATTGAAAATGGTAATTGGTTGGTGGAATTCTTCCAATTCGGGGTACAGCTTCTTCAAATATAGAGCTTCCTTCGTCGTCTCTGACAATGCGAGGTATTCTGCTTCCGTTGACGAAGCAGCCACTGTCCTCTGTTTTCTGGATTCCCAGGATACTGCTCCATCAGCCAGAGTAAATATAAATCCAGTGTATGAATTTCTATCGTTCCCCTCACCAGCCCAGTCTGCATCTGCATAGCCGGTTAATTTACAATTATTTTTTCTATACACCAAACATACATCTTTTAATCCTTTTTAAGTACCTTATTACGCGTTTTGCAGCGTTCCAGTGGGGTCGACCATATTTCGTGTTATAAGTACTGACTCAACTTACTGACAGCGTGACAAATATCTGGTCTAGTCAACACTGCTAAATACATTAATGATCCAATAAACTGTTGGTAGGGCTTGCCTGAATTTCATTCACATCTTCTAATTTAGCTGCTGGTTCTAATGGAGTGCTAACAGGTTTGCAGGCTTCCATAACAAATCTTTTAATTACCTCTTCAATATAATCCTCCTGGTCAAAGTATATCTCAAGTTTCCCTTTTCTTCTTATGCAAATCTCCAGACATCTTTTATCTTCTCCGAGATCCTTCAATTTATATTCTTGGCTTAGCAAATTTTTAAGTTGATTCCCTTCTTCTAAATCGTTGAAGAATATGAAAAAATCATCAACATATCGGGCAACAATCTTTCTTGTAATACATATATATATATATATATATATATATATACAACTGTCATAAGCTGACTTCTTATAATTTAATAGCAACATATATTTATCAATCTTCTTATGCCATGACCTAGAGGCTTGTTTTAAGCCGTAAATTATTTTTTTAATTTACAGACAAAATTTTCTTTACCTTCAACTTCAAAGTTTTGCGGTTGCGACATATAAACTTCTTCATCTAAGTTGCCGTACAAGAATGCTGTTTTTATGTCAACATGATGAATCTTCAATCCCTTTTCTGCTGAGAGCACAAGTAGTAATCTTAGTGAACAATGCCTAAGTACAGGGGCAAATGTTTCTGAATAATTAACATCAAACTGCTGGAAACAATCCTTCGCCACTAATCTGGCTTTATAGACATTTCTGCTACCGTCTGGTCCTGTTTTCTTTGTAAAAACACATTCGCAAGGAATTGCCTTTTGTCCTTTGGGTAAATCTACTATTTCCCAAGTATCATTTTGAATCAATGAATTGTATTCACTTTTTTTACATTAAAAGATAAATAAGACGTATTATTTTTGCACCAATTCCTCTTCAGTCATAGATTTAGAAAACCATATAGCCTATTCAAGTATCCAAAAACAAAAACTAAACACATGAAAGTAAACAGACATTTAACAAAATATTTCATATGTCATAGAGAACACATGCATATATAGTAATTCTTACTATTGTTTTGAAAACTCAGCGTTTAAAATATTTAACAGAGTGGAATAAATTTTACAAGCGGATATAGAAAAACTTCCAAACCTTCTAATATAATAAGATTAGACACGCGAAAACTTTGTAGACATTTGGAGGTTGTTTTTTTCATCCGTCCGTCGGAAGTATGACGTTAACAAACTTTTGACGGGTGGACGGATGAAAATTTTCTAGCCATCTTATTAGCTGCAGGTCACATGATTGAAAGACTGGCAGAGGCGACGGACCATCGTAATTCCAGCTTAAGGAAGTAGCATCCTGAATTTTTTTTAATACGTCGTGTTGTACACAAGCTTTCAAATTAATTCATAATATAACCATATATTATTGTTTATAAATGATATTTTAATAAAAAAGTTCATATTTATATTTTCTATGAACTTAATGGCACATTTCTATATCAGTCTTAGGTTGTACTGAAAGCATGGAATCGTGTGGTATACAGTAATGGATTAACCGTTCGTATGCAGCATTCGTCTTCAAAAATGTTTTCATATACGTATCATTAGTATATCATTCATAAGTCAATACAAATTTAGATTTTCTCAAACCCTTAAACTAAGGCATGTGTGGTTTTAGGAAAACCTAATTGTTATTGATTTACTGAATTATATACTAAAAGTAAATGGTTCTAAGACGAAGGCAAAATACAAACGGTATATTGTAAACCATATTCAGTACATGCTAGGACTGGCATAAAAAAAATTAATAAAAAAACATAAAATTAGTATTTGTTTAGTAGAAAATTTATTTTATAAACAACTAGCTGACCCGGCGAACTTCGTACTGCCTAATAGTCAATTAACGTCGTGTTAACTTTTAGCTAAACTGAATTTAGGATTTTATTAATGTAATAAAATGATTGCTAAAAATTCAATAAAAGGACAAAAATCAAGTATTTCAATGGCGTGTCAGCAAAACATTTGCTTTATTAAAGCTATGTATTTTGCTGCATGGATTGCACTCAGATTGATTCTCTTCAATGAAGCACCTTGTGATATATGACATTTTTCGTTTTGTTTTTAGGTGCAAGAACAAATAAATCGGATGGTTTGCCGACACGTGAACATGCCACGTACAATTGACCATGAGAAAAAAATGCATGTTCTAGATTCAGACCACAAACACTTAAGGATTGGCTTTGTGATCTATTAATCGTCATGGCGAATGCAAGACAAATCGGAAATTGAATTTATTTAAACTCAAAGGGCATATCGGTTGGGAAAGTCGGAATCCTCGGAATGAGAACTTCCTCGCCTTGTGAATTTTCCTTTAAGTATCATCGCTTGAATCACATTGATCATCAGTTTTCTTATCACCAAATGCGTTCCATTGCATAGTTATTGTTGGTTTAGATTTCGAATCGTGATGACTTTCGAGCCAACCTTCAATTGTAAATTGTGCGGTGGTAAGCCAGGCACATCCAATAAGTTTAAAAATTCAGTCTTCGTTTGTTACACAGTCAATAGAGTTGAATGAATGCAGAGTACCAGCGATTTTATTCTGAATTACGAAGTTTAAGTCATCCACATCTTTGTTCTTAGCCGCCAGAATTGCTCGCTCATTCAACCATTTGTTATTTTTGTGGTAAGCAATTGTGTTCGGGAACACTTTGTTGATGAGATCGTCTTTCGATGAGACGAAATTTGTAAAATTTTGGAGGAAATGAAATCAATTCATTCAATTCGTCGACAGGAACATGGCCATTACCGATAGTCAGCAATTGCTTGGAGAAATCTTCAGCAGATGGATCGTTCAACAATGAAACACTCATGTTTGCTGCCAGATGAAGTTTCTTCACATAGCGCCACAGATTTGATGATTAGAGGCAAGCGTATATTTCATCGGCAGCAGTCGATCTTGGAATGACTGTCAGTGTTTGGCGGAAATCGCCAGACAGTAAAATCATTGCGTCTCCAAAACATCTCGAGTCATCGCAGATATTTCAATGTTCGGTCAAGTGATTCCAATGTGCGTTTGTGTGCCATTGTGCATTCATCCCAGATGATGATTTTAGATGATACTAAAACTTTGGCCATTGCGGAGTGTTTCACAATGTTACAAATCAGTTGTTCAGTAGTTTGAAGGTTTAACGACAATTTTAACACTGAATGAGCCGTACGGCATCCTTCAAACAATGTGGCCGCTATTCCAGAAAAAGCAACTCCTACTGCAATGTTAGATCTCGCGCGAACAGTGGCCAAAATCAATGGCATGAGGAATATCTTCCCAGTTCCACCGGGGGCATCCAGGAAAAATAAGCCACAATTTCAATCATCAATTGCCTTCATTAATGTCTCATACACTTCCTTCTGTTGGGGTTTAAGCAGGGGTACATTCGTTTGAACTGATTGGTCTGATTCATGTCAATCGTATTCACGTTCACTTTCCAATTGTTTATTTGTAAGAATTTATGCTGTGCATCTTCAAGGGGTTGCAATGTTCCGATTCGATGGTGAATCTAGCCTTGAATCTGTAAAGTCGAAAGCGAAGTCAGTATTACTGATTTACAATCACAAATTTGTTGAAATGTTAGCAAGCCTTATTTATTTTACAGGCAAATACAGAGTAAATAAAGTACCTTGAATGTCGGATTAAATCTCTGTTCTTCGATAATGTCTGCCCCAAATGAAGTCTTAAAAACAGCCATTGTATTTTTGAGTGTTCGCTAGGCAATGTCGTGATTCTGGTGTTTCACCACGAAGCAATGTTTTTTATTGTGTGCTCATGATAGTTTACAGAATTTTTCACACACAAAGTGTGGGGCCTGTTATAGTACAGAATAATTTGACTACCACAATGTGGGCATGTTATAGTGTAAGTTTACATACGAATTTAACAGGAACCAATCGAATCAAACAGTATATTGACTGCAGTTTTTTTTAAAAATAATTTTAGAATTTTTCCCGAATTTATAGCTAAATAATTAATAATTTACAAGATGACGGCCAAATATTAAGATGGCGGGTGCCACAGTAACTGCACTCGGGCAGATAAAAATAAAACTTAAATGGTAGTAGCGCCCTCTAGCATACGAAAACAATATGCCGAATCCAAGATGGCGGTCTCCAGTAGACTAAACCAAGATGGAGGACGTGACATCATACAATCTGGCGATACATTTACCTTGGCATTAGTGGGGGTAGATCAGTCTGCCGGTGGCTTCCGTGGAGGAAATATCTGTCGCTATTTTTTTGCCCTCACTGGATTCGAACCGAGGACTCCGAGCTCCATGACATTAGTGGGTTTTTAATTTAGATACAATTAAATATTATGATTAATTATTTTTTTATAAATTATACAAAAAATTCAAATTTTTGGATAATAATAACAGATTTTCAAGATTATGGCCGTAACAAAAATTGCAATGATGACATTATAATTCAAAATGGCGGAAAGTTCTAGAAAACAAAATGGCGAATGTTACATCATAATTAAAAATTGCTGAATCCAAGATGGTGGATCCAAAATGGCCCGCCGGGATCAAGGTCAAGGTCGAGATAATATATTACGACCACCGTGACGTCACAATCCAAGATGTCGGACATCGGCTCCGGCTCCACACTCCGTCTCCAGGGCTCGAAAATACCAACCTATACTATGCTATGTTATGAATTTATTTAATCATGTAAAAGGATGAAATAATATAAGCAAAATAATTTACGATCACTACAGCTTTAACGCTCACGGCAAATGCGGCTGGAGAGGTTTAATAAACTTGCTCGAGGAAAGAAGGCATTACTCGGACGCAGGTAGTGGCCGCACTTCCAGGGTGCGGCGTTGCCAAATGGGACTTCGACCCTCCGTGGGAGGACGTGGAAACTAGCGAGCGGCTTCTTAGACCTGTAAAAACCTGGTTTTTATAAGGTTAGGGCAGTGAAAACGAGACGCACCGACTTTACTACCGCGCGTGTTTCCGCTGTTAACTTCGGGAATTCGAGGGCCGTGCTCCATTTGGAACATAAAAGGAAAAAAAAAAGAAAAGAAAAACCTTAAATGTTCAAGTGACCCGATTTCGGAGGCAAACCTTTGGCTAGAGCCACACGTATTTCGCGTATTCACTCAGCAGCAAATAGACTTAGAAGCACACAGTTTTATAAACATACAAAATATACTTTTACAAGTTATGCCTGTTCCAAGTTGCGTGTTTCTAAGTAATGAGTATCGTAAGTTATGTGGTTCAGCGTTGTGTGTTTCTAAGTTATGATAGTTCTAAGTAACGGTGTTCCTAAGTTGTGTGTTTCGGCGTTGTGTTTCTAATTGCGTGTTTCTAAGTTATGCTCGCTCTAAAATATGACAGTTCTATTTTATGTGGATTTTGAAGTGAAAACTTATTTAGCCGCGTTGAACGATTTTTGGTAGGGGCAAAACTTATGGGTTCTCGTCACCAACATGCTAGTGACGTGTTGCGCCAGACTGGCGACGCGCAGTGGCCTGTGTACATGTATATGCATATATATACTAATACATTGTATATATATATACTAATACATTGTATATATACTTATACATTGTATATACTCGACTGTATCATGTGCGTGTTGGACTCTTTTTTGTTGGGTAAAATCTTGTGAGTTCGCGTCACCGACATGCTATAGTAACAGTAAGTGAAGTTAAATTGACAGCGTGAAAAGTTTAATTTGTGTATAGTGTGCATTGCCCAGTGAACACATGATATATGTCTGACATCACTGGTAAGTCAGAGCTAGGTAATGAATTTTTACGTAATTTTTAAATACCACTGACAGCTGTTGTGACTAAAAAATATTATGTAAGGGTAAAACATATCATGCTGACATCATACTGATATTTATAAAAATCGAGGTATACAGAGCTGAGAAAATCAGTATGAAATCTTCTGAAGCTCTCGGCCGATTATATATAAATAAAGAATATTAATTTTATTAATTTAAAAGTAATTGTTTACAATAATCCTCCGAAAAATAAAACAGGAAACAAAAAAATGTATATATTTTATAGCCAATAAGATCGAGTCCAAATTTTATATTGTTTCCAACTACGTACAAAATAATTTTACATGTGATCGTGACCTTTTATCCCTTCTCCCCTAAATATTAGACAGAATGCATTGTCATTTGTAGAGGCGTGGTGTACGACTAACATATAATCTTACTAAAATGCCTGATTGTAAATAGGTTGCGTAGCATTGCGGATAGCGCATAAAACTGGCGTATGTTAGGTACTAGGTTCCGGTTACGAGTGTTGCGATTTTTCGTATATTATTTTTTGTATTTGAGTCACATTGAATTATTTTAATTATGTATTTATAATTTAATAATAATTATGATTTCATAAATAATCATAATAACAATACTCGAGTCCTTATTTTATTTATTTATTATTATTTTAATAAAAAATATATAAAAAAAAGGTTTCGAGTGAGATTCGAATCTGAATTGCTAGGCATTTGAAAATATTATTATTAGTAATATTATTACTATTCGACGCCTGGTTTAATAGATAACATTGAGGATCATTACTATGTCATCGGTATGTAAAATCCACTTAAGGGAGTTCATAATGATGTCAGACTAACATCATCATTATGTCATTAATGTTGCGTCAGTATCTGTTGTAAAAAAGTGCGAAATATTTATTCAGACTATAATTAATTAAAAAATTAAAAAATAGAACACAATTATTCCAAATTTTTACTTTTTCACTTCTGTCGGCAGTCCCCATGAATGTTTATTATTTTTTTGTTGAGAATCCTAAGTTATGAGTTGTGTGTTTCTAAGTTATGTGTGGATCATATAACATACATATGCTTCACGTCGATGATGGAACTACAGTACACTTGATGACCTTTAGCCAGCTGCAAGTTTAACACGCCAAATGATATTATCTTTGAAAGATTTGTGCAATGTGAGTGCATGACATTATGTAAGCTTTTGGACATACGCCATTGCTAAGCATATGCATGTCTTTAGAAGAAAACTACAAAAAACCCAAAAGACAAAAACACAAATTTCTCTGCCTCAGGACGGTAGGTAGCAGATAACAGTTCCGAAACGTCGCTTATTTCTGTTTTGAAAAACTATTGTGTTTGTTTCGTCTTTTCGTTTTGTCGTGTTTTTGTCTCCTTTCAACTGTTGTGCTGGGTTTTTTTGGGTTCAATATTTTTGTGCTGTCATCATTTGTGGTTTTTTTTAGTTATCTTCTGTTTTGGAAAACTATTGTGTTTGTTTCGTCTTTTCGTTTTGTCGTGTTTTTGTCTCGTTTCACCTGTTGTGCTGAATTTTTTTTGGGTTCAATATTTTTGTTCTGTCATCATTTGTGGGTTTTTTTTCGTTCTGTTAGTCCATTTTTCTTTGTTTATCTTTGATTGTTGACCATATTTCTGTTATAGAATATTATGTGGTGTTTATATCCTGTTGACAACAGCAATTTTTTGCTTAATTTGTGTTTTTGTCTTTTGGGTTTTTTGTAGTTTTCTTCTATAGACATACATGTGCTTAGCAATGGCGTATGTCCAAAAGCTTACATCAAGTCACACCAAATGATGCGAAGTTCTTATCGACAAATGATCACTTTAAAATATCATAATTATGTATATGCAAGTTGAGACTTGTCTGGAGTCTATCTTTGTCCATACCCAAGAAAAAAAACGCGGGTTGACGTTGCGATAGTCTAAAATTCAGATAGATATTATTTAATTGTCATGTTTTCACACACAAAAATGGAAATTACATTCGATAAGTACTTAGGGGCATCAAAGATAATTATTTCAAATTGAGTTTGAAATCTTAACTAGCATAATGTGCGCGTTCTCTCACAAGGATAAAGTTTTAGGAAATATTTGGTATTTTTTTAAGCGTGGTTTTCAGGTTCACAGGTTTATGACATTTAGGCATAATGTAACATATTTATACTGAGATGTACACATTGTCTTTTTTGTGAAGCGTTAAGGCCAACAAGGCGTTACAGGAAAATGAGACACGTATAAAAAAATGACATGTTTTGTTTCTCAGCTGGAAAAAAGTTTGAAATGGAAGTGAAGCACCCCACAGTGCTTCTCGGAATCATATTCCACGAGAGAGAATATTTTATTCGCTGTAAACCGGCAAACGGGCAGGAAAAAAAAGACCCAAACAAATTCGTGTCGTATAAAGAATATAATCGAATATAATAAAGAATATAATCGAATATAGGTTCTTAGGTTGGTGTTGCTATTGAAAAAGAAATGCTAGTCCGCTTTATCTTACAAGATAGTTTTCTATGCGCATGAGAATCAGAAGAATAGGAACCTTCTAAAGTTTTAATGATAATGAATTCGTTTACGATCCAAGTAGGCCTTTTCCAATAATGACCTCTGACCATTGACTCGAACACTTTCAGCAAAGCGATTATGAGGATCCAATTAGTGAGATACGTACTACGAATACTTAAACACTGCTTACTGACTCAAATTCTTGAACTGGCGCTTTAACTATACGGAATATGAAATAAATGTAATTTCTAGACAGAACAAAATAACCGTTTAAAGAAATTATATTTACCGCAACAGCTTACTATAGACTTATATACCTGACAGCAGGTTACACGAAGCGCAACACAGACCAAATCCTAGTGGACGGTAGAAGTGGAATAACTCCCGTAATGAGTCCCGTAGCCCGAAGCAGCTGGCTTGGATGGGGCTGGTGTGTGGCGGGAGAAGAGAAGGAAAATGAGAGTTAGTGTTTTACATCTGGCCATGATTCAAGGACATGTTCCGAATCACCGTGAGCTACCGCGGGGCTGAGGTGACTCGGTGGTTAAGACACTAGACATACTAACCGGTTTTAATACCTTTTCAGCCATCTTGAATTCAGTTTTTCATATTGTCACTGAATCATTCCTGGCAAATCCTGGGATGTTCCCTTACAATAGCTAGAGACCTGCATTATTTACTAGTACCAGACTGGACTCAACACTCTTGTACAATGTACAATGTTATGATTTTTATGTATTTTTAAACATTAAAACCGATTTTAATATTTAATCATTTAAAAATAAACTAGCAACCCGCCCCGGCTTCGCACGGGTGCAATAATTGATACTAAATATACTACATAATGTCTTTATATACTGGCCCCCCGGCCGGTACCGCCACAACCGTAATGTCACTGCATTTTTAATCTGTAATATCTTCAAAAATATTCATTTAAAATACATGCTGTATAGGGCCATATCGATATATATTAATGCACACTGTATTTAAGGTACTTAATTGGATGTGGGTTATCCCTAAGAGATGGACATATACCATCTGGGACTTTTTGTAGAACTTTTTAAGGTGTAGGCTACAATACTGTAGTACATTATTTTGATCTATCTCGTAGGGTTCAGCCAGCGTTTGCAATGCAAGCGCAAAAAAATGTGTTTATTTACGACATCACATTAGAAACCTCTAAAATTATCAGTGTTTCTCTACTATATTATGCATGTTTTAAATATATAAACCTTTTTCTTGAATTACTATATCAACTAAAATAAATCGCATCAAAATCCGTTGCGTAGTTTTAAAGATCTAAGCATACATAGGGACAGACAGACAGCGGGAAGCGAATTTGTTTTCTACTATGTAGTGATATTCTGCTATGTTTAAAAGTTACAGATACACAATGCTTTATTTTTCCAGTGAAATTACTTTGCGGACAACACTCATTTGAACATTATTTTACCTTCATAACATCTTAAATACTCAAGTGTCTTTTGCTAATTTAAAGATTCGCTGAGGCGGAAACATCCGAATTTTACTTTTCTCTGGTCACGATACTGTTCGGCCGATGCAGTCAAACGTTAAACAAATGTTGTAACCTCTCGTCAACTCAAAATATTTGGGGGTAACTTAAGTCATCCTACTTGCAAAAATAAAAAGGGCGGAGCTAGCGACGTTTTCGGTGTCGTGATAACCGTCAAGCATTATTCGACCAGCTTTACTGGAAGGTGTTGAAAGGGAAAGTTTGACAGTACGACAGTGTCTTCATTGGCGCATTCGAAATATAATATAGTTCGTTATAGTACTGAAAATAACATGCTTTGTTCTTTTTTTTTTTTTTTAAATTTCTGCAATTGACACAATCCAAAGCATGAACATAAGAAGGAAAGGAGGGCGCGTGTGCCATCTTCGGGTTCACAGGGATGAGAGATTTTTTTTTCTAACCTAACTAAAACTAAGTGTATTTTGGAGGGGTCCGGGTTAGGGAGGGACCTAGGTGCGTCTCAGGCCGAAGCCTGTACGCCTAGTCATGCTGGGATTAGCCATGCAGGGAGAGGGTCGCATGCAATCTTGACTAGAGGATCCACGCCCGGTCAGTTCCGAAGTTCTCCGGAGTGTGCCGATGGCTCGTGAAGAAGCGACTGCAGGGGTGTCCCGGGACCGACCACAGACGAGCACGGCCCTGTGACGCAGCCTCGAGCGAGCCAGCACGCAGACCGCTGCCAGCTCGGCTAGGACCAGCGGCCCGCCGTGGCTGTCGCAGACCTGTTTTCAGCACGAGCAACTGATCTGAGCCACCATATTGAATGAAATATATATTTTACGGTCATAGAGAATTTTTAATAACGCTAACCTTACCTAAATTTCACTTTAGTTACGATAACCTAACCTAACCTAACATACCCCCTAAAATTTAAAAATAAATATTATTTATTACATTGACCGAACCTAACCAATATTTACTTAGGTAATCTTCGGAACTGTTCGGGTTGTGATAGGCTTCGGTCTGAGACGCACCAAGGTCCCTCTCTCTCTAACCCGATCACTTCCTTAAAATGCTATTTGTTTTTATTTAGATTAAGGAAAAATAATTTCGTGGCTTTGATCCCTGTGAAATATATGATATTTGCCATTTTCGATATATTTTTGGTTGAAGTCAAAATGAGAACGAACACCCTCCCTTTTCCTTCTAGATTGCAAAATATTATTTTTTTGGTTACAGTTAAATGTAACGCTAATTACTTGCTGATGTGTTATTAACATTTATGTTTAACAATAGTCACGTAACGATGAGTTTTTTTTTTTTTACGATTCTCCCTAGATATTTCCTTACAAGCTTTTAAACAAACTTCCAGCATTTGCCTTTATGCAGCTATGGTTTGTTTTACTAACTAGTTACACTGTAATTTTTTTCAATATAACATAAATAATCATGTATATTAGCAGATATTTGTAAATTTGTATATTACATGAAATAACTGTAACACTACAAAATAGTATCCGCAGCAATACTGGGTTCGGATTCTTACCCGGGAATTCATGCAATGTGTTGTCCTAGTACTTCCAATAGTTAAAGTTATTTGTAAACCGTTCTCTGAATAGCTTTCCTGTATTAACTGCGCACATTTATAAGCATATCAAAACAAAATTAAGTCAAATTATTGAATATTCGGTTATATTTTACATGGTTTAAAAAATTATGCTTGAATGAAACATCAATTAAATATACAGTATTGCCATTAGATTGTACGAAGTTCCAATATCTTTCTTGTAGTATTAAAACCTTTTTCTTTGCAACTGGTTTACAAAGTAATCATTTTTAAAAGTTCAGATTTTAGAACGGATAAACACGCCATAGAGTCAAAAAACAAAAATTAAAATATAAATATTTTTTTTAACAGTCACCATTGCCCCACTAATTAATTCAACCTCATTTCAACGCTAGCGTGGCAATTCCCATTACAGTTTCCAGCCGGAAAACAGGCTTGTTACAACGTGCCGTGCCGTAGTCAGTCGTAAACAATGTCCTTCGTACCTATTAGAAAGTAGGTAGAACAGATCAAGGTGGCGTTTGTGTTGCATTAATTTCAGAAACCACCCCACATTAGCAATTCTTAGATTTTATAAATGCAAATAAAATGCGCTCGATATTTACTAGCTAGAAAATAATAATGAACTGGAATATTGTTTACAGCAAAAATTTATTGCGTGTTCTGCAAGTTTTCCTTTGTTTTGAGAACAATTTGTCATATAAGTATTTTATTTAATTATTTATTAAAACACGAACTAAATACAGCACTAAGATGGTCTACAATATGTCGTGTTTTAGCAGAGTAAACAAATACCCCTTCATTAAACACTGATAATATTACAGCATACTACAGAACACTATTTATAAAGAAAAAAATATATAGTTTATGTTATGTTTAATATTACTTAAAGATATTCTTAGGAAAAACACGTGAATACAATATATGGCATTTTATAAACTATAGTTGGTCATAATCTACTGCGTAGTTTTTATATTTCCAGCGCGATACCACTGTTAAAACGACTTGGTATCTGCTTTTGTTTTGTCAAGCAGTGTGAACGGTAACATGTTTTGATTACGGCGCTAAGCGCGAACTGTCTAAGGTAGTCTGGTATGTAATTACATATACGCCCATGATTCATGCGCAGACATTTGTACATCCTCAAAAAATTTTTTTCATATCAATGTAGTGCTAAAAATACTGCAGCGCCTCGTTTCGCCATTGTTTTGGCGAACCGTTGGCCCAAATCAGGTGCGTTTAACAGCTTTCTTCGCCGATCGTAGCCCGCTTAGCAAGAAACATTGCAGTCATGATCACAGGTTGTTGAATTAATGAAAGCAAGTAATAAAACATTTCCCGCGAAATACGACGGTGTTTAGTTACGCAGTGTTAGACCTCTAGAAGAGTTATAGAGCTATCATAATTTAATTTGTTATATAACATTATGGTTAAAGTTTTAATCAATATTTTATTGTGTAACTTTGAGCTCTCGGTATACGGCATTCAGTTGCGGTAATTTCGTAAATTCAACGTAAATGTGCAACAGGAAGTAGGAAGAAGCGCGCGCCATTCGATTATTCGGCGCGGCCTGCAGTTGGCGTTGTTTTGCGGCTAATCAGCGAGCGCAAACGTTTATATGGCGATTAAAAAAGAGAGAATGTGAGAAAGAGAAAGAAGCCACAGCTGTTGACCGCTCGTTCCGCTAACAGTACAAACAGTAAACAGTCCTTGACTGTAACTAGGAATCCGTGCTCGTTTTTACAACACAAGGTGCTAATGTCTTTGAATTCCTGGAAAGGCATGTCAGTATTTACGCGATCGTCATAAGATTGACGTAAATTAAGTTCATCCATGCGAAAAAGTATGATTTTCGCTTTGTCCCATAGGAGATGTTTTGGAATACGACTGTACGTCTGACACAGATAAATGCAGTCTACTTAGGCGTGTCTGCCATTGGAAAGGTACTCTTGTATTATTCCTTGCTTTTCGCACATGATATCGTCAAAACCAACACTGAATTGGCTTTTGCTTCTATTGGATTCACCACATCTGCGTTATCATTAAATGGGAAATACTCAAGGTCATTAACCGATCGCTAGACGCTGGTACTTTGACTGTTGCAGAGACTTGGAATAGAGGTACACATTTTCGAACCTAAGACCATTTGGTTCTTTTAGCAAACTCAGTAGAATGCATGTTTTCCCACAGTTGTACGAGCGTGCCATAATGCACTGTACGGTAGAAGGCTATAACGAGCCATGCCACAATTCGCACGCACTGGCTTCATCGTCTTGTGTTATGCGCACGGGCAAACACACTTCCTGCTTGACTACTTGCATTGTACTGACGAAATTGTATAGAAGCAAACACATTTATACTATTAGCTCAGTTGTACGTAAGGACTCGAAGAGGTAAGAACAAATAACACATCGGTGCAGGACTTGTGAACTCGCTGATAAACAATCTGCCTTTCGAGCTACATATTCCCGGCTACAGGTTCTGTGGTCCAGGAACGAAACTAGCCAAACGAATAGCTCGCGGTGACGTGGGCATTAATTCTCTTGACGAAAAGACCAAGCAGCACACTGCCTATTCCCTCAGAAAGTACCTGGAATAAAGACACAGAGCTGACGAGATATTGGCGCAGGAAGCCGAAGATATAAGTAAATCACCAGACGCGGGACTAGGAGAGAAAATCATGGCGTGGAACGTATCCAAAATCATGAAGGCCAAGACGAAATTAGGAATGAGTACTCGTTGAGCCAGCTACAATAAGTCAAAGACTAATTTACGCAAAACCAAGCGCAAGACTGGCGCAGGCATGTAAAAAGTCAAGCAAAAAATACAGACTCTCCTTTGCTTTTGCCTGCATTGGGTGCTCTCGGTGGCCTCATCGGTGTGACGCGTGGTATAGTGCGGGCAGTCAACACTTCGAAGAATGAGCGCAAGCAGGTAAAAGAAGCATGACACAATGCCAACATGGAAGCCATTGCCATCGGTAAAAAACGGCGCAGTACTTTACTTGCAACCTCACAAATTAGGTCGAGGCATGAGAAAAAAAGAGTGATAAAATCCTAAGTTCTTTGTCGAAACGTCCGCTCACCAATATAGATATAATTAAGTACGCTCGAAAACTGATAAAAAAAACCGAGGCGTGTTTTTGTCAGACACTTTACCCAGCAAGCCAAAGACTCGTGAGCGTGCCGTTATTAATTTAGATGTGTCTACGGGTCATGGCACGCACTGGGTAGCGTACATAAAGTATGGAAATATGACTGAGTACTATGACAGTTTTTGAAATTTACGACCTCCGCAATAACTTAGACGGTACCTGGGCCGGACCACTACATTGTTCTACCATTACGAAACCGAAAGTCGCCTAACCCAATAAACTGTGGTCACTCGTGTCTTCGCTTTTTAACTATAATATTTGTAGCAAACAACAAATTATTTGCTGTTAAAATAACTGTACTGACATGAAAACAAATCGGAGCTGCGGGCGGTCCATTTCCCGCTTCTGGATTTGGACGGTGATGGTGTATCGGACTCTTAGATTTTCAAACCTATAATGCCATACCGAATATCGACAAAGAAAATTGCAAGATCTGCTTCCTGTAAAGTGATGCGACCACTCAAGAAATACTGTTACATGTTGACTCTTACGAAATTGACGACATATGGAAATGTTACCACAGTATGTAGACTATCAACTTAGTGGAAATCCAAACACTCATAAAAGCATTTTAACATACAATAAATATGTCGATTTCACGACATCTGGGACGATATGTACCTTGCTCGGATTCGAACCAAAGGTGTTTGATGCAGAAAAAACGTACGGTTAGCGTGCGTATCTACGTGTCTACGCGTGCATTAAACATATTGCCCGTGAATGTCATAAGAATAAACTGTAATTTGGCCAGTTGAACGTACCTCAACGGAAGACTAAACAACATGCTGCACGAGTTTTCGCCAATGGTCCCGCCAGGATATAAACTGGTCGACGTACCACAAAGTATCATTTATGTTCCAGTAGTCGTGAAGTGCGCACACGAAATCCTTGTCCGAATCGTTGACCAGCGAGGATGCTTGGTGAATTTTCAAGACGGAGAAATTACACTATGTCAGCACTTGAAGCGATGGGTATTAAGTTTGTGACAACGAACAGTTATAAAATAAATTGCATTGGTGTGAAAAAGATCAGTTCTCTATCAGGCATTTGTGCATTAACACCTGACCGCTTATAGTTTCTTCTTAGTATTGGATAAGTGCCGAATAAATATTGAAGACGAAATCCTCAACGTGTAAGATCCGGTCATTTTTTATGACAGCATTATGAAAATGGAATTTCACCTGTAACAGCCATTCCTGCTCGGCCCGTACGCACTCAGAAGTACGCATTGCTGTACAGCACCAGGATATCCGTACTTTACCTTCGCAGTCATTTCTACGTATAAGAGGCATGCTGATAAAAGCAGATGGCACACATCCGACAACGACTACAATATCCTGCAATGGTATTCGTCACCTAATCGAGCGCATTGCATATGTACTCAATGGCATCGAGGTAAACCAGAAAATAGATTTAGGCATAATAATCGATATGAAAAATTACCTTTCGTTCATGCCAAACGAACTGTCTGCTGCAAATATGGCCGGCTGGGCTCTCTAGGATGATTACAAGCTTCCTGTTTATGATGAAAGAATGTTCGAAGTTTGTGCTTCTCTGTCCATGCTACTTGGATTCTCTGAGGACTACAAGCATATAATCATTAATTCGAAACAAGAACTCGTACTGCTTCTAGTAAACACGCACATTAATGGAATTGTCGTTGCTGCAGAAAACCCACAGGATATCTCGCCAACACTACAGTCTATCGAGTGAGCACCGTTGATCGTATCAAGATGCTCAAGAATGTAGAAAATTGCAAGAACATTGATGTACGATTCCGATCCTGGAGTCTGGAAACTTATCCTGTCATGTCTCATAGTCAACATATCAATTGCATAGTAAAGTCCAGCTTCGCTACGGAAAAACCAAGATATATCATCCTCGGGCTTCCGACCAGAAGACAGCTCAATGTAGGAGTGAGCCGCCCCGTATTCAATAACTCTCAACTACGTAACGTAACAATATTTTGAAACAGTGAAAGCTACCCGTATGTTGATATGAACATGGATTTTAAAAATAGAATATATCTTATCGCATATCAAATGCATGCCAAATTTCAGCAAGCATACTATGGTCGAGGACAGGCGCCGATACTGAGTTCCAACAGTTTCAAGAACAAGGTTCCGTTAGTGGAATTTGACATTTCCAAACAGGATGATCGAATAAATTCAAATAGCATTGACTGTCAGATCGATATATTGACTAGTGAAAATATTTCACCAAACACCCTTTTTTTGTCTGATACTTCACAATGGACATGCATCTTACAATTGTCGAGACAGTCTTGTGAAAATTCTGTCATAAATACTGTTTCGTTTGCGATATTAATTTGGTTACGACTGAGCATTGCTAGCGACAAGATGTACTGCAAACTTCAAGGTTTCCAGAGCCAAAATGGTTCGTGCTCAAGGAGATTAGTGTTACCTACGAGGACGACGGCACGACTCGGACCCGCAACTTCCGGCCTCCGTATACTTGGAAATTAGCTATTGGACGAAAAAACGTAAACCCTCGAATGAATGGTTATGATAATATTACTATGGTATGGAATGGGAAGAAGGTATAATTCCATACCACCAACTGAAAAACGCCATTGAAGATTTATTATTTCAAAATGAAATAATTTATATTTTCTGACCTGGGCAGAATAAATGGCTGAGAAAGGTGTGTAAAGCACCAGTTGTAACTGTAGACCTGCAGACCGACTACGGCTGCCCTTCCCTTCGCAAGCTTAGTGCAATGTATAGCGAGCAGTTACAAGACAACTTTCAACGATTATGTGCCTGTAAAACCTCGCAGTTAATGCGGAAATGGCACTTGCAGTGAGTAGGAGCCTGCATATATAAAAGGCGTGCAAGCGTTCGTGCCTTCAGTTGTCGTTCGACCTGCAAGAAGAGATTTTCGTTTCATCCTGCTAACGTGTACGTGAGCATAAGACCTAGCTTCAGCAGTGTCGAGTACAGCTACTGGGATGCTAGTTATCTGCGCACATATATGGATACATGTGATTGAGGCACTCAGCACTGGCGGTTTTCGCCTTTCCTGTGTCCTAAGAACCGACTCAGCGGCTACTAGATTGCTGCAAACCTGTGAACTGTGTCGTCTATCACATGAGATCGCACACAATCCTTCCAGCCAGCATCGACGAGGTAGTCGCCTCGTCTGTAAGTGCCACACCAAACATGGACGTGTTGCTTGTTCCCACCTGCGATGCATCTACGCAGATGTCCAAACGACGTGCGTCTCGTCGTAGTTCAGTCAGTGAATCTGTCCCCACTAGAGCCAAGGCGAAGCCAATTCGCAGCCATGGTCACAGACCACGTCTTCCATGTTTAACCGATGCTATTGTTGCCGAAGAAGATGTCCATTCGGAAACCTGTGTTCCTCAGCGCGTGACCTGTGAACCCGTTGGAACCGGAATCAATGAAACAATACTCGGAGTCAACGAGACAGTTCATGAATAGTTTAAAAGTTTTCTTATGCTTAATTCCCTAACTTCGTATGCATTTGTGTAATTTTTCTAAATAAATGTGTAAAACTTGAACTTATGTTTTTTTATTTCTATAATTTTAAGGTACCTGAGTTTTAACCTAATAAAATTTAATTTTTAAATGAAGTTAATATTTTGACTCTTATAGTATACAATAGGCCACGGGTATATATAAGTGAGGTCTAGATGACAGACTCTCAGTCCACCTCTGACCACGGTGCAGTACGGATCGGCTCTCTTCATGAAGTTTCGTGAGATATAGTTGCTGTTTCAATGTCGACCTTGACTGACGATCTACCATCGACATCGGGGACCCTGATGGAACCGACGACGACTACAGCGACGCCGACGGCAGCGGAGAGCTCAATGGCAGTGGTGTCGGCAGCCACGGAGAATCCAACATCAAAGGATACCATCAACTGCAGACATTTCGATGCAATCTGTGATACCGGCATCGACTTGTGCTGTTCCATCGGTTGAAATTTCGCCAGCAACATTGCAGACTTCAACGAACTACGAACATTCATCGTACCAGTGAAATTACTGTGGTACGTCATTCACTACCACTTCAAGTGCGCGCAGACATGAAATACGAACAAATAATGAACAAAGAACTCTGTTTCATTGCAACAAGTGTAATAAACAATTTGGACGACATCACTTGAAAATAAATCTTTTAACCTGAAATAGGTCTCTGACATTCTCTCGAAAGACATATTAGTGCGACAAATGCGATAAGGTTTTTCACATTGTAACAGTCTGGGTACTCACCAGAAGATGTGCATAGGAAAACAAGTGCTAGTATGCTTCCATACCATCCGGTATCAATTATTGCTTTGCCTGAGTCGATAGTCAACAAAATACCAGTAGTGAATTCCCTTGACTTGAACGATCAGTTTTGTATTAAATTTTAATATTATGGCAAGATTTTTCGAAGGGAGTCATCAAAATCGTGTTGATAAGAGGTATTATGCTTTGGAGAATAAGTATGACTTTGATGGTCTGTACTATCCAACACCATTAAATAAAAATAAAAAAATTAGAGAAATAACCCTGAAGTTTCAGTTGATGTATATGTGCTAAATGAGGATAATAAGGTGTGTCCGATTCGGGTAACTAAACAAGAAAGAAAAGATCATTTCGATTTGTTGCTTGTGACAAATGAAAGCAATGCTGCGCACTACTGTTACATCAAAAATTGGTTGTCTGTAAAGTCGGTTTACGGAAGATAGTTTAACGTGACAACGTCATAACTAAACATTGATGAAATGATTGATCCAGAAGAAAATGAAATATCATATTCGGCCTGAGACTGAGCCGTAATAGGTTTTTGCAACCAAACCATCTAGGCATTAAAAAAATTATATTCTTTGAGGAAGAAATTTTTTTTTAATTTTCTATCTTTTGTATGATAAAATCTACCTCTGCATACTTTTATGAATAAAATTGAATCATTTTTATTGAATTATCACTATTTTGTATGGATACAAAGAAGGAGTGAAATGAAATCTACAATTTAATTGAAGAATTTACTTTTATCTGCATTCATTAATTCAAATATATTTATTACCTTTGTAGCGTAGCGCGCGCCGTATTTATTTTTACAAGTACAAAAAAGTATTGCAGCGGCCGGGATTCGATTCATCAACCTTTCGAATGATAGTCAGCGATGCTAATCGCACGGCCACGAGGCCACATTGGAAACATTTGTTTCAGATGTCATATATATATTTATAAAAATTTTGTTTTGTGTTGTGGAATTTTTAAAAAACGTATGTAGTCCGCCCGTTTTTATAACACGATTTTATAACAAATACGCATCCCAAATACACCAAACTTATTTATAATGTGTTACAATATTTTTTAAAACATTGTGCAAAAGATCCCGGGTTTAATTTGAATTAGTATGTGTAACTGTAAAACACCATTGTTCGTTAAAAACGTATTTGAATATTCAACATTACTTTTAAATAACCGTACCGATTGTGCTGAAAATTGGTGGACGATCTTTAAATTACATAATATTAATAATTAAAACGACGAAAATATGATTGAAAAGTCAAATCGATGGTTGTTCCAATCGAGTGGAAGAGAGATGCCACGCATGCGTACAATGAGCATAACAGGACACATCCGTAGTGGGACATCCGTAGTGGGACAATGCGTTACGGGACACTTTTTCGTGCGTGCAGCCGGCGTTCATCGATTTATTAGACGTTGTCACGTCAAAAACTTTACCGACTTGTGAGACCTCAGGTTACAAAACATCAGCGCAAGATTTGTGTGTGTAAGATGTGCTTTAAGTATTTCGCTAATCATCCTCGAAAATCAGGGCTAACAGCTATACAGAGTCTTGAACGGCACAAAATTAAATGTGAAATAAATCTTGAACATAATTTGTTTAGGGAATCTACTTTTAAATAAATAGTTTGTGCTTTTTTGTAGTAGTGCAGAACTCAATCCAAGATGGCGGTAGCACCTCGCACCTCAGCCAAAAGCCAGGGCCAGTATCCCTATTTGTAGACTACTTATAATATACAATATAAATTATATAATTATATAAGTTTTGTATTAAAATACGTGGTATGTTAATACATAGTTTGTGATAAGATGGTTTAGATTTTACACATCATTCAAGAGTGCTGAAAGACTCGATCACTTGTGTTGTATGTAGCGGACTTTGCCGTGGCAGGTCGGTTTTACCTTTAATCGTTTCTAAAACGTGGGGGCGTACATTTTTCGCAAAACAATATTATTTGCTCATTAGTCTGCAATAAAGTATGCCCGCGCTAGCGATTGTTTCCTTGTAATTGGCGGTCGTCTGCAAGAGAAACCATTGTCCTATTTGACAGGGCCATTCAGGACCCGTTTGCTTCCGCACTGGACGACTAACATTGATGTGCCGGCAATAGACATGTGCCTGATAATAAAGCCAGCCAACCACGAAACACACACAATGCTGCAAAGTTTTAACACATAGTTGGTCTGGAAATCTTTTCGTGAAAAGTAAATGGCACTAGAAATAACCTCTTTTTCAAGAGACTTTCAGCACAAGTCATTTCCATTTCCATTTTTCTTAATTGCTGTGGTATGTCACCCACTATCGTGGCATCGTTGAGAGGTACATGCAGCAATGCATGTGCCTATATATAATTGTGCGATCATGTAGGTCATTACGCGCTCGCAACCGGATAGTTGTTGCGCAATCTACAGGACGTAACATCGCCGTATACGCACTGATAGGTCTGCGTGCCCGCACTGCTGAAATGCATGTCACACACGTCGCAGCCGACTCTTAACAAGGCACCGTAGGGCCATAAAACGCCAATTGCGTCTCGTACTGCGGACTCAGTTACGTCAACCCCCCTTTCAACCCAACACTCCTTCTCTCCCCCACCACCGTATTGTATAACCCAATACACAAAGCGTCATTTGTTTTAAAGGCTAACTTCCTTTGCTGTTGACAATACTGTTCTTTTCAAATTGACTTTTCAAACTTGCAAGGCTAGGTATAATAATGGAATAATATACTTTAAAATTAACGTAGGTCTACGTACACATTTAACTTACTAGTCGACTCGTGCGGAATTCCGCAGTGCGCATCAAATCATTTTGTATGGCATTCCATTCTTTAAATATTTGGGAGAAATGACATTTTGAAGAAGAATAGAAAAAAAAGTAAAAGGGCGTTGGTACAAAATAAGACATGCAATTGAACACATCAGTACAAATAGCTGTTACACTTTTTTTTTACAGAAGTATTATATTCAAACATACTAATAATATAAGCGTTAACAAAACCTCTTTAAATACAATTTTTTAATTGATGATATCATCATTCACCTTTTGGTTGTACGTATCTTCAATACTAACTGATGCTATGAGAAGTAGGCTAAATGTAAGAGGTTATGTTTGTGATACTAAATATCAACAGTAATTTAAAAGTACTTACTTATAAGAAATGTCTGACGTGTTAAGAAGTTTTGGTTAAGTGTTTTTTTGGTAGAATTTTTTGGTTAAGTTGAAGGATCCTCTAAGATTTCTTTATCATAATTTCTGTTTATTGTGACGGAAGGGCAATTTAAAAAAGAAATATGTAAACGCTGATGTTTCAAGGGGACATGCGATTCGATATTTACGGAATAAGATTTTATATCTATCAAAAATTCGATGCATCCATTAAAGGACCTCTTCTTAGATGACTTTAAATTTCAAATTTATGAGAATCGGTACATTTTTAGACCGTGGGTCTATTTTTCGTCATTAGCCGGCGGGTAAATAATGGAATTTGATAAAGGAATAAGGAAGATCTCGCGGACCAACAAAAACAGGTTAGAGAAATAAAAATAAGATGACAGGAAAAAAAGCTAGACAGTAAATTTTTCATCTCAAAAGTTTTGGTATATAACCCTTATAAATAAATAAATAAAATATGAACCTGCAGCCAATGTTTCTTGGTAAAATTCCATCTTATGCTTCTTTAACAGGCTGTAGATTGTAAAGGTTGGGGAAATATGACTATTTTACTTGAAACACTACAGAGGCAATATTATTTCCTGAACCACAATCCACGAAGGTTGACTTGAACAGGCGCCCAAATTAGATCATATGCTCTTTCGTTACAAAGGTGCTTTATTACAAGCTGAGGGAAATATTTAAAAATTCAAGATGGCGGGCCTCATCGTATTCCACAGGTGATACCCCATCCTTGGGTTTATTCAGAATCATGACGAATACAAAAAAACGCTTGCATGTACCTACATATTGGCACATACATCCTTGGCTTACGTGCGTGGTGCAAACTTCAAAAATTCTATCAACGTTTCTAAACTGTGGTAAAAATCGTATCGACTTTTTTAGACGTTTATGTCCGTTTAAGCAACATGTAGAGGATGTGAAAATGTTATCACCACGTGTTAAAAATGTTGATCTTCTCCATCTATGTTATTCACACGCGATATGGGCCATCTCACGGAAATTTCTGAGATCCATGGGCAATCCTTCATACACTGTAATATTTTGAAATGGTATAGAAATATTCATGTAAAATTACATATATCTGTACATTTATGTCAGAATAACTGTATCACATCACAGTAATACTGGGTTCGGATTCTTACCCGGGAATTATGCATTGTGTTTCCTAGTACCTTAGTAGTTAAATCATTCCCTGAATAGCTTTCCAATATTAACTGCGCACATTAATAAGAACGATAAAACAAAATGAAGTCGAATTATTGAATATTCGATTATCCTTTCCATGGTTTAAATCAATTACGCTTGAATGAAACATTATTAAAAAATAAAAATACTAGCTGAAGTACCCGGCGTTGCCCGGGCTAAACACATCATAATGTAAGGAACATCAATACCGAGTATCAAGTCTGAAGGATTTTGAAGTCACTTTAATTGCATAATCTAGATGCATCAAGGCTACACATAAGAAAAACTGGGACACCAATTTTGTAGGAAGGAGACCGAGCACCAAACGATAGTGCGTTACCCAATTCGAGGCAACGCCATCTATTGACGAAGTTCTAAACTAAACCATTATTAGCGTCTATAGTTCTCTAGAAGCCACGAGATTCACTAAACAGATAGGTCCCGCCAAAGGGGAAGGATATGAAGTTGCTATAACTTACTATATGACCGTGTGACAGAGATAGAGAAATGACACAACTCATAGTTTGAGTGTCTATGACTTATCTCCTATGATTTTCTATTATACAAATGAAAATACCCCTTTTTCACTCTCGGTGGAATTGAATTTAATAATTATTTATATTCTATGTAACTCTCCGGCCCATAAACTATCTATATACAAAAAATCTTTTCGATCCGTTGCTCCGTTGCTGCGTGAAAAGAAGGACAAACAAACACACCTTTTCATTTATAATAGTAGGGATGGGCCAATTTTCATAATAAATACTCAGTATTATCTCGAGAAAAGTATTTCATACATACAAAAATAACCATAGTGATGTGTTGTAAAAATTTTAAATATTTTATTGTAGTAAGTATTACAATTTCTTGGCAACTGTTTACCAAAGGATTCTTTTGTAAAAGTACAATTTTTTTTCCCTTCTGTGTATACAACAATGTACGTGTGATTGGTGAAAAAGCCGGAAGCACACAATATTACAGACTGGGACCGGTTGAGTGTGGAATATTCGTAAACTCAATATCGCCCCCCCCCCCTCCTTTCCCAAACCAACTGTTTCATCAAAACAAATTAAGCGTGCCAACTGAACCGGTGCCGTGCAGGCAATTTGCAAGTGAGATGAGGGCGCGGGACTTCACTCCGGCGCGGCGTCACCAGACCGAGCGTGACCGCTAATGCTGCGAGCTCATGCGGCGAGGGTCCCGGGTTTGATCCCAGCGACGACGACCCGGCATGACTCTAATTTTCGAGCGCAGGGTTGGACACCAGGTGGTTTCCGAGTCCACTACAATCGTGCGGGCCCCGTCGCCTCTAAGCCCCTGTGCGTGACCGAGCGACGTGCTGTGAAACGACGTCAAACAAACTGTCACAACGCGGACGTCATTTATTCATGGTCCAGGAACAAGGTTAGGGACGAAGATGATGTTAATGTCACACCGTTTAATTATTTCACATAGGGGTTGACTACAAAATTCCCTATGAACTTGAGCGGTGGTCACACAATCAATTTTGATGTGAATTTCGTGGTTGTAACGGAAATCGCATAGAACGGAAATATCTAACCTTGTTGCTGCTATCTGTGGTGCATGGTATGAACTAAAGTTCACAAAACAAAAAGGAAACCTTAAAGTATTAACTTTTTAATGAATTAAATAAAATGGGCAGTATTTAAATAAAATTCCCTGGGAAAATCAGGCCCAAAAGCCGGGGTTCTTGGGTTGTCACAGTACCTACATCAGTTAAAGTTAGTTGTAAATTGTTCCTCGAATAGCTTCCAATACTAAATGGGAACGTTAGTAAGTCAAATAGTTGAATATTAGATTATCTTTTAACGATGTAAAATTTATGTTTGTATAAACCATCAATCAAAATGTATGCGTTAATTTTTTTAAGCGCGAAAACAAATATTTAGTATTGTGTCCACACTTTTAGAGTTTTGTACTAATTTACAATTTTTCCTTTTAGTTTTACAAACTGTTTATTGCCAACTAATACCAAAGTATTTTTTTTGTAAAAACGAAAAACAAAATATATTTATGTGCACCTACTCGATGGCTGTCTCCTTCAAGAAACACAGTCCTGTCAGAATCTTCCAGCAAGACATAGATATCCACCCACTGGGCCCAAGAGTTTTCTAGCGATGTGGTTGTGAGAATCACATTTTCAATCGTATGTATATGTGTGTGTATGTATGGTTATCAGTCAGAAGGCTGGTTTGATCCCACCAAATTATGGAATCAGTCAGCGATGATTTTAAGCACAAGTGGCGCCACGACAGGACAACAACATCTGACATCTCACAACACACCAGAAACAGACACAGGTGCATGAATGCCGGTATTCCAAGACACAAAAATAAGGGTTTATTATGCTGCACGAAGACGTGAGAGAAATAAATGTACGAAGTGCCCATCTCATATGATGTTTGGCTGTGATAAGTGTCATGTTTTGTTTTCTCGTATTAGCAGTTTTGAGACGACATGCTAATGACAGTAAAGTTGAAGTCCGTTTGCCTTCTGTGGAACTACCTGTAGGCATTTTGACTCCTCAGTTTAGGTTGGAGACTCGTATGCGTACAAGCATACAAAAATATGTTCAGCAATCCATTGCGATGACGCCTGGACATGAATCTAAACCCAAGGTTAATGATAATGGATTCTAACTAGCTAAATCAGAATTTCGTGGAATGTTGGAAAACGTATTGCCTGATCAGCTCTCATGCACCAAGAGATGTTTGTACCTTTCTTACTGATGCCAAGAAGGATATTGTTAATCAACTTTAAAAAGTATTGGAAAACGATCACTCTGTGAAGTGAAATGTACTTATGGTAAACCTGAGCCATTCCAAGACCACACTTGCAAAAGAGCATTCAAGACGATGAATACTGCTCACTACCTATCGCATGACATAGAAGAGTCTGTAGAAGATGGAACTGTAAAAAATCTGTTATGAAGAATAATAGTACCAGGGAATAGGTAGCAGATGGATGCTTAGCCATGTAGATCGATTGCAATTAATAACAAGCAGACTCTGCTTACTGAGGGAATAACATGTATTTTTGATGTACTTGTAGTAGAGTAGAATTTACATTATAAATTTTTTGTTTGTAATTTTGTTGATTTTTCATCTTAATTAAAATATTTTTTACATTACCAAGGTTTGAACCAAGTACTGAATTGAATCTAATCAATCAGTAAATTAATAAGTAATTTTTTTAATTATTATTGGAATTTTTCCCAAATTTCTAGTTAAATAATTATGAATTTTCAAGATGGCGGACAAGACATCCTATAAGATGGCGGGTTCCCTGGCAATAAATAATTTCTGCACTATAGAGGGTAAAATTTAAACTAATATGTCGGTAGCGCACTCTAGCAGACGAAAACAAGATGTCGGATCCACTATGGCCGTCGTGACGTGAAACTGTTTTGCGTTATATTTACCTTGGTATTAGTGGTTGGAGGTCAGTATGCCAGTTGCCAAAATTGAGGATCTGTCGCATGTTTTCATTTTTTTGTATTTTTAAATCCTCTGATTCTAATCGAAGACTCCTTGACGCAAGTTAGTTTTTTTTAATAGATTTTTATTAATTAAAATGTTTTATAATTTTGTAATTTTTTCCCGTTTTTCTAACTTAAAAATTACGCATTCTCAATATGGTGACCGTAACGAAAAGTGTAATGTTTCTAAATTCAAAATGGTGACCGTAACATAGGGGCTGTTCAAGTATTACATAATCAGATTTATTACAATTATTTACTCACCCCCTAAACCCCTTGTCAGCAAAAGTAAGCAAAGCTCTTACCCCCCCCCCCCTCCCATGCTTACGTAAACATTGTTATATGCATTTTTCTTTTAATGTATTCTGTTTTTTTATTGATTCATGAGCAGCAGTTATACTTCTAGAAATAAGAAAATAGATTTAGGATAGAGGACTTTAACGCACATAATATCCATTCAAACAAACTTTATTGATACAGTATTCAACATAGAGTAAGGTAAAAATATTATAATCTTAAGAAATATTACGAACAAAACAAACTTCTTTTAAATTTTTGGTATACATATTAATTCCAATTAACAGTCTTCAGTCCATGACACCCGAATCATTGATTCTAAATTTCGATGATATTGGATGTTTGCTGCTCAGTGTTGTGTGTCTGCTCACTTTCATCCGATTTTGGAATGTCTACGTCGTTCTCATCGAGCAATTCAACATCGTGATGCTCTAAATTTTGAATAATGCACATCAGTTCATTAGCACGACGAGCAGCGACTCTTATAGGCCTAACTTTCATATCAGTGTGCGTTTATACTTTTTTATGGATCTTCTCGATGTGACGATTTAGTGACTTGACGGAAGCATGATAAAGACCACACGTTTTGCATGTTCGACTTGATAGCTTCAGTTTTACCGCCGGACAAAAATAATCGTAGGGCATTTGCAGGAAATCTTTGAGTGAAGCATTTAAGCGTAGAGCTAATTTGATTGGAATATTGAGAAATTTCCCTCCATCATCAAAAACCAAGTCATCAACTGTTTGTTTTACTTTTACTGGTGGTGGAAGAAACCTGTTGTCTAGTAATCTAAATAGGCCATTTTTTGGGCGACAGCATTCTATGTTTCTACAATTTACAATTTGAAGCAAGTTTTGGCTTTCACACACAGTTCTGAATACCATTTAATGTCTGGGAAATCAGGAAGATCTTGTTCGCTTGGCCCAACATATTTTGCAGTAACATGAGAGCCACCAATTTCCATTGAACTCCATACTTCAGCCAACACATTTCCTGCAAACTCGAAATTGGATCTTTCTAAATGTTCATTAATTGTAACGCCACGTTCATCCAAATGAGACCCAAAATGGTCATGAGGCAATATCAAAACAGCCATTTCCTGACTAAGAGGAGTAACTATGCGCTCTACTCTGTTATACGCACTTCTGCCAGGAGCATTGGTAGCTAAAAACAATGCATCGAGGTCATGTCGCTTAAAGGGTTGTATAGCAAACCCTATAACTTTTTGATAACGCGGATTTTCGTCTGGCCCTCCATCAACCGTCATGATTACCACTGGTTTTACCAATCCATGGTCAGTTTTAGCTAATGCTTGAAACTCTTCAAGTTCGAGAAGCGTCTCGAAATCCTGAGCATGAGTATTAGCAGTAGATGAACTATGCTTTACACTTAGGATAGCGATGTATGTTGGTCCAGAATATCCAACGGCTTGCGGTTGTCCTAGCATACTGAAAGTGATTTTGATACCAGCATAAACTGATGGTATTAATGTATGCCGCTCAGCGATTACCCAGTCGTGATCAGGCAATTTGATTCTATATTGCATGTGCATTAGAAGAGGTGCTTCCTTATTTTCCGCAGTTACACCAATAGGGATCCGTGCTTTATCATCTTGAGATATGAAAAATACTTGATATGGTCCAAGTATGGATGCTATGTTCTCCAAATAATGGATTGATGTTTCAGCGAAATTGCTATCTAAGTGGCTTTTGTGGTGATCAGTCTGAGTCCGAGTGAGCTCAACAGGGACTGTCAATACATTTCTTCGTCCCTCTGCAGAATTAGATTTTCTGGGAATCAAACGAAGATATGTTCCACTTCGACTAATGTCAAATCATATTTTACGTAATTCTTTTGTGAGTTTATCAAGAGTTTTTACACTGCGAATAGATTCCATTCGTCTTCTATCATCTGCTGCACTCCCAAATAAAGCAATATCCGCAATTGTTTTCAATGGTAATGGTTGATCGTTTTCTAGGCTAGGACGTTCCACTGACTCCCTCGAGGCAAGTTTTTTTTAATTATGGATTTTCATGACAAATATATTTTTTCTTTTCATACCATCTCTGTGTTTCTTCTGGGCAGCTGCGTTTTGAATTTTCCTATTTAAAGACTGTTTCGCTGTTTTTAATTCTTCGCGCAACTTAATGATCTGTTTATCAACTTCAAAACTGCTTGGCATATTATCTCTGGCAGAAAACAAAGCATTTAGATTTTTTTCGAGTAGGGCAATATTATTTTTCATAGCTTCCTGAGAAGGTTTTGCTCTTGGCTGTTTATCTGTATTTTCCGTGTTTTCGCATTGCTGTTGTGATTCCATTCCGGGCTTTATGTCGTCTTCTTCCTGTTCTTTAGTATTTGAAGCTGGCTGTATAATTTTTTTTCTGCAGGCTTGCAGATATTCGTTGCCTAAAAATTAAAACATTATATAGGTACTGCTAATGATTCTCTTATTAAGCTACAAAAATATAAAGGTGTGACCAAAAAGGGTCGTTACATACACACTATAGTGAGTACGTTTAATATGATTAATTTACTTTAACATGGAAAAAATTAATCCGCAGTTTTATACATTCATCCGATCAAATACAGGATAGATTATTGAGACGCATCAGTAAGGGTATGATACCGTTATAGTTACAAGAAAGCGTGCCTAAGAGACCTTCCCTAAATTTTTGAAAAATATTCTTTACATTTTGTAAGAGAAAAACGATTAATCAACTCAAAATATTCTTTTGCTTATCAATCCTATTTCTTATTGTGATCGAAATACTCTTTTAGGCTACATAAAAAACTGCATTCAACAATTATTTAAAAGCCACAGCCGGGAATTGAACCCGTAAAATACAGAAAATTAACACCCTGTATTTTTTTGACCAATCGATGGAGTCAATCATAAGGAATAAATCTATCTAATGAACATTACCTCTAACATTTGAGGTAGGTCATAATATCTGCTAATCATTAAACTTCTAAATTACTGTTTTCTTTACAAAATGTAAAGATAAATTTTTTGGGGATTTCTAATATTTCTAGTGTAGTGTAATATTTCTAGTACTCATACCTAAAATGGTTTCATCACTCACCTTGGAAAAAAAACGTAGAAGATCGGATTTTTCTTAGTCGCTGCTTGCAATTCTTCTTCAATTCTCTTAGAGACAATAATATCAAGTTCCTTGTCGAATTTGCTTGTAACTTATAATTACGCCACACTTCGTTAACAAACTTCTGTACATTTTGTACTTTCGTATTTGTATGAGATTTTTTAAAACTTTCGAACAATTTTTGGTATAACTTGGATTTGTCTATTTGAAACGACATCTTAACTAAACAATTCAACTTCGTAAAAAGTGGATCAACGGTAACACAAACATTAACATGCTTTGCTTTGCTTACAATACGTCAAATCGTCAATCGTACAGAAACGAAACAATGGATTGACGGAAGAAATTTAGACAAGTGAAATGCGCGCGGTAATTTCCCATCTCGGTTCTAAGCGAGTACCTAAACGTATACATTATTTGTGGGAATCCCCAAAAATGCGTTTCGTTTTCAAACATAGACAATATGTGGGTTGTCATATGTGTAAAAAAAGTAAATAACTACTGCTGACGTAATCACTATATAGACACCCCCCCCCCCGCCACAATGTAATCAAAAATAAGCAAACCAAATACCCCCCACCCCCTATAGTGCTTACGTAATACTTGAACGGCCCCATAAAGTGAAATATTAGAGAGTGGGTGTTCGTTATAAAAATGGCTTAATCCAAGTAGCTGAATCAAAGATTGCCACTGGGTTCAAAATCAAGATAAAAGGTCATGGTCAAAGTCAAATTTTAAGGTCATAGGTCAATTTTAAATGCCAAGGTCAAATGTCAAGATCATAAATAAAATGTCAAGGTAAAGGTCACAACCCGGGCTCAGTAGCTTGCATTTTCAATTTTTAAGAACTCTTTGCCACTTTTAGGATTAAAATGGGAAATATAAAACGGGAATTTTTCCATCGAAAAAGGAATTTTAGGAATTTTAAGTCAATGTTGAGAATATTTTACATCAATATGGCCACCATGACTTAATATTTAAGATGGCGGTTGGCATCACAGTCACAGCTTGGCAAACCTTGTGCCAGTATCGGCTATTATATACTATTTACAAATATTTTTTTTTCAAGACGCTTGTAGCTAAAATATGTTGGTTGTAAAATGAAAGTCATGTATACTATTTATTTGTCGCCTTTGTTCAAGAATAGATTCAGCTTTCGCTAGCCTTTCAGATATATGGGGCATAGTGTAATGAGTAGAGGCGGTGTCATTTTTATAACCTCCCCTCCCCCTTAAAAACCGACGTATCTCTTTCTTACTGTTTTAATCGGTGGATTAATTTCATCAGGATGTAGTTGTTTGTATTCTCATGGAAAACGCTTAATACACAGAAGGATATTATTATTGGCCCTGTCAAGTGTGTAATGGGCTTCCTTTGAGGGTATTAAGACAATTTATTAAGAATGAACGTCGCAAACAAGAACATTGTGTTTCGAAGTTTATCAAGAAGAAAATTTTCACCGCGAAGTAATAATTTCTCAAGAAGTGAGTACAAACTAAAAAAAAAAAAAAAAAGGATTGATTTTGTGATGGGATAATTTTCAAATACGTATACCTTTGTTCTGCTTCCGCTATTGGAATACAGTTACAGAGAATAATATTGACCAATGAGAAATCTTCAACTAAAAAATTACCGAATCATAAGCTGTCTAATTGAGACTTCTTACCAGTCGGCAGCAATTAACAGGTGACTTTTGCCCGCGTATACATATGATTGTGGAGTCTATCCTAGAGGTGACTGAAAATGTGAATTTTTCCGGTCACCATATATAAATAGTCTAATAAAAAAGGTAAAGATCCACTCACACACATACCACAAAAGTAAGTCCATCCAGATAAGGGTGGAGTCTATCCTAGATGTATAGATAGTCCCCAGTTACTATATCAATGACACTCTTTTCCCTCGATGGTGTCCCATGTGACAACGTCGCCGTGCCTCTCGGGTCGGAGGTAGGCCCGATTTCTTTTTACCGGCGCTGCCGCAGACACTGACGAATCGGCGAGCTGGGAAGCACCCCCCATCTCTTATCCACCCTCCTTCCCTCGCCGTAATCCGCGACAACGAGGGTGACGTATGGACCCTCGGGGGCCGCATCGTTCCTCGTCATCAGTTCGTGACACCCCTTGCCCTGATCCATCCCCCTTCACACCCCTGGCCGGATCTACGACGTCCACCTGAGAGTCGCTCGCGACACGCGGCAGCGCTTCGCTTGTCGACTGTCTTCGCGCAGCGTCGGCTCATGGCGCGTCTCACCTTGTTACCCTCTCCTTGTTTCGGTGCGCTCTGTTGCCAGATAGACGCCGTAGAGCGCAAACAACTTCATCGTTAAATGACATTTTATTTTGTAAAGAAAATTTTCTCTGAGAATTTTGGAAATAAACTTTTACTGTTTTATTTCATCAAGAGCATCATCTGATAATGTTCTATTTCAACGGCTAAGGAGACGTAACTGAAAGACGCCGAATTCGTTTCAAAAAATTTTTGTTTACAAATATTTTTATATCTTTTCATGTTACAAATTTCGTATCTGTTTGAGAATAGCAGATAATTTTATTGCATGCTTTGTTATTTATAGCATTGAATATAAATAATATTTACAATATTATAAATAAGTATTATTTAAATTAAATTTTACTACTAACTTTTGTCATTGCATAACGTAGCTTTGTGAGGTCTCAATACGGGATGAACTATTTGTTTACATTTATTATGCCTTAAAATTCTTTTTTAGGCTATCTGAGGATCCAAGTTCTTTTGAAACCTGAAATTCTTATCGACCGAGCGAAGCGAGGTCTCCGTAAAAACTAGAGCGATCGGCGTTTATATGCACGTATGTACGTATGTTTGTACGTGGCTTTGTCCGACGTTAGCTTTCCAAATGTTGATTGGATTTTCATAAAATTTGGTGGGCAGGCAGGTGTGGCCAATGGAATGTTTTAGTTCATGAATAAACAAAAACGCATGAGGTAATTTTCATGTATTTAATAAATACATTGTAGTTTTCAAAATAAAAAAGCATTTCTTTAATTTCTGGCTTGGAATCCAAACAGATAGTGTTCTAATATCAAGTATCATGCAAACATGATACTGCATGCCTCAAAGAGAAATAAAGAAAATATCAAGAAATTAAGTGTCATTGAATTAAATCTATTAGTTCTGTAAGAATATTCGTTAACTTTAAAATTTTTTGCTCAATCATTTACGTTCCGTATTATTTAGTTGTTAGGTTTTCGTTAGAATTGCAAATATTATTTATTGGAATAAAATGTATAAAGTCACTAAAAGCGGAACATCGCGAGGCCTCTCTTCGGCGCGAACTACAAATAATAAAAAGTGCTACTTATAAAACGCAGATTCTTACAATCCCACTGCTTATGTTTATGTCCTGATGTGTGATTGAAGAGAAGTGTACTCTCTACAGCTAAACACAGTCGGTGGCTACATCGTCAAGCTAGTTAATGGGTTGCTTTGGAGGGGGGTGATGACCCCTCCCTGCCCCCCGCTGAAGTCGCCCTCGAGTCGGCACTCGTCTTGGCCTCCAAGCACCAGGCGGTGAGCGCCCTTGCAGTCATGCGGGCACCTACATGACTGTCTGCACCCTCGGAAACTGTGTAGCAACGCCTTGGGTGGCTATGTTGGCATTCATCCTAAAGGTTTTATAATACAAACACGTTGAAAGCTTAAAATATATATAGGCTATATATCTAAACAAGTGAGCCAGTCTTTTCAGTACCTACTCGCCAGACATGTGTAATATATAATCTCGATAACTAGCAAATTTATGTGTTTTCATGTTGCAAATATATACTTATAATTCAATCGGACACGAAATTTAATGTAGAATTATTTAAAATAAAGATGAGTGTAATAAATATATACGCAAATAGTGTTTTCAACTAAATTTCTTGACGCGAATCACACGTAGTATCCTCACCCGCCGTTAGAGTTCGATGCCGGATCAGGTACGTTGACTATAGAATCATTCGATTTGCAGAGCGAAAGGTTATACAATATAATGAAACGACTCCGATGAAAGCGAAGAAATCTAGAAAAAAAATTTAAACCCCGGTTTGGAACAGATTTCCGACAAATAATTTTATTAAAATGTTGCCACTCTTAAAATTAATTAAATAGTTAATATTTAATGTTTCCTTTTGGCTTTGAAAACTTTCGTTCGTGCCATCCGCCACAGATGGCGGCACCGTGGTTACACATTTCCGTTCCATGCGACATCCGTTCCAGTAACGAAATTACTCCTACCAACCGTATACCGAGACGATACACATCAGTAAGTATTTACCAAGCATCAAAATGGAAGTTATAAACCAATGCAATTATACGAGAAATTCACCTTAAAAAAGTCTAATGCATAAACAATTACCGTAACATGTTTGTACGACAAATTTTCTATACACTTGTCCAGGGTAATAACTTCTATCACATGTAAAGAGACACTATCAAATCTGCTTACAGTTTATTATTTCCACTATGCATACCATAAGCGTGCTGGTACTATGAAGATATTACGAATGCATGTTGGACGATGTTACTACGTCGTTACACTTAGCCCTGGTTACTGGAAAGCTGACTGCGTTCCAACCTGCCAGTTTTATCTTTCATTCCTCTTTGTCTAAGTGCCCCGTTCAGGCAGACATGCGTGACATGTTCTGCTCGTTTTGCAATTGCACCAGCGGAATATGCCAGCGTTGGATATTAAATTTCTCCTTCGAGAGCGGCTTACGGGAATTGTACGGGGATATTGGCCTTACGCTCGCTGCATTTCTGATTTCGGCAGAGATACTTGGAATCCTTACAGAATCACAAAAAAAAAAAAAGGAACCTTAATCTAACTAAATTCACCAATTAAAATTTTCTAACTGGAAGAGAATAAAGAACTTATTAAAAAGGTACTTTGAGGTAAGGATTTCCGTGAAACATTCAGTGACACAATTCTGCTTAACGAGGTAACTTTAATTATTTACCGTTTGGAATATGGAAACAAACAGTCAGTGCAACAACCTGTGAGGTTCATGGGTTATTTTCAGGAAAAGAAGTTAAAAATAATACTGATTCAATATGTATATACAGGTTAATCCGAAGCACTCACCAAAAACCACCTGGAGATAACGCCACTAAAAACTCTTTTCACAAAACTTTTCAGATAATATTTTTTTATGTTGAAGTTTTGCTTGAATGAAGAAGTTGAAAAATGATAAAAGTTAATTAACACCTGGATCCCAATTAACACAATAGACGTGCTGCGAAGATACAGGGAAATGGGTTATTTGTGATGATAGAACAAAAACGCCCGTAGTTCGCAGTTCTACGAACTATCGAATATTTTTACCTTTAAGCCATAACCTCTCGTGGAAAACCATTGTCTTCTGTGGCAAATTGAGGAATAAATAACATTGTTAAAAAGTTTGCAATAATAAGAGACATCATTACAAATTTACGTAATACTTTCAGTAGGAAAATGAAAACGAAAGGTTTTTAAATTTTTCCCTTACTATCCCACAAGAAGGCGCAGAGCTTACATACATTTGCAACCTAAGCACACAAACAGCGTACGTATATACATATTATTACTATCAAAATGAAGCTCATGTGTAAGTAATCAATTCTAAAAATGATCAGTTGTGGCTCATCTGATGGGCTCCTTAAACCTATACGTGAATAAACGTAGGCCTACTGCACACGACTGTACACACGACCTCAGTAAAACCGGTTTGCAATTTAAACCTTACTGTTAATTTCAGCCGACGAAATTTCGCGATGTATCCAACATCTGTGGGCAGTGTTAGTAAATAACTATATTATCAACTGCCAAATGAATACCCCGTGACATCTGACCAGAAGTTTGAGAACATTAAAAAAATTTTTAACATATAATTTTTATCTAATAATTTTACACGCCCTAAATTTTATAACAAATAGTTTTTATTTATAGTTTCTTATTTACATTTATCGTTAGTGACATTTTCTAAGTAATTCTAAAAATTAATTTTAAAGCAGGGATTACATGAACACTGTAATATTTCGTCAGTTTCTTGCCACCATATGATTGATAAACATAAAAATTTCTCAAGTCCCGCCAAAATGGCGCTTACTCTGCTCTCACTGGCTGTTGCGCCAGGCGTCCGTCACAGAAATAAAATAAATTAATTCCCCTCCTGTCTGTACGACCCCCCTCCCATATCTACACTTGGTCATCCTTTGTGTTGTTGTTAATCAGTAGGTCCGTAAACATTGCGGTCAAATCTTGTGCACGTGACCTATTATTACTGTTATTTTTTTCATTTGAAAGTCCAGCCTAATATACTCTCTACTGAATACGTAAAACCTCAAGGAGGAAAAAAAAAAAGAAGAATTGGTTGACAATAAAACCGGAACAGATAAACTGAAGTAAAACTAACAAACAATAAGAGCAATTTTTTAAAAGGTCAGAATCGTATGTTATTGTTTGTTTCATTCGTTTCTGTTAAAACCGCGGCTGCAAGTTCTCAAAACAGAAACGGAGTTTCCGTGAGCTTTTCGGCAGGTAATACTCTTCCCTGCATCATTTTTCTTGCTCTTTCCAATCTTTCTTTCTAACCTTTTCATTACTGAAAGCCGTAAAAACTTACCCAATAAATCACATAAAAGAAATAACATAGAATGAATGAAACGGAAAGAATCTTGGTGAACGTGGATCGTTTAAGCAGAACAAATTTCAGTAGCAATAAATAAACTGCGATGGGTATCCATTGGCTGATAAGCTATATTGACTTTATAGGTTGAGCTTATTGGATGGCACGAGAGCCAATATGAAGAGGCCTCTCATGATTGACTATTTGAATATGTATGACCTCTGGCAAGTCATACTTTAACTTCAATGTAAAAAACTAAACAAAGGGGATGTTTCCAGTTTCTGATCATGAATTTATTTTTACAGTAATCACAGATAAACGTTTTTTTCATGGTTTAACTTTCACGAAATGAAATATATCGCATACTTTGACATAATTATGTGGCAAAGTTAAATTATTAACTTTTTTGGGTTTTACAAGTGTAACTCCCCCATCGCATCGTAGATAACAGGAGTGAGCCAAACAAGGGAAAAACCTGGCAGAGAATGTGAACGAAATGGAGGCTTTAAACACAAGTTTTATTACAATCCCTATGAACATGTAACTGTCAAATATACAATATGAAGTTATGCAGAGTGCAATTATGATTCAACTCTTCAAAATATAATACTGAAGTCAGAAGCACTCTGCAAACATAACATTAATAAATTAGCAAGTGCCTTAAAATATATGCAGACAATACCCTTAAAGACCGACTGTGAGACTTATACAATATTAACTCGTGGCACCTTACAAAATGTAAGGTACATTACAATAACTAGTAACAGTCTACAGAAAAACCAGAAACACTATTCATGAATATGTTAAACTGTTACAAGCTACAGTTACTGAACAAAGAAAGTTATCAAAGGCAAATAAGCTTAATCAACTTCTTATTAATTTAAACGCATTTTTTTTAAAATATTAACGTCTTGTAACAAAATTGACAACAAACAGACTAAATAAACGTAAAGCTAATTATACTAAAATGAACCTACAATTAAATACATATTACAGGCGAGGCCTTGCAGTATTTTAATATGTAAGTACTAACTTGTTATTTACAACATCCAATTTACAAAATATTATTTAAGGTCTGTTTACAAAAATATTCACAAATGCAGCATGAAATGTAGTTAATAATTCTGCACCGAGATGCAGCATATGCTGTCGTTGTGGTGAAGCTAGACTCTATTCTCGCTGGCTGGACAGTCCACGGTAGAGACGACCTCGCACGGCGGTGCGGGGATCCGTGTCGCTCTCGCCCCTCTTCTACCCGCTGACCACCGGCTAGCAGGTCCGCTACTGTACCGGGATTACTCGCCAACTCGTGAAGGCATGTCCCGGCTGGTCCCAAACACTCGCTACCAGCTCCAACTATTACCTAATCACAAGGCCCAGATGGGGCATATTAAATTAAAATCAGAGGAAATAACCTAAATGATGAAAACTTTAGAAGATGGCAGAACATTAGACAAAACAAGTAATTTTTATTAAAAATATTGATGTGTGAAAATTAAACAAATATAGGGAAAACAAACTTTCCGTAAACAATACAAAAATAATCAGTTTGATCTCATTACTTTTTCCAGGTACAATGAAGTTATTATATATTTTGTTTTTAATCAAACGAAATAAGCTCAAAAATATTCTCAACTGTTAGTATACGTATATCTCAAATTACTTATAACGAATTTTTTTGAACGATAATTTCTTAAATCTCTGAAAAATAACACAATATACAATTACAAATAATTTAAAAGCTTTGGAGAGTTAAGTAACTTTAACTACTCTGAAACAAATATGGCCACCAAGTAAACAGTACAGAAGGTGCAGAAAGTGCGAACAAGAGCAGAGTATGATAATCAACAAAAAAAAAAAAAACTAACAATTACTTTCTCTACCAGGTGCATCACACACAACATACCAAGGAAAAATATGTCGAAAAACATTAGTGGAATTTAAAAGTACCTTATACAACAAGAAACATATCAAACTTAAAAAATTACAGGTCCTTAAATAAAATAACGATTACAAAAATTATACTTAGCTCTCCAATAACCTCCTTACTCTCATGCCCCCTCTCTTTCTGATGACATCGATTCATGGTGGTGTCGTCTTGACTGTCCTTGCTGCACCATCCTGAACTGCGTAAAACCCCGAGTATTCATACCCTAAATTTCTCCCTCTCTCCCTTCTATTGTATCTCCAACGCTCTAGGATGAAATAGAAAGTCTGGAACAATTACAGAAAGTTCTAGAAGGTTCTTCAATGTAGGAAAAAATATTGATACACAGGTGAGTCTTCGGGTTGAATTCTTCTTCTTGCTTTTTGTCCTTAAATATTTTTAACGTAGAAAGTTAACACGAAACGTCTTGTGACCAATACACACGTCCACAATATTTAAAGTTTTAATAGTAAAATGGCCTAAAACAGTGACGCCTCGTGTCATAGTTAATTTATGGTGATGGACTGCCAAAGGTTAAGTTCCTGTTATTGGTACCCAATATCATTTATTACATTTAATTAAATTCGGAAATAAAATTATTAATCTTTAAAATATACTTAACCCCTTTTTCATGCCTTAGGGGTAGAATTTAGAAAATTCAAAAATTGTGAGTGCAAGTTTTGTATGGTCATTATTGGTACCAAAAATCATTTATTACGCTTGATTAAATTCGGAGACAATATTATTAATTTTTCAAACACACTTAACCATTTTTCACCCTTTAGAGTTTGAATTTCTCAAAATATAAAAATTGTGGATGGGAGTTTTCGCATGGTCTTTATTGGTACCAGATATAATTCATACTGCTTAATTAAATTCGGAGATATAATTATTAATTTTTAAAACAATCTTACCCATTTTTCGCCTCTTAGGGGTTGAATTTTGTAAAATATAAAATTTGTTATTACGTTTTCGTATGTTTATTATTGGTACTTAGAATAATTCATTACGCTTAATTAAATTAGGAGATATAATTATTAACTTTTATAAAATACTCACCCCTTCTTCACCCCTCAGGGGTTGAAATATGAAAAATATGAAAATTGTGGTGAGCAGTTTTTGAAGTTTATTATTGGTAACCATCATCTTTTCTTATGCTTGATTAGTTTCAGAGATATGATTAATAATCATAAAACTATATTCACCCATTTTTCACCCCATTAGGGGTGGAATTCTGTATTTAGCCTAGTTACTAAGTCAGCCAAAGACTTTTCAATTAAAAAAAAAACTTCATCAAAATCCGTCCAGTAGTTTTCGATTGACGCTCGAAAAAACAGACAAAAAATTTAAAAACTATATTCTGAGTTCTCAACAATATAAATAGCCATTTACAAAAGTTTTTCCATCATTTAATCCATTGTACAGACTTTTTTCCTCGAACAGTTTTATTATGAGTATAGATTTGTACAACACAGAAGCATGATTATTTTTGCATATAAATGAAAAAAAAATTCAAAATAATACTGAGTATTTTTTTCCCCAAATTGGCGCCTAATTTTCTATTGTAATTGATGTTTCATTCAAACTACTTTTTTTAAACCATGAAAAAGATAATCGAATATTCAACAATGAGACTATTTTGATTTAATTGCTTATTATTATGTGTAGTTAATACTGGAAAGCTATTCAGGGAACAGTTTACAAATAACTGTAACTATTGGAGGTACTAAGACAACACCGGGTAAGAATCCAAGCCCAGTATTACTGCGAACACTTTTTTCTAGTGATGAGGTTTTCTTCATGTACATGTGTACAAATTTACAAATACCTGTAATTTCACATGAATACATCTGTTCCATTAAAAACAACCAGTTTACAGTGTGAATCTCTGCTGTCGGCACACGAATCTCTGAAATCTCGTGCGTACGCAAGCGCGTCCCGAATGGTCTGGTTGGATGATACGAACGTGCGTGTCTTCAAACGTCACCGAGGCTGTTTTGTTTGCATTTGGTCATGGACCGATGTCACAAGGGCGAAAATATGGCCAGTGAGAGCGTGTGATTCAATCTTGTGGGCTATCCTCGCCGTTACAAAGTCACCGCATTTTTTAGGGCTTGGCATCACACATAGTGTTGCATTTTTTTTTTGTGTTGCCAATTATAGGTTTTATGAAAGTAAAGTGAGTCGTAAACGGGATTGTAGAAGTAATTGTAGGAATTGAACATTTTCTTGAAACTCAGAAAATGACTTAGTGAGTGACAACAAAGAAATTAACAAGGGAAAAAAATATTTTAGTCACGAAACTCTGTATCTTAAAACCAAACAGGCCCAAATACAAATTTTGTAACTCATTGGAAATTAAATAAAGCTTTTAGCGCTAGTTTTAATAGTCAAAGTCCAAATCTGTAGTTGAATAAGATTTACTTATGTCCAGTTACAATGTTATGTACCTGTGGCACAGCGACCAAGGTGGTTTTATCCTCTCTCCCTCCTCCCCTTTTCGACGAAATGAAATTCAGAGTTGGCGCCTGCTCAATTGTGACATAGGCTGGTTTGATTCTGAGATGTAAATATTTTTCAGGTAGCATATGAAGCAGTTATCCGGTGAAACAATGTGCTGAAAGCGCAAAACAAAATACTCATGCCATGGAACATTACTAGAAAATGTCCTGGATATAATAAATGATGCCTCTGCTATGAAAATGCAGTGCCAATGTGGCGCTTGCGTTCGTTGTAAATATTTTAGTTTTCAGAAAGAAAGAAAAAAATGGGAAAACGTTTTCGGCAAAACCAAAATCAAGTATTAAAATGTACCAACTTTTTTGTACAAACAGAACCAAACAAAAAACATAAATCAGGTCTTAGTCTCATTTAACATTTGAGAGCTACCCTCTACCAACTGATAGGAACAATTTATTTTTTGTTTAAACAGTTAATATGCAGAAAATAAATTACTATGTAATGTATGAAACCATATGTATAAAATTAAGTAAGTCCATGTTGGTACTGGAAAGAAGAGGAAATGTTTTCCGAAAAATAAGTGCCTATATTTTTACAGAAAATTTTTCCCATTCACATCTCTGGTTCGTTGTAGGAGGTTGTTACTGTTTTATTATTATTATTATTATTATTATTATTATTATTATTATTATTATTATTATTATTATTACTAGCCCACTTTCCCCCGCCCACCATAGTTGTTGGTATAAGGTCCGTTCTACAATGACACGGAAACGGAGACGGATCACGTAAACGCAGTTGGATCTCACGGAACAGATTTTCCACAGTAGCACGCAGACGGGGACGGACCCGTACGGATTAGCTGGGCAATGCCGAGCTCTTCCGTTTACGATGCTCGGAGCGACAAATAGAAGCCGAGTACTTGGCTGCGGTGGTAGCCATGTTTGTTTATGTTCTAAATACGTTAAAAAAATTTTCAAGCACAAGAATATCTGGTGTTCTATTATTACTCTGTGGTTTATTTTTGACATATATGTAAATCCTTGCAGTGTTATTGCGTAACATCGAAGTTCAATCTAATTGGTTGCCATTATTTACGTTTCCGTGCATCGTGGAAGCAGCAGACGTGATGGTGAAATTTACCGGGAGAAGGTTATGGTTGTAGAAGGAAGCTGTCCGCGCGGACAACGAGGTCTGCCGGCGACGAAGCCCGCACCTCTGTTTTCCTTGGCCGCTTATTGGACCGCCGGACTGCTCGCGGCAGACCACGCGCGTGCTCCGTCGCCGCGCGCCGGGGGTTAGGCCCTCGGGCCTCCCCCTCCCTCCATCAGGGAGACCTGAACAAACACTCCTGCAGTCCTCACGCGTGTCCACCCCAGCCCGTTCGTTTCGGGAGGCGACCCCTGGGAGAAAACTCGAGTGGGCGCCCGTCGGATGATTAAGGCCCGTTCCACCATGACGCGGAAAGTAAGGGAGGCAAAAAAAAAAAAATTAACCGGATCACGGACTCGCAAGATGTTTACGCTTCTCTCTCTCTCTCGTGTCAGGCGCTAGCACATTCCACGGAAAACCGTAACGTATGTTAACACATGAGATTAAATTTTACGACTACAAAATTTTTATTTAAAAAAAATCGAGCTCTGAGATCATACCACGATCATGAATAAATTACAGACTTATACAGCAAGTGGAAAAATACACGGATTAATTTCGTGATTTGATAAAATTAAAATGTGTATAATTTTAAGCTGCTCATGCTTTGGCCAATGATAAACCCTCAACTAAATGGTTACCGAATCACAGACTACATATTTGAGACTTCTCCCGAATAGGCAGTCAATGATAAGGTGACATTTGCCCGATTGGGGAGTCTATTCTAGAGGTCATTGAAAACGCTAATTTTTCCAGTCCTTACAAATGATATCCACAAAGTAATGATAGAAGACTAAATATTTTCGTATTTGAAACAATTTTTTAAACGTATTTCGAACTCTATAAGAATAGTTACCATAGCGGCCAAATACATAACTCAATTTGGTCGCACGGAGTAACGTAATTACGGAAGCAATGCTGTGCTAGTCAGCACGGGTCCGTGTCCGCCTGCGTGCCATTGTAGATCCGTCCCCGCTTCCGTGCTTTAGAGTCTTCGGCGACGTCGAGGTGACTCAGAGACGTAGGCGGGGATGACGGGCTAGGAGAGAACGAAAGGTGCTTGACTTGCACATTTATTGATAGCACAGAGTAAGTAAAGATAGACTGAGACGCCACTCCCATACTGGATAATCTCTTGTGGGGGTGGTGTGGGGGTAGTAGGTCTCTGTATACGTACCAACCTGTCGGTAAAGACGGGAAACAAAACCATAAAAATACCAAAACTATAAAAAAATAAGCATTTTTATTTAGTGAACCTATATTTGTGTTAAATGTTTGGTCTTTTAGTCAGAATCCTTTATAGATGCATGCTTAAAAACATTCATTTTTTGCGGCCAAGTAGCAAGCTCCAGAGGAAGGCGAACCAGAATTGTTCTTAATATATGTATTTTTTTATTTAGGAGAATATATTTATAACGATCGTAGGCTTTCGCGACCATTGTCTGAAGTTTCTTTGTTTCGGGGTTACTAGTTAACTGCTACCCTGAAGATGACTGAAAGTTTGACCAAAACGCCGGTGAAATCTTCGCCGTCGGTTTCCTATAAGCCAAGAAACTCCGGATATATTTATGTTACTTAAATACTTAAATTCTTCTGTAAAAACTTTGTGTTTTTCATAAAAAATTGTGGCACTATTTAAGTTGAGTATTTGAGGCCATGGGTTTTATAAATCTTCCAATGCCAACCTCTAAATTATTTATGTATCGTTTTGCAAATGCCTACTTTCTTGAACGACAGCCCCTCTCGAGAAGTCTTCCTGGAACCACCCTTGCCATGCAGGGCGGCATTTTCCTCAATTTTTTTCCCTACATAGTCTAGTTTTTTTCTCTCACTGGTCTGTGGTTTCGGAAAGATTTTTGTTCATAACTCGTACCAAAAATCTTTAACGACCCATTTTATATTTTGAAACGAATTCAAGCAGTATGTTCAGGTTATCTAGCAAATAAAGCCACGAAATCCTACGCGTGCATAAAGCTTCAGTAACAATGCCACGACGGACACGACACGCTCAGTAGCCAATGAAAGACAAGGTCGCCTTGACGTCACGACAAAATACGCGCCCGCAAAAAGTAGTTTTTGTCGTGTCGTACTACCCGACAGAAAGAAAAACGGAAACGGAAACTGAAATATCACAGAACTAAACTTAAAAAATATTTACATACTTGTTAAATATTTATGCTAACAATTAAATTTCGTTTACGTGTGGGTACACGTTAATATTTGTAGCTTGCCTTCATCTGTTTAGATAAATGGATAGCATCGTGTTTATGGTCAATGTTGCTATTG